>NC_090928.1:884476787-884779818 GCF_040938575.1 Ambystoma mexicanum | reverse complement strand
TCTCAGTTCAAAATGTAGAAGGACGCTGGCAAGGGCCTGGATTAAGATGGGCAAGATATGTTGAAAAGGCGAGGGTGCAGACAGGTTCATGCAGTGGACATTCAGGGCTCCCAGCAATGTTGTGTTCTTGGCAGGGCTCAGCTTAATGAACATACTCTTAGTCAGATAGATCCGTGCTTATGGCCGTGCCGTGGCGAGCTCAGTTTTAAAAGATTAGGTTGTGGGCAAATCTAGTATCAGGGAGAATCAAAAACGATTGCCTCTGGACTGCCAGGGTACAAGGCTGGACTAGTGTCTGAGCATGGGTGGGAGTTGGGTTCTGGGCAAGGGTATGCTTTGAGCAAAGATGTATCAGTGATACCTGCTGGACACAGCTCTGGAATGGTTTAAGCTCTTTGTGGGTCTGTGGTCCAGTAAGATCTTTAAGCATGCCTGTCCTCAGGAAAATGTTCCATGCTGAACTGGCCACTGTGCTAGACCTCAGCATCCATGGCCTCTGGAAAAGGTTGAACCCTGGGCATGTCATTGTCTCAGGAGGATAGCTCAGGGCCAAGTGCTCGCCTTGGAAGCAAGACAACACAGGTTCAATCCCCGGCTCCGCGCTTTGAAACCACTGGGTATTAAGCACGTTATGAATAACCTATCATATCATAGGCTCAGAAAAGAGCAATGCAGTCATTTGCTTCTCAGCGTCAGAGAACAGGGAGACTGTGATTAATGGAGGCTTTTTTATCACATTCAAAACTGAAAGAAAAACGGACCCTTCAAAATGTTTGGCAGTTGTGTCTTAAAAAATAGGATGCTCGTTTAAAACATATGCATTAATTATAATTAGAGATTGGGTTTACCTTGTAGAAGGGGTTCCAGCACTGACCTTACTGAGAATTTAGGTTTTGTGTTTATTACAGGGTTCTGTGATGTTGTATTGATACTGCTGCATGTGTTAACAAAGCAGGCATATATATATATATATATATATATATGTATATATATAAATATATATATATATATATATATATGTATTTTCAATGAAAAAACTAACTTTGTTGAAGGGACGTTATGGTTAAGGTGCACTAATAAAAACCTTTCAAATTCACTGAAAAAACTTTGTTAAATGGACGTTATGGTTAAGTTGGACTAATAAAAACCTATGAAATTCAAAGAAAAAACTTTGTTAAACGGATGTTTTGGTGCCAAGTAAAACCAAAAAAACCCTGAAATTCGCCAGTTATGGTAAGCTAAGCAACCATCACTCGCACCACCACCGTGCACTGCTAAGACTAACACCCAGGACATCAAAATGACATCACAAATGTCATTGATGACATCACTGATGAAATCACATATCTGGGCCACTTGTTTTTGTTCCTTGACATATATAGGCCAGGTGGTTTTGTTCACTGGCAGTCAGAATAATACATTTAAAAAGGTGGTATATATCTAGATGTTAACCTTGTCATATGTTCTTTAAGTACTTTCCTTAGGGTTTGGTCTCAGCTCATGGTGCGCATACATGGAGAAATGAGCAGGCCTCAAACACACAATTCATTTGTATACATGAAGATACACTTTAATGTCATTAACATTTTGTGATGATGCAGTTTCTTTCTTCCTTACTTTAGTTTCCCTGTATGTGCCTCTGATTTGTATGCATTGTTGTGCTTCATATGTTTTGTTTGTACCAGCACAAGTGCTGTAAGTCTTGAATTGTTAGCTAGTTATTACATGTTTAACATTACTCAAAACTCTGATAAGGGAGCATTCCTTATTGTACTATCCAAAATTACAATATTATAAATAGTGTACTTCTATGGTGCATGCTGCAGTCATTGCCTATGTTTATATATGATTATGTTTCTGTATTAACAACAACACTCCAATACAATGATATTAGATGAGTACATTCATTAATAGATTAAGTAGTTCATGATAGGTCTCCCGATCACTCCTGACATCTTGTTATCAACAATATAAACACAACTCCTTGTAGAGACTTTTCATCAAAATGTATTTCACGTGTGATGTCATTGGTGATGTCATCAATGACATTTGTGATGTCATCTTTGATGTTCTGGGTGTTAGTCTTAGCAGTGTACGGTGGTGGCGCGAGTTATGGTTGCTTAGCTTACCATAGCTGTCAAATTTGAGGGGTTTTTCGGTTTTACTTGGAACCATAACGTCTGTTTAACAAAGTTTTTTCTTTAAATTTCATAGGTTTATATTAGTCCAACTTAACTGTAACGTCCCTTTAACTACGTTTTTTCAGTGAATTTGAAAGGTTTTTATTAGTGCACCATAACCATAACGTCCCTTTAAAAAAGTTTTTTCATTGAATTTCATAGGTTTTTATTAGTGCAACTTAACTATAACGTCCCTTTAAGGAAGTTTTTTCAATGAATTTCATAGGTTTTTATTAGTGCAACTTAACCATAACGTCCCTTTAACAAAGTTTTTTCATTGAATTTCATAGGGTTTTACCAGTGCATGCTATTTTCCTACAATTTACTAATATCATACTTACCCAATATAGCAATATTTGTGTCCAATTTCCAAAGTTTCACCTTAAAACTCTGCCATTTCACACCAGCTGGAATAATTTTTAACACTTCTATACACTTCTTGCAACTATTTCAACTAGTTTTGCATCCGTAGACGTCTGCGAACATCTGACTTCATAGCGGACCTTCCGGATAGTGCCACATGGCCATACGCTGGTGCGCGGCATGACGACGTGTCTGAGAACCTGTCCGCACTTCACGATAAGATCTCTGCTTGGTGGACAGTTCGGAACTGCATTTTCTACTGATCTAGGAACTTCCAACTTCAATATTTCCCTTGCACAGCTCCAACACCTATTCATACTCATTATCCATTAACAAGCTAGTACACAGTACATACCATTAGCAAAACTGCTATTTATCTTAAAATGGCATCAGCTAATGCCATCCCTCCTCCCCAAGAGCCACCACCACTGCTGTAATCAAGGAGCATGAGAAACAGTGCCCCCTAACTTAGAAATAACATACACGCAACATTTTCCCTGGTCCACCTACCCCTCCATATTAGTGTTTGGTTGCTCTTCCCTCATTTCCCTCCCCACCTTTCGTTCTCAGCTCTCCTGCCAAAAACAATACATCCAAAAACAAAAAACGACATATTCCTTTAGGAACCACCTTTCACAGTTAAAAAATAGAACTAAAAAAAAAAATGTATAGACTCCATCTACTTTATATCTCTCCGTAAAGTACATAGACTAAATAAGATTTTCTAACATTTCCATTTGCATTTTGTGCTATGCTAATGGGAATATTGTGGCGTTCATCCTCTGTTCCAGGGACTGGAACGGTGGATACTGGCCCAGCAGCCCAAGTTATCAGCCCAAGTGAAACCAGGGTGGATAACGAGTTCTCTGGACCATTCTCCCCCCATTCCAGCCTCTAAAATGGGGGATGAAGGCCATTAGCACCCTAGGTTCCCAATGCGGGAACCCGGGGTGCTAAAAAATAGGATTGTTCTTCCAACACCGGGACGCCTGCGGCGTCCAGGTGTAGGAAGGAAAATCCTTTTCCAGGATGGCCACCATGCAAAGGGAAGGTGATGGTTCCATACAGGGCCCCTCTTCGCTTTCCATAGCAGCCTGCTGAAGGCAAAAAGAGAACCCTATGACCATATTACCACAAGCAAATGTTTCTACCCTTTCAAATCTATCCTAATTTCGAATAACCTTACCACAAAGCCAGACCCAGGTGGACATGGCCACTTTAATCCTATGTTTTGTCCCTTGTGGTCATGGCCAGTAGCCAGATTGTCTGGATCATGACCTTATTCCATGACCCGGAAAATCTGGCCACTGCCCATGGCCACAGGCTCCCCCTCAGTCACTAAAGGTATACCGCTATTATTTGTAGCTACATTATGACACTTGTCAAATAATAAAACACTGGCACATTTGCAAAACCATGCTTGTAGGTCCTTGCCAATGCGCCTTACGCAATTTTGCTGGAAATCCACCCATGTTTTATTTTTTCAAAAGTGTGAAATGTATGCACATACAATCGTCACATAACCTAGCCCCCACTTGACAAAATCCATTCAGACTTTACGAAAACATCTAAATCTAGATCTATAATCTTTTTGCAAACCTTTGTGTAGATTTGTCAAATGGCACCACATTTATAAGCCTTTACAATAATTTGGGACCCCCACTCTAATTTTGCTCCCTCTTGACAGAATCCCACCAAACTTTGCAAAAACATGTATCTCTTGATCTATTATCAGTTTTCCAAATGAAGTTTAGATTTGTCAAATGGCACCTCATTTATAAGCCTCTAATTTTGCCCCCTCTTCACAAAATCCTACCAAATTTCTGAATAAAATTCCTATCTAAATGTATTATCAGTTTCCCAAATTAAGTGAGGATTCATCAAATGGCACCTCAGTTATTTGCCTTTATATTATGTTGGGACCCCCCCTCTAATTTTGCCCCCTCATGACAGAATCCCACCAACCTTTGCATACTCACTCGGAATCAGCCCAGGAATATACATGCATAATTTCATGCAGTTCCATTAAGTGGCGCCAAAGTTATAAGCCATCCAAGAACTGCATTTCACCACCCCTGTAAATCTGAGGTTCGCAAACTTTTCAGGACTGTTAGCGAACATCCGAACTGTTTGCAGACTTTTGCGTAAAAACCACCCGTTTTTTTGCTTCTTGCAGCCATATTCCATCCCATCCTCATCACCCCTCACCTCCCCAGAGATTATTTGATAAGTGTGACAAGTGCAATGTTGTGTTTTTTAATATGTTTTTACCGCGATGTCCGTGGACACCGGCCGATGTCCCAAAATGGCAGGCGATTCCAAAAATCTGACGCACCTCACTCTTCATGCCAACCAATCAGCGAACACGTTGGGTGTCCGCGGACATGACGCAAGTCAATTAGCCAATCAGTGTCCTGTCTGCGTAGCGGACATAGATATCACACATTTTTTTGCTTTTGTTTTGGTCTTTTAAAAAAAAAAAACTACTGCATGGATTTACACCAAATGAACAAAAGCACGCTTTCGGGACCAAGCCACCACTCCTGCCGCAAATTAGGTGAAAATCCGTCCAGCGGTTTGGGCTGTAGTCGTGAGCAAAGTTTTTTCCCATTATGTCTATGGGAAAAAAAGACATTTTGGGACCCCCCCCTAGAACCTTTGCCCCCCTGGACCAAACCTCACCAAACTTTGCAAAAGAATTCAGAGTCGGCCATATACTTTTTTTGCAAAGTTTGGTGAGGATTCGTCCAGGGGAAGCAAAGTTATAAGCCGCCCAATAAGTGCTCTTCCTATGGAAACAGCAACTTAACCATAACTACACGGCCACTAGCGTAGCCGTGTAATATATATATATATATAATTCAGTATAAAAACTTTGTTAAAGGGATGTTATGGTTCCAGGTAAAACCGAAAACCCCCTGAAATTTGCCAGTTATGGTAAGTTAAACAACCATAACTCGTGCCACCACTGTGCACTGCTAAGTCTAACACCCAGGACATCAAAGATGGCATCACGAATGTACCCCCTATCCCTATAAAAGGCCACACCCTAGAGCTCATTCTCATTGTGTTTCTGGCTATCTTACAGAACACAGTGCATTTTGCTGCCAACTTTCCAGATTTTCATCTGAAACCTGATGGCATCCATGGCTGCAGTACTGCCACCTGGTGCTACATCTGCCTCAGCACCACCCCCACCCCCTCCACCACCACCCCAAAGACCTGAAGAGGGGAACAGGAGTGAGGATGCAGAGGAGGATGAAGAGGATGATGAGAATGAGGTAGTGGAAGTCCCTACTACAAGCACTCGGCGTGAGACTTGGATGTGGCGGTTATTTACCATTCATGGTAATGTACCTAAGGCGCGTGCGAACCGAGTCACCTGCAACGAGTGCAAAATGGTACTCAGTCGCGGGAGGCCTGGTTCGTACAGCTTTGGGACAACTACCATGAAGCGACACCTAAAGTCATTCCACACTGGGGCTATTCGCAAGGTTGTGTATAAAAAAACAAAAAAATATAAAACAATTTGTGGACCAAATGAAGAAGAACGAAGCCACATTTGTCTCTGCGCAATCCGTGAAAAAATAACTTGAGAATTTGGAAACATGTCCATGACCTTCCCAAGTCCTTCTTTCATTGCAAATTGCAAAGAAATTCCAGACACATGTCCTAAACTGTTCCCTCCACAATGATTACAATTATGTCTGGATGTTGCTCTGTCTCCAAAGTAGCAAAGAGAGGTACCAAGTCCAACCACTTCATTCCACGTACTCCATGCCAGTGCACTTCCACATGTGGGAATCCAAGATCTACAGATAGTCCACAGCTTTCTGCATGCACCTTCAACCAATGTATCCATGAGTCTCCCAAAATCCAAACAATCTGTTTTCTGAAACACACAGCCATAGCTATCTGTTCTTCTCTCAGCAAAAAGAGTATCTGAGAAACTCTCTCTGGCACAACACACCCACTAAACTTTACTGACCAATCCCTTGCTCTGCTCATTCTCATTTACATGCCTCCCCACCCCAAAATGCCCGGATGTAACACGCGATGTCCGCGGACTACCGCCATGTCCGCGGACATATCGTAACATGGACAGTCCTTCTACCATTTCCATTTCACTTTCTGTGCCATTCCCTCATTGGATATAGCTAAGCAATCACACGACCATCCACCAATCACATCCAAGACCTGTATATCTAACTGCATCATCATAGATCACCACTTCAAATGTACTGTTAATCTCTCTGAGTACAAGTGTCATATCATTGTAAAGCACCTTCTACAAGAAATACTGTACACGTCTCCAAGATTTCTACTTGCAGCTGCGTGCATATCCATATGCATGAACACAAACTACAGGTATGCATATTTTCTGTATAGTACATGTACATTCTTATAGATTCATATAAACAGATTAACTGACTTTTAGCTTGTATAACCTTTTAAATGAATTTACTGTCATTTTTTCCATCTCCTATAATTAACTGTCACCTCCAAACCTATCTGCTATTTAATTTCTTTTTACACACACATTTGCAAAGCATGTTGAACTAACATATTTAAAGTACAATATAAAGAGTTAACATACTCAAACAAAATTGCATGCACGCAGTATGTTCAAATATCAAACAACAATACTTGTGGTATATACAAACAAAATTACTAATTTGTTTCCTTTACAATTGCAGTGAAGACCACTCTCCTGAAAAGAAGCAGCCAAATTTGAAGTACGAAGAACAACTAAGAAGAAACCTGCTCATTCCAGGAAAAAAAGTAAATTAAATACCACCATAATGTTTTACTATTACACAAACACACTGTAAGGTTAATTCATGCTATTTCTGCACCTAAAAATAGAGATCGTGCACCATTCTGTCCACAAATCCCCATTTCTTAAACAGAGATTTACAGGCAGAATGGCGCACAAATTCCTATTTTTCGGCGCACAAATGACCCAACTCAGCCCCTAGAATTTTGATATTATAGAACAAACAACTGTTTTAATTGTATACCATTAGATTTACTATTTGTACTTCTCCACACCACTAGCTTACTTTCTACTGTCATCTGAACCCCAGTTTAGTAGCACATAATTTCAAGAATACCCATCCCAACTAGTTGTAGTTGCCCAATGCACAATCACACACCATCACATACATCTATCCGTATCATCATACTCAGACACTCATGCACACAGCACACATCTATTGCAGAACACCCCAACCCATACCTTCTTTATTTTTTTCAACAGACCCTAAAGAATGCCTTCCAAAAATCAAGTCTGTAGAAAGCAATGCAGAAACAGAGCAAATGAAAATAGAAGTGTCCAAAATAAGCATCCATCTCTAGCAGAATTTGTAAATAAAAAATTCAAACAAAACAGCTAATACAGTAATTTACCGAAACAAAACACGCTTCAAGTACAGAAACTTTGTCTCCTCTATCAAAATGTAAAACGAACCAGAAAACAATTAACAAAAATTCAGCTACCACTACAGGTAAAACTGCTCCTGTAAATCTTGATATAGTGCCAAGTAAGCATACCAAAAAAAGTATTTTAGCAAAAATGTTCCGTCACTGAGTCCTTCAAAATCTTATGAAAACAGGAGAGACATCAGGCACAACCCTTAAAACCTATCATATGAAATTCATCTTAGAAGCTTTGATAGACAGTGCAATCCTTCTCAAAAGAAAGTTATTTATTTTAGTGTTAAACATAATGAAACCACTAACAAAACTAATGACTAAATTACAAAAAAGACTTCCCAATAAACGAAATGTCAACAGAAATAACTTCTTAAATATCTGTGGAGGTGAGTGGAGTCACACTACAAGCACAGAACCATATTTTAATGAAGAAGCATACAAGCAAAAGCAGACAAATACAATTGCCATACATGGCAGTGGACTAGGTTATGAAAAAGTTAATAATACCATAATGGAACAAGAAATACTGCTTAAAAAAATATCCCCAGAAAACTTAGAATTACCTCTCCATTCAACTGAATCACAACGTCTAGTATACAAATGGCCATGCACGTCAATGTGTAACATTCCCAAAAAAATCTTTCAAGTCTTTACGCCAATTCCTCAATCAATATGTGAAAGGCAAAGACAAAATCTAAATTAAACTACTGCAAAATATGGATACCTGTCCAATGCGCAAGTACACAGGACTACAAGGACATTCATTGGCCTGCATTTTCAGACCTACACATCATTCAACTATAAGAAATATAGTCTATGAACTGTACTATGCTAAAAGTCCTGCTTTAACACTAGCCAATTTAAATAACATTCTTCTACATGGTACAGCAAAAGACCTACTCGAAGAAATCGACGATATCCAGAAAAAATATTTTGGAAGTGAAAGCCACTTACAGAATTAAATGGCTTTAAAACAAATTAGCAACAATTCTATGCATGGCAACCTTCTACTACACACATCTGCTGAAGTACCAAACCATGTGTGTGTATGTTGCTGCAGAACTTTTTTATAAAAGTAACACAAAAACTGTAGACCTAACATACAAAATAGTAGACAATGAAGATTCTAAATGGTTTGAATTAGCTCTCTACCTTATAGCAGAAAACAAATACAAAATAACTGACCCCTTAATACCTTGCAGTTACTGCATTACAAAACATGACAACAACCAAACTCCTTCACGTGCTATCACAAATAATTTGGAATTATTTCCACTACCAAAACCCCTACAACAACTCAATTTATATGAGAGCATCATAATTCAAACAGTGCACCCCTTTCAAGCAATAATACGCCTTCAACCAAAAACAACAAAATTACCTCCCTCTGAATTAGTGAAAGGTATTCGTGGAAAAGTAGTGTATTTACCATTAGATCTAAAACAAAATGTGCACACTCTAGGAGTGCAACATCCAATGGAACAATCTTTAATAATCTTAGTAAATGGTGTACCTACAAAAGGCAAAACAATTTGGCAACAACTGGTAGATTTACATAAAGTTAGACAAGCCTTGCAATATCTAAAAGACAATAATGAATACTACAAAGAAATTAATATTGAAGAAAACTTGAAGGATACCACTGAAATAATTCAAGAGTCACAAGAAGCTGGTCAATTTGAGCTCCTAGATCCTGCTACAGTATCCAATACTTTAGACCATTATACAATTCATCCATTGCACTCTAATTACACCGCAGAAGATGCACTAGAAACGTACCAAATGCAACAAACAAAATGATCACCAATCAGCATATGGGAAAAAAGTATAGAAGCACATGCTTTTCCTCTACTCTTTCCTACTGGCAAAGGAGGAAGGTACGATGATAGACCTATTCAAATAACAGCATCAGAATACCGCTCGTTACGGATGTATTCTGAAGATCCCAGATTTAGACAAAATGTGGAATACATATTCCACCTACTCTTTGAAAGTGAAGTAGCAATTTTATGTTACGGAGTTGCACACACATTAAAATAAGGATCCCACTTTCAAAATATGTCAGCTACACAATTATTACAAAAAGTGCAACAAAAAGATGACGTTTTACAATCAAATATTACAAATTTATTAGCAAACATGCGTGGTACTAAAGAGTACTGGTTTCGACGTCATGGAAATGTACGTTTTATGATAAGAAACCTTGGCCCACCCACTTGTTATGTTACATTAAGTTGTGCAGAATATGCATGGGAAGATTTACATGATTTCCTGCGCATATCAAACAAAAACAAAACAAACATAGATATACTAACACCTGGAGAACTTTGTTCTCTAGATCCTGCTAATGTTTCAAGATATTTTCACCATCGCTTCATTGCTATGCTACACTTTATTTGTAGTAAAACTGTTCCTCCCCTCGGAGAAGAGCAACACTTTTTTGGGAGAAATGAATACCAAGCGAGAGGAGCACCACATATTCACATGCTTTTATGGATCAAAGGTGCACCTAAATTTGGTCAGGCCACTGATTCCACTGTTTTGCAGTTCATCCAAAAATATGTCACTTGTGAAATCCCTTCACAACGGACACATAGTGACCTGCACGGGCAGATTTTACAATTTCAAAGACACAAATGTGGCAAATATTGTCGCCGCAAATACAAAAACAAAGGGAAATACTACACCAAATGCCGCTTTGGTTTTCCTAGACCGGTTACAAAAACAGGTCAAGTGAACAACTTCATGTCTTCAGTTAGACATCATGTTAAAGAGAAATCACCTAATAATGCATATTACATAAAAAGAACAGAAGAAGAAAAATATATCAATGATTACAATGCAATCATTGCCCACTTATGGAATGCAAACATAGATGTGCAGTACATTGCAGACAATTCCACTGAAGTTGCACAATATGTTACAGCATACTTAACCAAAGCAGAAAAAACAGAGCTCCAAGACCTCTGGAATGACCTGTCATCAGACAAAACACTGTCTCAGAAATGATACAGCTTGGGCATAAAAATGCTCTCCCATAGAGAATGTGACTCCTATGAAGCAGCAGATCGTTTAACTGATACTGCTTTGTATGGAAAATCTGAAAATATAATATGGCTAAGTCTTGATCCTGCTAAATCTAGAAAAAGAGTTCTAAAATCATACGAAGATATAGAAACAATAGCCAAACATGCTCCCAACAACCAAGACACTTTAAAAAACAATTTACTGGACACATACTACCCAAACAGAAGTACCATCATGTGTCTATACCATATAGCCCAAAACTTCACATACAAAAATAATATAAAACCTGATGAAAAAAAAGGTAAATACAGAGTGTCAAATTGTAAAGGCAGCTTAGTAAAACTCACCAAACCAAATTTAATTAATCATATCAAATTGTCATTAAAGACTCCTCAACATAAAGAACTATATTACATGTCCCTGCTACAACTCTTTAAACCATGGAGAAAAGAAGAAGAGATACTAGATAACTATGACTCCTATGAAGACGCTTTCAAAGCAAATGAAAGCACTATAACCGATGTAAACTTTACACAGTACAAAACAATGTTGCACAATGAACAGCAACACGAAGAAGAACTCCAGGCCCAACTAGATAAGGACACTCCTGACAGTAGTCAACCTTCTGTAACAGGAAGCCAAGAACCACTGGGAGAACCACTAATAACAAATGAGGCAGAATTAGCTATGACGGAAGTAGAAAACACCATGTGTCAGTATGAAGATAAAGAAGACTTACCTATACTACAATCAAAACTAAACAATGAGCAACGTAGCATTTTTGAAGAAGTAACAAAAGAAATTGCACATGGTGTACAACATGAAAACAAAGAATACACCTGCCAAAATTACAAACCTATACTACTGTACGTCAGTGGTGAAGCTGGTTCTGGCAAAACATTCTTAATCAAAATCATCAGTAAATTCCTTCAAGAATTGACAAATAACAAACTGTCAGCTGTTGTCACTGCCCCCACGGGTCTAGTTGCCTACAACATAGGCGGTGTAACTTTACACCGATTACTACTCTGATTTCTACTCCTGCCATTAGAACACCAAAACAAATTAGACTATTACAAACTTTCTACAGAAGCTCCAATGGAACTATGCAGAGTATTAAAACAAATGAAAATGGGACTAATAGATGAAGTGAGCATGGTCTCCAGCCTAATGTTGGCTTTGATTCACCTCAGATTACAAGAAGTACTCAAAACAAACTACGAAGAGCTCTTTGGAGGAAAACACATTATTGTTTTCAGAGATCTTCTTCAATTGAAACCAGTGAAAGGTCAGCCTATGTTTAAAACCTTAGGACACAAACTCTGCCGTACAACTGTTGGCAGCATAGGAAATGTCAACCTTTGGCAACATTTCCAATACAGAAAATTAACAGAAAACATGCGGCAATCTGCAGATCTCACTTATGCCAACATCTTAAAAAGTATTAGAGTTGGTATATATTATCTCAAGAAGCACAAGCAATATTGAAAACCCGGCACATTCATGCACTTTATGGTGATAATGCATGTGCTGTGGATGTTATGGAACAATTAGCCCACAAAAATGTCAATTGTATGGCCTTAATGCCAACTCTTGCAAGATGTTTCAAATTCAATGAAACACTGTTAGAAAAAGAAATGCAACAATAATTGAAATTAGCGCCACAGACAAACTAGACATACATGGTATGACACTACCCATGTGTGAACAAGCCACAACAAGATTAAATAGTTTAGAAAATTCAATCTCCAACACAGCTGGATTGGAATAAATATTAAAATTATCCCTAAATTGCAGAGTAATGCTTAAACGTAACCTTGACATGGATCAAGGACTCGTTAATGGAGCACTGGATACAGTTGTTGGCTTTCAAACATACCCACGTGACAACAACATTCCGTTTGTCAATATTCTCTTTGACAAACTTTCAGAAGTGAAAAAGATAAGGCGCTCAACAGCTCGATTCCTTCTCTTCAAAGACATGTATGTACGCAGAGAACAATTTTCTCTAACTCTTGCATACGCAGTCACCGTTCATAAATCACAAGGTCTTATCCTAGACAAAAGCATTGATAGACATTGGTAACACAGTCTTTAAAGAAGGCATGAGCTACGTAGCACTATCACGCTTACGTACACTTGATGGTCTATTTCTAATCAACTTTGATGCAAGTAAAGTAAACACTGATATTCCTTGCATTTTAGAATACAAAAGATTTTGTTCACTATACACCCCCATCTAAAACATATCCTGTTTCACAAAAAGTAAAATTTTCTAAAAGAAAACTAAATCAAACAGAAATGCAACAGGATGTAACTGCAAATCCTCCAAAAAGAATAAAAAAAACTAATACTTCATCAAGTACCACAAACAAAAAAGAAACTATTAGGGAAAGTAAACCAGGTACTTCTTCAAAAAAGGAAGACAAACTCAAAAGAAAGCACTCAGATACAGAACTACACAATGTAGCAATGAATATTCTATTTCAATTACCACCAATTGTTGACAACATTTGCTTACACAGTACAGACCAATTGTGTTTGCAAATGTTAGTACTTCATAGAAACGCAACACACAATCCTGACAACACGTATAGTGTTTATGGAATAAGACAACATTTGGACTACTGTGCTGGAATGGTGAAATTCACTGTAAACTCACAGGAAGATCCACAAGAATTTCTAATGTACTTACTACAAGTACTGGAAAACAAAAACATACCTATAAATGAAATCTTCCAGATTTCATACATGTGGAAACATACATGCACTCTCTGCAACAATGTGACACAAGAACAAATCCCCAATGTGCGCTTTGTGTATGCATCAATACCTAATTGTGAATCCGTTCTATTTCAGCAACTTGTACAAAATGCAAACCATGGTAGATTATGTACTACCTGCAATTCGGATAATCGCTCCACTTACTAATACAAACAAATAGTAAATACGTAATACTAATGGTTCTACGTTAAAATGCAGATGGTACCAAAAACAACTGCAAGCTGACTGGATTCACACATGGTCAAGTATCACTTGTTAAGAAAACCTTCAGAAGAATAGGTATAATCTACCAAACAGGAGCCACAATCCATGAAGGTCATTATACTGCATATATAAAAAAAAATGTGGATGGTTCGAATGTAATGATAGTATCATTACTCTAAAGCATAGATTACCTGCAAATCTTACAAACGCTTATTTAATCTTCTTAAAACCAAAATGTATTAACTAAACTGTACTTAAACATTAACTAAACTTCTATTAAACAACTATAAACTGTTACAATATGCCAACAGCTATATAACTGCCTCAAGATTCTACAACAACCAAACAGAAAAATGAATACTACTAAAATATATCTAAAAATAGATAGTTAGAATACGCCAACTGGTATCTAACTGCCCTAAGATTTTACAATGACCAAAGAGATAAATGAATACCACTTAATTATAAAAAAAACTATAAACAGTTAGAATATGCCAACAGGTATCTAACTGCCCCAAGATTCTACAACAACTAAACAGATAAATGAATACCACTAAATTATATCAAACAATGAACAGTTAAAATATGCCAAATGGTATCTAACTACCCCAGGATTTTCAATAACCAAACAGATAAATCAATACCACTACATTATAACAAAAAATAGACAATTAGAATACGCCAACTGGTATCTAACTGCCCCAAAATTTTACAATATCCAAACAGATAAATCAATAGCACTTCATTATAACAAAAATCAGACTGTTAGAATATGTCAACAGGTAACTAACATTTGTGATGTCATCTTTGATGTCCTGGGTGTTAGTGTTAGCAGTGCACAATGGTGCGGCCAGTTATGGTTGCTTAGCCTACCATAACTGGCGAATTTCAGGGGTTTTCGGTTTTACTTTGAACCATAATGGCACATTTGAATAGGTTTTGTAGTGGAGGGCACAGGTTTTTGGTAGGGCAACTTAACCATAATGTCCCCTTAATGAAGTTTTTTTTTAGTGAATTGTATGGGTTTTTAGTAGGGCAGCTTAACCATAACGTCCCTTTAACAACATTTTTATTGTAACTGAATTTCACAGATTTACTGAAGGGGAACCTAATCATAACATTGTGTTAATGAAGTTTTTATGCTGAATATACACTATCAGCATGTGATCTTGCAGATATGTAGTATAGTTTGATTACTTTACAAACATATAACGTAGAGCATACAGAACCTCCTCGCTATTGATATTGTGAAGGCACGGACTGAGCGCCTGTCTGTGGACGGACGCGGACGAGGTCACCACTACCAAAACAGTCAGGTGCCATCTGAAATTGTACTAATGTGTCACCGAAAAAATTTCAACTTTAAGAAAAGACACAGAAACACATTATAATTACTAGTATATAAATAGAGAAACCTAAACGTCTGAAACAAAAACCTTGCAATGACCATGTAGTATTAAACGGATTGTACCATAAAAAAAAAGGATGACTCCAATGTAAGTACCTCACAGAAACTATGTAGGCAGAACCGACAGTAGATGCACGCACTTCAAGGAAGACAAATTATAGCAAAAAAGTATGTTAACCTCATTTTTCTTACATAAGTGTGAACTTTTTTTGGTATAAGGGGTAGAATAAATCATTTCTTTCTGTTCTTTTCGTACAGAAATGTGCAGTACTTTGGAGTGGCTGGAGGAGAATTTTCCGCATGGGGAAATGTCCGAAGATAGCGACAGTAATGGTACACAGTGCTCTGCATAAGCAAAATAATGTTCACTATTTTATGGCCATTTAACATATATACATTTATTTGTAGCAGACCAGGAGAAAAAAGAAGAGAAGCCATCAAAGGACACAGAGGAAGACAGGCTGAAAAGGATAGAACGTAAAATAGAGACACTGAATGACAATTTTAATACTTTAAGGGAATTTGTGGAAAAATTTGTTAGAGGAAAAGTATGTTACCACTGTCCCACCTGTACCTGCCCTCCTTCTCCATTCCCCAGTGAACCGTCCCCAAACCTTCAAGAAGAAAATAGATGTTTTGATGAAACATCCTCCCTTCTTCCCCACACAAATCATCTCCTCACAATCAGCCCGTGTTGTACCCTAATTCTCCTATATTCGTGTCAGTGTCCGCATCTCCCTGTGTTTCTGTTGATTAAAGTGCTTGTAATTTTTTAGAATGTTTTTGTATAGTTGTTGAATATGGGTTAGAGAATTTTTTTTTTTAAAAGACTTAAATGTTCGCGAACAGTGCGCCTGTTCGAGTTAGCCGTAAGCAATACAATGTGGATGTTCTAACGGCAATACACCTACCCGTACCAATGACAACCAAGATGGAACTGATCTTAGAAGGCACCATCTGTGCATGTTGTGTGTAAAGTAACAGAATGGGGCGTGCTAAGGACATTATACCTCTCCGTACAGCTCAAAAACGAGATAAAACATGTTCCTAGAATATAGTAGGTAGGAAGGATGTATATAAATGAGGCAAATTGGAAGTGTTCTAAGGACACTTTATCTGTCCGTATCGTCCACAGCAAGATGGAACCATCCGTAGAACAGGCGCGGTGGCCGGCATGTTCGTTATCAAACAAAATGGAGGTGTCCTAAGGAGACTGGACCTGTCCTTACAGTCATCATGCAAATTAACAAGGGGGTCCTGGGAGTCCCTCTGCCAGACATTAGTCCTGGTTACGAGAGACTTACCCAGAGTCTTTAGCTCACTATCTTTCATAGAGAAGAAATATCCCAAACATATCAGTCTTTGTCCTGCCCTGGGGCAGTCCAGCACTGAAATGCTAGGCAATTCTCCTCTGAAAAAGAGTACCAACAGAAACCCCAGACACGTGTTTCGGTCTGGTTGGACCTCATCAGTAGGGTGGATCTGTGCCTCTCGAAGAATAGTGAGCAAGGGGTCCACGTCTGGATTCCCCTAGTAACTTAGGGGGAAACCCAAAGTTACCTAAATATGCAAATTAACAAGGGGGTCCTGGGAGTCCCTCTGCCAGACATTAGTCCTGGTTACGAGAGACTAACCCAGAGTCTTTAGCTCACTATCTTTCACAGAGAAGAAATATCCCAAACATATCAGTCTTTGTCCTGCCCTGGGGCAGTCCAGCACCGAAATGCTAGGCAATTCTCCTCTGAACAAGAGTACCAACAGAAACCCCAGACACGTCTTTCGGTCTGGTTGGACCTCATCAGTAGGGTGGATCTGTGCCTCTCTAAGAATAGTGAGGAAGGGGTCCATGTCTGGATTCCCCTAGTAAATTAGGGTGAAACCCAAAGTTACTTAAATATGCAAATTAACAAGGGGGTCCTGGGAGTCCCTCTGCCAGACATTAGTCCTGGTTACGAGAGACTTACCCAGAGTCTTTAGCTCACTATCTTTCACAGAGAAGAAATATCCCAAACATATCAGTCTTTGTCCTGCCCTGGGGCAGTCCAGCACCGAAATGCTAGGCAATTCTCCTCTGAACAAGAGTACCAACAGAAACCCCAGACACGTGTTTCGGTCTGGTTGGACCTCATCAGTAGGGTGGATCTGTGCCTCTCTAAGAATAGTGAGCAAGGGGTCCACGTCTGGATTCCCCTAGTAACTTAGGGTGAAACCCAAAGTTACCTAAATATGCAAATTAACAAGGGGGTCCTGGGAGTCCCTCTGCCAGACATTAGTCCTGGTTATGAGAGACTTACCCAGAGTCTTTAGCTCACTATCTTTCACAGAGAAGAAATATCCCAAATATATCAGTCTTTGTCCTGCCCTGGGGCAGTCCAGCACCGAAATGCTAGGCAATTCTCCTCTGAACAAGAGTACCAACAGAAACCCCAGACACGTGTTTCGGTCTGGTTGGACCTCATCAGTAGGGTGGATCTATGCCTCTCTAAGAATAGTGAGCAAGGGGTCCATGTCTGGATTCCCCTAGTAACTTAGGGTGAAACCCAAAGTTACTTAAATATGCAAATTAACAAGGGGGTCCTGGGAGTCCCTCTGCCAGACATTAGTCCTGGTTACGAGAGACTTACCCAGAGTCTTTAGCTCACTATCTTTCACAGAGAAGAAATATCCCAAACATATCAGTCTTTGTCCTGCCCTGGGGCAGTCCAGCACCGAAATGCTAGGCAATTCTCCTCTGAACAAGAGTACCAACAGAAACCCCAGACACGTGTTTCGGTCTGGTTGGACCTCATCAGTAGGGTGGATCTGTGCCTCTCTAAGAATAGTGAGCAAGGGGTCCACATCTGGATTCCCCTAGTAACTTAGGGTGAAACCCAAAGTTACTTAAATATGCAAATTAAATTAAATGTTCGCGAACAGTGCGCCTGTTCGAGTTAGCCGTAAGCAATACAATGTGGATGTTCTAACGGCAATACACCTACCCGTACCAATGACAACCAAGATGGAACTGATCTTAGAAGGCACCATCTGTGCATGTTGTGTGTAAAGTAACAGAATGGGGCATGCTAAGGACATTATACCTCTCCGTACAGCTCAAAAACGAGATAAAACATGTTCCTAGAGTATAGTAGGTAGGCAGGATGTATATAAATGAGGCAAATTGGAAGTGTTCTAAGGACACTATATCTGTCCGTATCGTCCGCAGCAAGATGGAACCATCCGTAGAAAAGGCGTGGTGGCCGGCATGTTCGTTATCAAACAAAATGGAGGTGTCCTAAGGAGACTGGACCTGTCCTTACAGTCATCATATCAGGTACGCACAAGCGCAGTACACCCATAAGTACTGCGAACATCCCGCCTGTCCCTAACTGTCCATCTCACTTGTGTCGCACTTTTAATTAGTTGCAGGACCCGAGCACTGTCCGTAGAACAGTGGCGTGCATGTGCACGTGCGTTAGTCTGCATTTGCTGTTGTGCGGGCATGCTTTTCACTTGCGGATGTGTACAGGACATTATCATGTGACCACACCCACGCTGAGCGTGTGGACTAATTTGTGCACTTTGTCTGCTTCCGCAACACTGCAAAATAACTGACACATAAATGGGAAAGTATTTTTCAGTATAACATCACCATTTGACATTTCCCATACAATAGCTCCACCTGTGAATGTGTCGTTTACAATATTTGGAGCATTTTACAGCGAGCAATGTGGTCACGAGCCGCATCCTTTGACCCCTATAATTGGCCACACCCCTGAGGCCATCTTCAATGTGCTTCTCTTCTGGCTTCAGCAGTTAGAGTTGTGCTGCCTTTAGTACTGTAGCGGCCATTTGGCAAAAGATCCTTATGGCATCCATGGCTGCACTGAGACAAAGGACCGGCTGCATACGGCAGAACAAGTTGCGTACCGCACGGATGCTGTGATGTCCATTATTGAGTAAATGAACAGTTGGAATTACCCGTCTGCGAGTACACCCCCACTCTGAAGCTCATCCACACCTAAGGACCTTTCCCGCCTCTCCACCTGAGTCCATTCTCCTTCTGAAGACTCACTCAGTTACAGGTTAAGAGCTATTTGACAGCCTTCCGCAACCTACATGGTTTGATGTTGTGAGCCCCCACAAGCACCACGCAAGGTTGCACGTGCACACTATATCATGCTCCTAGTGAAGCACTTGAACAAGTTTTAATTGGGATTTTCGTGATTATGACAACCCTCCTGATGAATGTTCTTTGAATAACTTGCCCAAGAACAGAAACATGTCGAGACTTTTTTCTGGATTTATACAGGGAAACAGAAACGTGTGTTATCTATTAGTTAGAAACTGATACAGTATCAGCTATATGTTGAATGTATTGCTCACTTTATGTGAACCAACCATTTGATTGTTATTACCGAAATCCTATGTTATTTTCTGTGATCATCAATATTGATTCTTTTTGTATTGTACTTAATAGTCTGGTGAAGATTGCTATTAATTGTGTGTTTTATTAATTCTTAATATGCATCAAATTAAAGTTTACATACAGTGTTTTTAGTAATCCACCCAGGTGTGCAACCTCCTTTTGAGCGCTGTCTCCGATATAATTTGTTGATTTCCCCCCCGGGCATAGACAGAGTAGACACTATGTCCACCTAGTAGTGGACTAGCGACTACCGGGATTCCTTCCTGATTCATAGTATCCATGGCTGC
This sequence comes from Ambystoma mexicanum, assembly GCF_040938575.1. Lineage (NCBI taxonomy): Eukaryota > Metazoa > Chordata > Amphibia > Caudata > Ambystomatidae > Ambystoma > Ambystoma mexicanum. The sequence continues at coordinate 884,759,724 of NC_090928.1, read as the reverse complement.
TACTGCTGCATTACCCTCAGCACCACCCCCAAACCCTCCACTGCCACCACCTCCCCAAGGGCCTGCAGAGGGATATACGGGTGAGAATGTAGAGTTCGAGGAAGAAGAGGAAGAAGAGAATGAGGTGGAAGAACTCTGCACTACAAACACTCGGCGGGAGTCGTGGGTGTGGTGGTTGTTTTCCGTTTATGGGAACGTACTGAAAGCACGTGCGAACCTGGTCAAGTGCAACCAATGCCAGTTGGTGCTGAGTCGTGTCAGACCTGGTGCGTACAGCTTTGGTACGACAACCATGAAGCGACACCTAACGTCGTTCCACAGTGCGGACATTCTCAAGCTGGTGCCATGTGAAGAACGTAGTAGATTGAGTTCCTCCACAGCATCCTCCGTGTCCGATCCTCTCACCACAAGAGACACTACTGTGGGGGAGCGCATTCCTCCAGCTGCGTCACAAGCCATTTGCGATACTGTTGACCCTTACCTTTCGAGGGTCACACTATTGTGTATGTACTGTGATGCACTACTCTGCATGGGGGAGAGTCTTCGAAGTGCCTTTGAGGCTACGGTCTCTGAGCACGAGAAGAACTACGCCCTACCTAAGTGAAGGCCACCCTATATCTTTCTCTCTCCACCTGGCCCTTCTTATCCCCGTGGTTGGTGTCCCTTCCTTACCCTCTCATGCCCTCCTCTCCTAGTGTATCATGTCCATAAAAGCAGAGAACTGAAAAGTTATAAAAAAATTTAAAAAGACCCTTTTCAGAGCCGCCTTTCTCAGTTTAACAATAGAGCTTTGAAGTGACCATTGTAGGCCCCCTCGCTTTTTTTGAGAAGTCCGCGGACAGCCATGGGACACACAAAAATGGAGGGTGCAAGCAAAGCAAAACCAATGTACATTTTGCTGGGAGTAAGTGGTGGCACTGAAAAGAGCCTTTCGGTGGTGTTGAGTATGCTTCAAAAACTGTAGGGTGGAAAAAATTGATTGCCAAATAGGTGACTACGATTCCCAAAAAAAGTTGCAATGCATGTTGTACATTGTGAATAAAAATTTGATTGCCAGCATATATGAGATGGACTCCATCTCTGCGAAATATGAAAGAGCTGCGAAACAAAATGTTTTCATTGTGGAATGAGGACATGTCAACATCTCTTAGAAATGCACAAACAGCCTCATTCACATTGCGCCGCGCTTTCTCCATTTGTGTGCCAAATGCAGATGAACGCAGCCACTTTTGTCTTTGAGCAATACGGGAAAAAACTATTTGGCAATTTGGAAACATGTCCATGACTTGCGAAAGTCCTTCCTTCATTGCAAATTGCAAAGAAATGCCAGAAACATGGCCTAAACTATTGCCTCCGCAATGAATGATAAGTATATCAGGATGACGCTCTGTCTGTAAAGTAATGCAGAGAGGTACTAAGTCCAACCACCTCATTCCGCGCACGCCATGCCAGTGCACTTCCACATGAGGAAATCCAAGATCTGCAGATAGACCGCAACTTTCCGCATGCGCCTTCAGCCAATATATCCACAAGTCTCCCAAAATCCAGATAATCTGTTTTCGAGCACACCGAGCCATGGCTGTCTGGTCTCCTGTCAGGGAAAAGACATTCTGACTAAATATCACCATACAGAACACACCCACTGACCTTTAGTGGCCAATCCCTACCTTCGCGCATTCTCATTTGCATGCGTCTCCACCCCAAAATCTGCGTTGGTAAAAGGCGGCACCTGCAAACTGCTGCCATGTTCGCGGACATGTACAGGAGCAGAGCGTGATGACTGTACATTTAAATATTATTCCCCTTTTCCCCTTGAAGATGGGCTCTGAAGAGAGCAGTTGAATTATTTTTTTTTTTTGAGCAGATGCCTTACAGACACCTGTTATTTTTCTTTTTTTGTGATATTTTTTGTTCTTACTTTACTCTTACAACCATTACAGAACCTTCTCCAAAGCAAGCCTCACATTCCAAAAGAACATGGCATTTCCCAAAGAAGATAACGCAACACCATCTGCTTCGAAATAAGCCGCATTACTGGGAACAATGTTCTCGTGGCTGCAGAAAAACATACCAGCACGTAACATAAAAGCACACATGCTGCGATTAATGTTACATCTCCCAATATGTTGATCGGGACAGAAAACAGAACTATTGTCCCATTTTCCTCTAGGCAGTAACCCAGAAAAAAATATTTTCGCTGTTGGAAAGATGTTCATGACTGCCTCAACCAACTGTTCCAAATCTTTCTACAAAGTACGTGAACTCACATAGCTCAAATGGCAAGCACCGTAGTGCAACAATATCATATGAGGAGTGGTCATCGTTCACATCTCGGTGCAAACTTGGAGAAGTGCTGCAGCATTGCGATCAGTCTCAGCGCTCCACACCACCTCCACCACCTCCACTCCTCTCACATCAAAATGATGTGCCACATGCCTACTTTCGGCAAACAGCTGTAAACCTTGGACAAAAATGTCTCCAAGTACCAAAACCCCGACCCTCTGCGCCTCTGCCATCTTCAGTATATGCACCGTCTTTTGCCACAAAGGAACAATGTGAACATCTGATTGGCTGATGCCCACAGTCTATAGTAAAAAAATATTTTTGCAAAAATGTTTCGCCACAGAGTCCTTCAGAATCTAATAAGAAGAGGACCGAAATCATCCTCACCCCATAAAACCTACCGTAAAAAAATAATCCTACAAGCTCTCGTGGACAGTGCAATCATTCTCAAAAGGAAGTTATTTACCTTGGTGTTAAATAGAATGAAACCACTAACAAAACTAAGTACCAAACTGGAAAAAAAACTTATCAATAAACGGAATGTGAACAAAAATAACTTCTTACATATTTGTGGAGGTGAATGGAGTCACACTACAACCACAGAACCATATTTTAATGAAGAAGCATACAAAAAAAAACAAACAAACACAATTGCCATCCATAGCAGTGGAAGAGGATATGAAAAAATCAATAATACCATCATGGAACAAGAAACACTGCTTAGAAAAGTATCCCCTGAAAACTCAGAATTACCTCTCAATTCGACCGAAACAGAGCGTCCAGTATACAAATGGCCGTGTACGTCAATGTGTGCCATTCCGAACAAATCTTTCAAATCTTTAGGTCAGTTCCTCAATCAGTGAGTGAAAGGTAAAGACAAAAATAAAATGAAGGTGCTGCAAAATATGGATACCTGTCCAGTGCGCATATATACAGGACTGCAAGGACATTCATTAGCCTGCATTTCTGGACCTATTTGCAAAAGCAACTTCCATGATATCAAACAGATATCAATACATCATTCAAATGTAAGAAATCTAGTGTATAAAATATACTATGCTAAAAGGCTAGCTTCAGAATTAGCCAATTTAAATAACACTCTTCTGCATGGTACACCCAAGTATCTACAAGAAGAATTTGACCGTATCCAGAGAAAATATTTTGGAAGTGAAAGTCACTTACAAAATGCAATAGTTTTAGAACAGACTACCAACATTTCTGCACATAGCAACCTTCTATTACAAACATACAAGAAAGAGATACTAAAATTTAATAGTGCATCGGCTGAAATACCAAACCATGTGGGTGTGTGTTGCTGCAGAACGTTTTATAAAAGGAACACAAAAAATGTAGACATAGCATACAAAACAGAAGACAATGAAGATTCCAAGTGGTTTGAATTAGCTCTGTACCTTATAGCTGAAAACAAATATGAAATACGTGAACCCCTAATATGTTGTAGTTACTGCACTACAAAACTAGACAACAACCAAAGTCCTTCACGTGCTATCACAAATAATTTGGAATTGTACCCACTACCAAAAACCTTGCAACAACTCAATTTGTACGAGAGCATCATAATTCAAACAGTTCATCCATTTCAAGCAATTATACGCCTTCACACAAAAACAGCAATATTACCTCCCTCTGAATTGGTGAAAGGCATTCATGGCAAAGCAGTTTATTTGCCATTAGATCTTACAGAAAATGTGCACACTCTAGGAGTGCAAGGTTCAACAGAGCATTCTTTAATTGTGTTGGTAAATGGTGTACCATCCAAAGACAAAAAAATTTGGCAACAACTGGTGGACTTACATAAAGTTAGACAAGCCTTGCAATATCTACAAGACAATAACGAATACTACAGGAAATAAATATTGAAGAAAGCTTAATGGAAACAACTGCAATAATTGAACAGTCACCAGAAACTGGACAATTTGAACTTCTGGATCCTGCTGCAGTATCCACTCTTTTGGACCAGTACACAATTCATCCATTGCATTCCAATGAAAGCATAGATGATGCACTAGAAACTTACCAAATGCGACAAACCAAAGGTTCACCAATGAGCATATGGGAAAAAAGTATAGAAGCACATGCTTTTCCACTGCTATTTCCTACTGGCAAAGGTGGAAGGTACGATGATAGACCCACTCAAATTACAGCATCAGAATATCGCTCATTACGAATGTATTTGCAAGATCCCAGGTTTAGACAAAATGTGGAATACATATTCCACCTACTCTTTGAAAGTGAATTAGCAACCCTAGGTTACAGAGTTGCACACATTTTGAAATCTGCAACCCACTTTCAAAATATGTCAGCTACACAATTAATACAAAGGTACAAGAAAAAGATGAAGGTTTACAGTCAAGTGTAACAAATTTGTTTGCAAACATGCTTGGTACAAAAGAATACTGGTTCCGACGGTACAGAGACGTACGTTGTATGATCAGAAACCTTGGACCACCGACTTGGTTTGTTACACTAAGTTGTGCAGAATATGCATGGGAAGATTTACATGAGTTCCTACGCACATCAAACAACAACAAAACCAACATACATTTATTAACACCTGGAGAACTTTGCTCTGTAGATCCAGTTAATGTGTCAAGATATGTCTATCATTATTTCATTGCTATGCTACACTTTATTTGCAATAAAACTGTTCCTCCCCTCGGAGAAGTGCTGCACTTTCTTGGGAGAAAAGAATACCAAGCGAAAGGAGCACCACATATTCACATGCTTTTATGGATCAAAGGTGCACCTATATTTGGTCAGGACACTGATTCCACTGTTTTGCAGTTCATCCAAAAATATGCCACTTGTGAAATCCCTTCACAACGGACACATAGTGACCTGCACGGGCAGATTTTACAATTTCAAAGACACAAATGTGGTAAATATTGTCGCCGCAAATATAAAAACAAAGGGAAATACTACACCAAATGCCGGTTTGGTTTCCCTAGACCATTTAGAGAAACAGGTGAAGTGAACAACTTCATGTCTTCAGTTAGACAAAGTGTTAAAGGTAAATCACCTAATAACACATATTACATAAAAAGAACAGAAGAAGCAAAATATATTGATGATTATAATGCAATCATTGCCCTCTTATGGAATGCAAACATAGATGTGCAAGTACATTGCAGACAATTCCACTGCTGTTGCACAATATGTTACAGCCTACTTAACAAAGGCTGAACAAAACAGAGCTTCAAGACCTCCTGGGATGACTTATCATCAGACAAAACACTATCTCAGAAATTGTACAGCCTAGGCATAAAAACACTCTCTCATAGAGAATGTGGTGCCTATGAAGCTGCAGATCATTTAACTGGTAGTTCTTTGTACGGAAAATCAGACAACATCGTATGGCTAAGTCTTGGTCCTGCTAAATCTAGAAAAAGAGTTCTGAAATCACATGAGGACATAGAAACAATTGCCAGAAATGAGGACATAGAAACAATTGCCAGAAATGATCCCAACAGCCAAGACATTTTAAAAAACAATTTACTGGACACATATTATCCGAACAGGAGTAGCACTTTGGAGAGCATGTGTCTATACCACATCGCTCAAAACTTTGCATACAAAAATAATATAAAACCCGATGAAAGCAAAGGAAGATATACAGTCACAGATTGTGAAGGCAGCTTAGTGAAACTTACAAAACGAAGCTTAATTAATCATGTTAAATTGTCGTTAAAAAGTCCTCAACAGAATGAACTGTATTACATGTCTCTACTACAACTTTTAAACCATGGAGAAAAGAGGAAGAGATACTAGATAACTATGACTGCTATGAAGATGCTTTCAAAGCAAATGACTATCATCGATGTGAACTTCACACAGTACAAAGCAATGTTGCACAATGAACAGCAACACAAAGAAGAACTTTAGGCCCAACTAGATAAGGACTCTTCCGACAGTAGTCAACCTTCTCTAACAGGAAGACAAGAACCACTAGGACAGCCAGTAATAGCAAATGTGGCAGAATTAGCTATGACAGAAATGGAAAACACCATGTGTCACTATCAAGAAAATATAGAAGACTTAACTGTACAACAAGCAAAACTTAACAAAGAGCAGCGCACCATTTTTGACGACGTAACAAAACAGATTGCACATGGTGTACAACACGAAAATAAAGAATATACCTGCCAAAATTACAAACCAATACTGCTGTACATCAGTGGTGAAGCTGGGTCAGGAAAAACATTCTTAATCAAAATCATCAGCAAGTTCCTTCAGCAATTGAAAAACAACAAACTATCAGCTGTTGTAACTGTCCCCACAGGTTTAGCAGATTACTACTTCTTCCGGTAGTACACCAAAGCAAATTAGACTACTACAGACTTTCTGCAGAAGCTGCAATGGAACTACGCAGAGTATTAAAGCAAATGAAAATGCTACTAATAGATGAGGTCAGCATGGTCCCCAACCTAATGTTGGCTTTGATTCACCTCCGATTGCAAGAAGTACTTAAAACAAACTACGAAGAACTCTTTGCAGGGAAACACATTATCGTTTTCGGAGATCTTCTACAATTGATACCAGTGAAAGGGGAACCTATTTTTAAAACCGTAGGACACAAAACATCCAAAAAACTGTTGGCAGTATAGAAAATGTCAACCTTTGGCAACATTTCCAATACAGAGAATTAACAGAAAACTTGCGGCAATCTCCAGATCTCACTTATGCCAACATCCTAAAAAGTATTAGAGTTGGTGTACTATCTCAGGAAGCACAAGCAATATTGAAAAAGTGGCATATTCATGCACTTTACGGTGATAATGCATGTGCTAATGATGTTATGGAACAATTAGCGGACAAAAATGTCAATTATATGGACTTAATGCCAACTCTTGCAAGCTGTGTCAAATTCAATGAAACAATGTTAAATAAAGAAATGCAACAAATAATTAAAATTTGCGCCACAGACAAACTAGACCTACATGGTATGACACTACCCATGTGTGAGCAAGCCACAACAAGACTAAGTAGTTTAGAAAATTCAATATCCAACACAGCTGGGTTGGAAAAAAATATTAAAATTATCCTTAAATTGTAGAGTAATGCTGAAACGTAACCTTGACATGGAGCAAGGGCTAGTTAATGGGGGACTGGGTACAGTTGTTGGCTTTCAATCATACCCACGTGACAGCAACATTCAGTTTGTCAATATTCGCTTTGACAAACTTTCAGAAGTGAAAAGGATAGGGCGCTCAACTGCTCGATTCTTTCTGTTCAAAGACCTGTATGTACGTAGAGAACAGTTTTCTCTAACTCTTGCATATGCAGTCACCATTCATAAATGCCAAGGTCTTACCCTAGACAAAGCATAAATAGATATAGGAAACACAGTCTTTAAAGAAGGCATGACCTACGTAGCACTATCACCCTTACGTACTATTGACAGTCTATTTCTTATCAACTTTGATGCAAATAAAGTGACCGCTGATATTGCTTGCATCTTGGAATACAATAGACGGCGGTCACTGTACACCCCCCATCTGAAACAATATTCTGTTCCATAAAAATTAAAAAGTGGTAAAAGAAAAGTAATTCTATCAGCAATGCAACAGAATCTGATTGCAAATCCTTCAAAGAAAAGAAAAGAAGGAAAAGGTCCATCAATTACCACAACCAAAGAAGAACCTATTAGGGAAAGTAAACCAGGTACTTCTTCAAAGAAGGAAGAGAAACTCTGAAAAAAGCACTATGAAACAGAACTAGCTGGTCCATTTAAATTTTCAAATGAAAGTGGTGTAAGTTGCTATGCAAATGTAGCAATGAATATTCTATTTCAATTGCCACCACTGGTTAAAATATTTACTTACACAGTACAGACCAATTGTGTTTGCAAATGTTAGTCCTTCATAGAAACACAACAAACAATCCTGACAACACATACAGTGTTCATGGAATAAAACAATAATTGGACTACTGTGCTGGAATGGTGAGATTCACTATAAACACATAGGAAGGTCCACAAGAATTTCTAATGTACTTACTACAAGTACTGGAAAACAAAAGCTTACCTATAAATGACATCTTCCAGATTTCATACATGTGGAAACATACATGCACTCTCTGTAGCATTGTCATACAGGAACAAATCCCAAATGAGCGATTTGTGTATGTATCCATACCTAATTGTGAATCCATTACATTTCAGCAACTACTACAGAATGCAAACCATGCCAGATTATGTACTCTGTGCAATTCAGACAATCGCTCCACCTTAGTGATACAAACTCATAGTAAGTACATAATACTTATGCTGCTACGTTATAATGCAGATGGTACCAAAAACAACTGCAAGCTCACCGGATTCACACACAGTCAAGTGTCACTGGGAAAGAAAACCTTTACAACAGTAGGTATAACCTACCATGCAGGAGCTACAACCAATGCAGGTCACTACACTGCATACATTAAGAATAAATGTGGATGGATGGAATGTAATGATAGCACCATTACTCTGAAGCAGAGATTGCTAGCTAATCTTACAAATGTGTATTTAATCTTCTTAAAGCCAAAATGTAATGACTAATGTCTACTTCAACATTACCAAAAAATGAAGTGAAAGCCTACATACAGTTAGAATACGCCAACAGGTATCTAACTGCCCAAGAGTGTAGAACAACAACACAGATAAATGAATACCACAGAAGCATAAAAACAAATGCACAGTTAGAATACGCCAACAGGTATCTAACTGCTGTTAAAAATAGCAACAAGCCTACAAGCATAACATAAATCAGGAAGAACAAGGAAACACTCAAAGAAAGCAAAGAAATAGTTTGTAGCATAGCAAATGAAGGTATTTTTTAATCCGACAAGGATTTCTTTCTCCCAGACCCAAGGATTTCAAAAACAAACACAGAAACTGAGCACAATGCACAGTACACTGGTTTGTAAACTAAGTATGAGGGTAAAATAAAAAACTTAAGCTGTCTATTATACAATGTAAGAAGTCTTCATAAAATGCAAACACTGACATGCTTTTTTCTTTTATCACAGAAATTAAAAAAGGCTAGGTGCGCCAAGTACTCCAGTCATGTAAAACATATGTGGATTCTGCACAAATTAATCAGTAAGTACAATTATAGTCATTTCATACATATGCGAATCAACACGGCTAATCTATAGCAGTAATATGGTACAGTGACTATAAGCAGGACCTAGCTTTTTTGATGTATAACCCCGCACCTACACCCTACGGGCAAGCAACCCACACTATAGATCCTAACCACAACATCGCTACATATCAAAATCATGGTGCTTCTAATTTCACTACTTTTAAGGTTAGTTTTGTGTGCGTGGCCTGCAGCCATGCAACCAAGACAATAGAACATGCACACAAACACAACACAACACTACACCATGGCCATGTTCACTTATACCCTCACTCCTTATCACTGCAGGCTTGGGTGCATAGCTTGTGGCCATGCACCCAAGATTCAGGATCCTGTCAGAAACAGTAAAGCATATCGCAACCATTGTGACTTCTAATTTCACTAATTATAAAGACTCTAGGCCCTGGCCACAACCAACACAGCATGTCACACCCAGGGCGGCGTAGTAATCAATAGCACACCCATAGGAGCAAATAATGTAATAACGACATATACTCAATTGCAATTTCCGCTAACACCACGCGAGTCCTTACAACAGTTTCAAGGTGCCTGGGCGCAGCACGGACTGAAATAATACCCCTATTAAAACCCTCATTTTCTGTACGCACAAACATTCCGAACAAGGCGTGCATAGAGAATACAATATTAACACCTACCGCCTGAACAAATACATTTTTTCACCCATCTCTTACAGTGTGAACCACCCCAAGCACTATGACACAGCAAAATAGGTTTCGAAATAACATGTTGCCGCTGGTCGCCGCTGCGCTGTCGGAGGATCCAAGATGTCAGGCGCATCCAAACAATCTGATGCACAACACGTCTCACTGCAGCCAATTGACAGAGACGTTGCATGTCCCCGGTCATGCCTCCAGCCCCTTAGCCAATCAGTATCTTGTCTGCAGAGCGAACAGGGAAGTGTGACCGCGGAGTGGACATAGATATCACTAATTTTGTGAGATCTACTTTTTGGTCATTTTAAAGAAAAGTACTGCACGGATTGTCACCAAATTTACAAAAGCACGCTTTCGGGACCAAGGCCCTGCCCCTGCCGCAAATTGGATGAAAATCCGTCCAGCAGTTTGGCCTATAACCGTGCGCAAAGTTTTTCCCCCATTCAGTCTATGGGAAAAAAGACGTTTTGGGACCCCCTATAACTTTTCCCCCCCTGGACCAAACATCACCAAACTTTGCAAAAAAATTCAGAGTGGCCCATATACATTTTTTTGCAATGTTTAGTGAAGATTCGTCAGGGGGAATGGAGTGATAGGCCGCCCAAAAAGTGCTCTTCCTGTGGAAACAGCAACTTAACCATAACTACATCCAGGGGGGACAAAGTTATAGGGGGGGTCCCAAAACCATAGACTGAATGGGAAAACATTTTTGCTTGCGCCTACAGCCCAAACCGCTGGACGGATTTTCACCAAATTTGGACCAGGAGCAGCGGCTTGGTCCCGAAAGCGTGCTTTTGCAAATTTGGTGAAAATCCGTCCAGTAGTAATTTTTTTAAAATGACCAAAAAGTAGCTAAAAAAAATAGTGATATCTGTATTAGGTCCGCGGACACACTTCCCTGTTCGCTCTGCGGACAGTGTCCTGATTGGCCAATCGGCTCGCGTGATGTCCGCGGACATGCGACATTTTCGCTGATTGGACGGTGTTAAGCGCGAAGCGCGTCAAATTTTCGGTAGCGCCCGCCATCTTGGATTCGCGGATGTCCGCAGACAGCGCGGTGAACGTTTGTTCTAAATGTGTATTTAGTAGAGTGTGTTGGTGTGTAGGAGTGTTTGGGGAGGATGGAAGGGTATGAGATAGGTTAAATGTTGTGTTTTTTTATGTGGTAGACGTTCTTTTTGTGTTTGATTTGTCTGCGGACATCACGGGTGTTCTGAAATGTTCTAAATAAACTGAATGGGAGTGTTCTGAGGACTCAATATGTGTCCATTTTGTTCGCAAGTAAGCTGAAACTGTTCTAAGAACACTCGCAGTGTCCTGCAATGTTCGCAAATAAACAAAATGGGGGTTTTCTGGGGACGCTGTCCGTATTGTTCTGTGGCAAGTTGAATGTGTTCTAAGAACACTCGGGGTGTCCTGAAATGTTCGCAAATAAACAAAATGGGGGTGTTCTGGGGACGCTGTCCGTATTGTTCTGTGGCAGGTTGAATGTGTTCTAAGAACACTCAGGGAGTCCTGAAATGTTCGCAAATAAACAAAATGGGGGTGTTCTGATGACGCTGTCTGTATTGTTCATTGTCAAGTTGAAAGTGTTCTAAGAACTCTTGCGTTGTCCTGAAATGTTCGCAAAGGGTGTCCTGAAGACGCTGTCCGTATTGTTCGATGGCAAGTTGAAAGTGTTCTAAGAACACTCGGGGTTTCCTGAAATGTTTGCAAATAAACAAAATGGGGGTGTTCTGAGGACGCTGTCCGTATTGTTCGTTGTTAAGTTGAAAGTGTTCTAGGAACTCTCGCATTGTCCTGAAATGTTCGTACATAAACAAAATGGGGGTGTGTTCTAAGAACACATGCATTGTCCTGAAGTGTTCTAAGAACTCTCGCGGTGTCCTGAAATGTTCATAGGGGGTGTCCTGAAGACGCTCTAAGAACACTCGGGGTGTCCTGAAATGTTCGCAAATAAACAAAATTGGGGTGTTCTGGGGACGCTGTCCGTATTGTTCTGTGGCAAGTTGAATGTGTTCTAAGAACACCTGCGGTGTCCTGAAATGTTCGCAAATAAACAGAATAGGGGTGTTCTGATGACGCTGTCCGTATTGTTCGTTCTCAAGTTGAAAGTGTTCTAAGAACTCTCGCGTTGTCCTGAAATGTTCATAGGGGGTGTCCTGAAGACGCTGTCCGTATTGTTCGATGGCAAGTTGAAAGTGTTCTAAGAACACTCGAGGTGTCCTGAAATGTTCGCAAATAAACAAAATGGGGGTGTTGTGAGGACGCTGTCCATATTGTTCGTTGTCAAGTTAAAAGTGTTCTAAGAACTCTTGCGTTGTCCTGAAATGTTCGTACGTAAACAAAATGGGGGTGTGTTCCAAGAACACACGTGTTGTTCTGAAGTGTTCTAAGAACTCTCGCAGTGTCCTGAAATGTTCGTAGGGGGTGTCCTGAAGACGCTGTCCGTATTGTTCGATGGCAAGTTGAAAGTGTTCTAAGAACTGTCTCGGTGTCCTGAAATGTTCGCAGGGGGTGTCATGAAGACGCTGTCCGTATTGTTCGATTGCAAGTTGAAAGTGTTCTAAGAACACTCGAGGTGTCCTGAAATGTTTGCAAATAAACAAAATGGGGGTGTTCTGAGGACACTGTCCATATTGTTTGTTGTCAAGATGAAAGTGTTCTAGGAACTCTTGCGTTGTCCTGAAATGTTCGCACATAAAGAAAATGGGGTGTGTTCTAAGAACACACGTGTTGTCCTGAAGTGTTCTACGAACTCTCGCGGTGTCCTGAAATGTTCGTAGGGGGTGTCCTGAGGACGCTGTCCGTATTGTTCAATGGCAAGTTGAAAGTGTTCTAAGATCTGTCTCGGTGTCCTGAAATGTTCGTAAATAAACAAAATGGGGTTGTGTTTTAAGAACACATGCGTTGTCCTGTAATGTTCGTAGGGGGTGTCCTGAGGACGCTGTCCGTATTGTTTGTTGTCAAGTTGAAAGTGTTCTAAGAACTCTCGTGGTGTCCTGAAATGTTCGCAGGGGGTGTACTGAAGATGCTGTCCGTATTGTTCGCTGGCAAATTGAAACTGTTCTAAGAACACTGGTAATGTCCGCGGACATCACAAGTTTCCATAGGCCATAGTTGAAATGTTTTACTCTATGGGTGTGATATGCTGCGGTGGTTGTGGCCAGGGCATAGAGTGTTGGGTGCATGGCCATTTGGCCATGCACCCAACACTCTATGCCCTGGCCACAACCACTGCAGCATATCACATTTATAGTTGCTTACAACTTTGGGTCCAAAACAAATTTATAAGGAACAAAGTTATAAGATACTATGGGTGTGATATGCTGTGATGGTTGTGGCCAGGGCATAGAGTGTATAATATACTTACTGTTTGGTTTAGTAACTGGAGTACATATATTTCTTGTTAATTTCTGTGATAAAAGAAAATAACATGTTAGTATTAGTATTTTGTAATGACTTTTTACATTGTATAGTCAACATTTTTTTTTTTTGGACCCTCATATTTAGTAGATTACAAACCAGAGTACTGTGCAATTTGCTCAGTTTCTGTGTTCGTTGCTAAAATCATTGGGTCTGTGGGAGAAAAAAAATCCATGTTGGATTAAAAAAAAACCCTTTTTCTGTTATGCTACAGTTTATTTCTTTGTTTGTTTTCAGTGTTCATTTGTTGTTTTTGGCTAATGCTTTATACATTGGGTGGTTGCATTTTTTTTGGAGCAGTATGCGTATTGTAACTGTCTATTTTTTGATATATTTTAGTGGCATTGATTTATCTGTTTGGAAATTGTTAAATTTTGGGACAGTTAGATACCAGTTAGATACCAATTGGCGTATTCTAACTGTCTATTTTTTTATATATTTTAGTGGTATTGATTTATCTGTTTGGATATTGTTACATTTTGGGACAGTTAGATATCAATTGGCATATTCTAATTGTCTATTTTTTGCTCTAATTTAGTGGTATTCATTTATGTGATTAATTGTTGGAGAATATTTGGGCAGTTAGATAGCTTTTGGAATATTCTAACAGTTTATATTTTTTACTACAAGTTTACTTGAGGTTTAAGTACAGTTTAGCTATCAAATTTTGGTTTTAAGAACATTAAATAAGCGTTTGTAAGATTTGCTGGTAATCTCTGCTTTAGAGTAATGGTACTATCATTACATTGAAACCATCCACATTTCTTTTTTATATATGCAGTGTAGTGCCCTGAATTGGTTGTGGCTCCTGCGTGGTAGATTAAACCTATTGTTGTGAAGGTTTTCTTACCAAGTGATATTTGACCATGTGTGAATCCAGTCAGCTGACAGTTGTTTTTGGTACCATCTGCATTGTAACGTAGAAGCATTACTTTTTACCATGTGTTTGTATTACTAACGTGGAATGATTATCTGAATTGCAGGTAGAACATAATCTACCATTGTTTGCATTTTGTACAAGTTGCTGAAATGGAATGGATTCACAATTAGGTATTGATATATATATATACGAAGCGTTCATTGGGGATTTCTTCTTGTGTCACATTGTTGCAGAGAGTGCATGTATGTTTCCAAATGTATGAAATCTGGAAGATTTCATTTATAGGTATGTTTTTTTTTTCTAGTACTTGTTGTAAGTACATTAGAAATTCTTGTGGATCTTCCTGTGAGTTTATAGTGAATTTCACCATTCCAGCACAGTAGTCCGATTGTTGTCTTATTCCATAAACACTATACGTGTTGTCAGGATTGTTTGCTGCATTTCTGTGAAGTACTAACATTTGCAAACACAATGGGTCTGTACTGTGTAAGTAAATGTTCTCAACAATTGGTGGTAATTGAAATAGAATATTGATTGCTACATTTGTGTAGCAACTTACACCAACTATATTTGAGAGTTTAAATGGACCAGGTAGTTCTGTATCTGACTGTTTTTTTTGGAGTTTGTCTTCCTTCTTTGAAGAAGTACCTGGTTTACTTTCCCTAATTGATTCTTTTTTGCTTGTGGCACTTGATGAAGTATTACTTTCTTTTACTCTCTTTGGAGGATTTGCAGTGACATCCTGTTGCTTTTCTGTTTGATTTATTTTTCTTTTATAATCTTTTACTTTTTGTGGAACAGAATATGTGTTTAGATGGGGAGTGTATAGTGAGCAAAATCTTTTGTATTCTAAAATGCAAGGAATATCAGCGTTTATTTTACTTGCATCAAAGTTGATTAGAAATAGACCATCAAGTGCACGTAAGCGTGATAGTGCTACGTAGCTCATGCCTTCTTTAAAGCTCTTCATAGTTTGTTTTCAGTACTTCTTGTAATCTGAGGTGAATCAAAGCCAACATTAGGTTGGAGACCATGCTCACTTCATCTATTAGTAGCATTTTCATTTGTTTCAATACTCTGCGTATTTCTATTGCAGCTTCTGCAGAAAGTTTTTAATAGTCTAATTTGTTCTGTTGTTCTACTGGCAATAGTAGTAATCGGTGTAAAGTGACACCGCCTATGTTGTAGGCAGCTAAACCTGTAGGAGCAGTGACAACAGCTGACAGTTTGTTGTTTGTCAATTGTTGAAGGAATTTACTGATGATTTTGATTAGGAATGTTTTGCCAGAACCAGCTTCACCACTGACGTACAGTAGTATAGGTTTATAATTATGGCAGGAACATTCTTTATTTTCATGTTGTATACCATGTGCAATTTGTTTTGTTACTTCTTCAAAAATGCTACGTTGTTTAGTTTTGATTGTAGTATAGTTAAGTCTTCTTTATCTACATACTGACACATGGTGTTTTCTACTTCTATCATAGCTAATTCTGCCTCATTTATTATTAGTGGTTCTCCAAGTGGTTCTTGGCTTCCTGTTACAGAAGGTTGACTACTGTCAGGAGTGTCTTTATCTAGGTGGGCCTGGAGTTCTTCTTCGTGTTGCTGTTCATTGTGCAACATTGTTTTGTATTGTGTAAAGTTTACATCAGTTACTGTGCATTTCATTTGCTTTGAAAGCATCTTCATATGAGTCATAGTTTTCTAGTATTTCTTCTTCTTTTCTCCATGGTTTAAAGAGTTGTAGCAGGGACATGTAATATATTTCTTTATGTTGAGGAGTAGTCAATGACAATTTTATATGATTAATTAAATTTGGTTTAGTGAGTTTAACTAAGCTGCCTTCACAGTTTGTCACTCTGTATTTACCTTTTTTTTCATCAGGTTTTATATTATTTTTGTATGTGTAGTTTTGGGCTATGTGGTATAGACACATGGTTTCCAAAGTATTACTTCTGTTATGGTAGTATGTGTCCAATAAATTGTTTTTTTAAAATGTCTTGGTTGTTGGGATCATGTTTGGCTATTGCTTCTATATCTTCGTATGTTTTTAGAACTCTTTTTCTAGATTTAGCTGGACCAAGACTTAGCCATACTATATTTTCAGATTTACCATACAATGCAGTACCAGCTAAACGATCAGCTGCTTCATATGATCCACATTCTCTATGGGAGAGCATTTTTATGCCCAATCTGTATAATTTCTGAGACACTGTTTTATCTGATGACAGGTCATTCCAGAGGTCTTGGAGCTCTGTCTTTTCTGCTTTGGTTAAGTATGCTGTGACATATCATGCAACTGCAGTAGAATTGTCTGCAATGTACTGCACATCTATGTTTGCATTCCATAAGTGGGCAATGATTGCATTATAATCATTGATATATTTTTCTTCTTCTTTTCTTTTTATGTAATATGTATTTTTAGGTGACTTACCTTTAACACTATGTCTAACTGAAGACATGAGGTTGTTCACTTGACCTGTATCTGTAACTGGTCTAGGGAAACCAAATCGGCATTTGGTGTAGTATTTCTCTTTGTTTTTGTATTTGCGACGACAATATTTTCCACATTTATGTCTTTGAAATTGTAAATTTTCTGCATGAAGCTCACTATTTGTGGATTCTGATGGAATTTCACAAGTGACATGTTTTTCAATAAACTGTAAAACAGTGGCATCACTGTCTTGACCAAATTTAGGAGCTTCTTTAATCCATAAAAGCATGTGGATATGTGGTGCTCCTCTGGCTTGGTATTCTTTTCTCCAAAAGAAGTGTTGCATTTCTCCAAGGGGAGGAACAGTTTTATTACAAATAAAATGTAGCATAGCAATGAAGCGATGGTGAAAATATCTTGAAACATTAACAGGATCCAAAGAACAAAGTTCTCCTGGTGTTAGTATATCTATGTCTGTTTTCTTTTTATTTGATATGCGTAGGAAATCATGTAAATCTTGCCATGCATATTCTGCACAACTTAATGTAACAAACCAAGTGGGTGGGCCAAGGTTTATGATCATACAACGTACATCTCCATGACGTCGAAACCAGTACTCTTTAGTACCACGCATATTTGCTAATAGATTTGTAATATTTGATTGTAAAACCTCATCCTTTTGTTGCACTTTTTGTAATAATTGTGTAGCTGTCATATTTTGAAAGTGGGATCCTGATTTTAATATGTGTGCAACTCTGTAACATAATGTTGCTAGTTCACTTTCAAAGAGTAGGTGAAATATGTATTCCACATTTTGTCTAAATCTGAGATCTTCAGAATACATCCGTAATGAGCGGTATTCTGAAGCTGATATTTGAATAGGTCTATCATCATACCTTCCTCCTTTGCCAGTAGGAAAGTGTAGAGGAAAAGCACGTGCTTCTATACTTTTTTCCCATATGCTGATTGGTGATCCTTTTGTTTGACGCATTTGTGTTTTTCCAGTGCATCTTCTATGGTGTCATCAGAGTACAAAGGATGAATTGTATAATGGTCTAAAGTATTTGATATTGTACCAGGATCTAGTAGCTCAAATTGACCAGCTTCTTGTGTTTCTTGAATTATTTCAGTTGTATCTTTCAAGTTTTCTTCAATATTAATTTCTTTGTAATATTCATTATTCTCTTTAAGATATTGTAAGGCTTGTCTAACTTTATGTAAATCTACCCGCTGTTGCCATATTTATTTGTCTTTTGTAGGTACTCCATTTACTAAGATAATTAAAGATTGCTGCATTGGATGTTGCACTCCTAGAGTGTGTACATTTTCTTTTAGATCTAATGGTAAATAAACTACTTTTCCACGAATGCCTTTTACCAATTCAGAGGGAGGTAATTTTACTGTTTTTGGTTGAAGGCGTATTATTGCTTGAAATGTACTGTTTGAATTATGATGCTCTCATATAAATTAAATTGTTGTAGGGGTTTTGGTAGTGGGTATAATTCCAAATTATTTGTAATAGCACGTGAAGGAGTTTGGTTGTTGTCAAGTTTTGTAGTGCAGTAACTGCAAAGTATTAAGGGGTCACTTATTTCGTATTTGTTTTCTGCTACAAGGTAGAGAGCTAATTTAAACCATTTAGAATCTTCATTGTCTTCTATTTTATATGATAGGTCTACAGTTTTCGTGTTACGTTTATAAAAAGTTCTGCGGCAACTTACACATACATGGTTTGGTACTTCAGCTGATGTACTTTTAAATTTTAGTATTTCTTTTTTGTATGTGTTCAGCAAAAGGTTGCCATGTGTAGAATTATTGCTAATTTGGTTTAAAGCTATTTCATTCTGTAAATGGCTTTCTTTTCCAAAATATTCTTTCTGGATATAGTCAATTTCTTGAAGTAGGTCTTTTGCTGTACCATGTAGAAGAATGTTATTTAAATTTGCTAGTGCTAAAGCAGGACTTTTATCATAGTACAGCTTATAGACTAGATTTCTTATGGTTGAATGATGTGTTGATATTCTTTTGATATCATGGAAGGTGGTTTTACAAGTAGGTCCTGTAATGCAGGCCAATGAATGTCCTTGTAGTCCTGTGTATTTGCGCACTGGACAGGTATCCATATTTTGCAGTAGTTTAATTTTGATTTTGTCTTTGCTTTTTACATATTGATTGAGGAATTGGTGTAAAGACTTGAAAAATTGTTTAGGAATGTTACATATTGACGTGTATGGCCATTTGTACACTAGACGTTCTGATTCAGTTGAATGGAGGGGTAGTTCTAAGTTTTCAGGGCATATTTTTGTAAGGAGTACTTCTTGTTCCATTATGGTATTAACTTTTTCATAACCTCGACCACTGCTATGTATGGCAATTGTATTTGTTTGTTTTTGTTTGTACGCTTCTTCATTAAAGTATGGTTCTGTACTCGTAGTGTGACTCCATTCACCTCTGTACATACTTAAGAACTTCTTTCTGTTGACATTTCGTTTATTGAGAAGTCTTTTTTGTAATTTAGTTATTAGTTTTGTTAGTGGTTTCAATTTGTTTAACACTAAAATAAATAACTTTCTTTTGAGAAGAATTGCCTATCAACGCTTCTAAAATTAATTTCCTACGATAGGTTTTAAGCATTGAACCTGATTTATCTCCTGTTTTTATAACATTTTGAAGGACTTTGTGATGGAACATTTTGGCTAAAATACTTTTCTTGGTATGCTTACTTTGCACTATATTAAAATTTAAAGAAGTAGTTTTATCTGTAGTGATAGATGATTTTCTGTTAATAGTGTTTTGGTTTGTTTTACATTTTGATAGAGAAGGCAATGTTTTTGTACTTGAAACTTCTTGTGTTTCACTAAATGACTGTATTAGCTGTTTTGTTTGAACTTTTTTTACAAATTCTGCCAGAGATGGATGCTTATGTTGGACACTTTTATTTTCATATGCTCTACTTCTGCGTTGCTTTCTATGGACTTGACTTTTGGTAGGCATTCTTTAGGGTCTGTTGAAAAAAATAAAGAAGGTATGGGTTGGGGTGTTCTGCAATGTATGTGTGCTGTGTGCATGAGTGTTTGAGTAAAATGATGTATGTAATGGTGTCTGATTGTGCATTGGGAACTACAACTAATAGGGATGCGTATTCTTCAATTAAAATGTTACTAAACTCAAGTTCTGATGACAGAAAAAAATAAGCTAGTGGTGTGGAGAAGTACAAACAGTAAATCTAATGTATACAGTAAAAACAGTTGTTTGTTCTATAATATGAACATTCTAGCGGTTGAGTTGGGTAATTTGTGTGTCCAAAAGTAGGAATTTGTGCGCCATTCTGGCTGTAAATCGCTGTTTAAGACATGGGGATTTTTGGACAGAATGGTGCAC
Source organism: Ambystoma mexicanum (assembly GCF_040938575.1). Classification (NCBI taxonomy): domain Eukaryota; kingdom Metazoa; phylum Chordata; class Amphibia; order Caudata; family Ambystomatidae; genus Ambystoma; species Ambystoma mexicanum. The sequence goes on along the minus strand of NC_090928.1, from coordinate 884,739,500 downwards.
AATCTCTATTTTTAGGCACAGAAATAGCATTAATTAACTTTACAGTATGCTTGAGTAATAATATAAATATTATGGTGATATTCTACTTACTTTTTTGCTAAAATGAGCAGTTTAATTCTTAGTTCTTCTTTGTTCTTGAAATTCGGCTGCTTCTTTTCAGGAGAATGGTCTTCACTGCAATTGTAAAAGAAACAAATTAGTAATTTTGTTTGTATATAGCATTGTTTTTAATTTAGATATTGATTTTTTAATTGAAATCCTCAGCGCCTTCCTTAAAACCATTAAAATTATCTTAATCACATAAGATACGTCGCACCAGTTCAATACATATGATATGTTCTTAATGAACAAATTGTATTGCAATGAGTAACTGGAACAAACAACATATCTTTAGTATGTCTTGTGAAATTCATAGTGTACCACTGAATACCACCATTTCTGTAACTAAGCTGTTTTAGGTAATAGTGCCTTAATGTCATGCTTACATTAAAGTAATCAAATAAATAAATAAATAAATAAATAAATGTAATTGTATAAGTATTATTTTTTGAGATTGGAACATAGAGTGTGCATGCATGCAATTTTGTTTCAATATATGTAGTCTATAAATTTCATTTCAAAAATGTTAGTTTAACATGATTTGATAGTGTGTGTATTAAGAAAGTAAATAGTATAAAGGTTTATAAGTGATAGTTGATTTTAGGAAATTGGAAAAAAGACAGTAGATTCATTTGACAGATTACACAAGCTAAAAGTCAGTTTGAACATGTGTTCATGTACTGTACAGAAAATATGCATACCTGTAGTTTTTACATGCATACGTCCCTTTAACAAAGTTTTTTCACTGCATTTCATAGGTTTTTAGTAGCACAACTTAACCATAACATCCCTTTAACAAAGTTTTTTCACTGAATATATATATATATATATATATATATACACAAAATGCTTAGTTATATAGTACAACGCGATGTTGTGTCCCCTAATGCGCTAGTGCTATGATAAAGTTGTAAAACCAAACAGAATATGCAAAAACATGTATTCTTGCATATTAATAATGTGCTGATGAACACAATATATGTTCACAAAATAATTTATACTGAAAACATCTATGGAAGAAAATATACGTGCGTAAACATATATTAATATGGCTACCAGGTGTTTAGCTCCAAGGGCTTCATTCGGTCCTTTGTTCAACAAAGGTTATGTCGAAAACACAATAAGGTATGGTGTGCATGGCAGATGAATACAAAAAAACAGAAGGAGAAATTTCAAATCAAATAAATTAGTCCCAAAAAGAAAACAAACATTAAAGCCTGCATGTTAAATCCGCATTGATCATAAATTATACCACCATTTTACCATCACAGTTAGTTGGGGGTTAGGTGGAGAGAAAGAAAAGATAAAAATGTACATTCAAAACAGTGTGATATGTCGAGGAAATACACATTGGTTAAAAGTGACAATGCATTACTTGCTAGTGATGAGTTCTTCAATAAGGTAAGCATATGCGTAAAGCTATATATGCGAATTGAAGACCCATAGTTCTATGTGCACTTAATATTAATTGGCATGAGTGTCTATATAACAAAAATAGAGGGTCTATATACTCTTGTTATTTGATGCTTTGCTATTGTAGACATTGAAATGAAATGGCTACTGTGCTTGCATCACTTAATAATGATTTATACTATGTTTTGAGGCTAGGGATACTGTCACCATTGAAATGTGACTGATTCTAAGCCCTATGTTTGCAAAGTGGGACCCTGGTCTACTACAATTGGTCATCTGGAAATAATAGGTGATCTGAAAAGGAATGTATGCTTATCCTTACTGATTGTTCTTGTCGGAAAAGTATCCTAGGTATTTACGCGGTGTGTTCATAAGTATACACATGTATTTAATATGAATAGGTGTATTGAAAATTGATTCGAATTAGTATTCACTAGTCTAACCATAATGTTACTAATTCCATGTCCTGGCAATATTGCCATTAGACGTCTCCATTCGAAACACAATTTCAAGATGGCACACTGGATTGACCCATAATTTAATGATAATGATTTGTTATTTATATACATCATGCGCCTAAGCGCTGTACAAATAACATATTTACATACATCATCATCCCAAATGAAGTTGGTACTCATTTATCAACCTCAGAAGGCTGAAAGGATTAGTTGGCCATTGCGAACATTCGAACATGCGACCTGCAAATCACACATACACCGCAGCAGCAAGCCCTCAACCCACTGAGCTATTTTACCGGCTACATGTATGCATATATGTCCATATATATCACAATCACACAGCGTTCTGCCATGCTGACACGTGACACCGTAGAACACTATTTCGATTTTAAGGTGCTACGACCAGAAAAAGGTTTCTCAGCACTCAGATAACCACAGATATCAAAGGTGAGGAGAGTAAAAGTTTGAAATGCTGGCCAACGGAGAGGTTTTTGCCCTTTGTCTAAAGAGTAAGCTGTCAGAGATTTCCCTAATACATAAAGGAAGACAATTCCATAGTCTAGTGCCGAAGAGTGTACTTGATCTTCTAAAAGATTTGTTCGTTAGGAATCTAGGAGTTAAAAGCTTCAACTAAGTCAACGATCTCAGGATTTTCATGGGCTCATAGTACATAAATCACTCTTTAAGATACAGAGGAGCTGGGCCATGGATAGTGTCATGGACCAGCAATACAAGTTTAAACTGTATTCAAGCACTGACCGGAAGCCAATGTAATTGCCTAAATACAGGTGTGCTATAATCCAGTTTAAGCCTATTAGTAACTATTCTAACAGAGTTTTGAAGTATCTATAGACGCTGAATGGCTTGTTTAGTTGATCCAGAGGACAAGCTGTTTTAATAGTTCATTTTTGACTTGATAATAGCCCTCGCTGTGGTGCCACAGTGCTTTCAGCCAACAGAGATCTTAATTGTCTAAGAATTATTAAGTGAACGTTTTTGGAGCTGATTATGTTTCTAATTTGGGGGGTGATGGAAAATGAGACATCCCGAATCATGCCCCGAGATGTTGCTGTATCTGTAATCTTAATACAACAAATGGATAGAGAAGCTTCCTGGGGCAACAAGATGTCTTTCCATCTCATAGCGAGAGGTAGAATCATCAAGAACTCAGTTGTGGCTTGGTGTAAACCAAGCCATTTTAAAGACACCTAGCTCGCAATTTCATGAAAAGTGGATTGAATAAAGCTATGATTGTCTTCAATGTCCTGTTTCCGTTTGAATACTATCTGAACGGCATCTAAGTAGTTCTGGAAAACAACACCCAGATCCTTCAATAGATTGTGGAATGGTTTGACATATATGTTAAATAAAACTGGAGAAATACAAGACCCTTGAGGCACACCACAAGACAGAATCTCAGGGTTAGATTATGTTAATGTTAATGTTCAGCCTATCAATTCTGTTAGTTTAAAAGGCTTCAAACCAAAGACAAGCTGATTCTGAGACTGTGGTCACCACTTTTAGATGTTTCAATAAGGCTGCATGGTCCAGGGTGTTCATAGCTACGGACAGGTCCATCAACATCCTTACATTAACTATTTTAGGAGGGTTCCTTAATGCAAAGCAGCAGCATTTCAGTGTTTCTAAATGAGCGAAATCCAGATTGTCTGTGTCTGATTATTTGGTTAGATATCAAGTGCTCTTGAAGCTGTATTTTTGCAGCTTTACTGTGGATTAAGTAAGGAGGCATTAGTAATAGGCCTATAGTTGGTAGGATGTTTGTGATCCAAGGAAAGCTTCTTCAAAAGAGGAGTAAACTGAAAGCTTCAGGCATTCGTGAGTAAAATATTTTCTGAAGTAAGCATTGATGATACAGGAGACTGTCAAGGACAAGGATTCTGCAGAGTCGTTCACTACCTGGGACTGGCAGAGGTCGCCAGGCCAGTAGGTTAGGTTTCAGTTAAAAATTCAGTTTTCAGTGTCTAACAGAGTCAGATCTTTAAAATCTTTTTTAATCATCTGGTGGTAGATTAGGGTAATCTTCTGCTTATAAAAAAGAAGGTCAGGCTGCATACACAGGCACCTTTGTATGCCCCAGCACCCTCGTCCAGGTACCCCTTTAACAATCCATTACATTATCCTCACCACACTCTTCCTCGTCCCGGTACACCATTGGTAACCCTTTACATTACACCCGCCTCCCTCTTTCTCGTTCCGGTACCCCATTTATAATCCATTACATGACCCCGCCTACCTTTTCCTCATCTGACTATACCATCAGTAATCCATTACAGTCCCCCCTTTTCTCATCCTTCTTCCCCATTAGTCATTCATTACATTACCCCCTAAATGTGCATTCCAATTCCTAAAATAAAAATAAACGAGGTGGTGGAATTACAACGGGGAAAATTGGCCCCACTGCTTGCCTTAAAGAAGCCATGGTATACGTACGGGATCTGAACCGCTGCGACATGCGCTTATCTCGCTGATTAAAAATGGGCGCTCTCTTTTGCTGTGATCATTTGATGAGAAGAAGACATTGACTTGCTATTGATCCGGAAGTCTAGAATTACGTTGTCAGCGTTTCCCTGCACAAAGCTCGCTGCTCTATTTTACTTCGTCGAGGGGGAGGGTTATTTCTCTGGGCTGTTCTTAACAAGAAGACACCTCTGAGTAATTACGCCGTCTGTATCCGTTTTCATGACATTTTTACACAGCATTAAAGCATCCAGTGCAACACCCCTCGCAAATTGATGTCGAAAGTGTGGCCAAAAAAAACCAAAAACGAATGCGACGTAATGTTACTACACATATCACATTTTGTGGGGAAAAACAGACTTTTCGGTGAGAAATAGCCAGTCCACACGCGTGGTACTAGTTTCAGAAGAATAAAAAAACATAGGCCCTGGGTTCAGAAGACAAAACAAAGGTGACCCTTGCCCCAGAATGCAATTCGTCGCTGATCAGCAGCAGAGGAAAATCAGAATGGCCTCTCCGAAATTGCCACTCTGCCGACCACTGCCCTCCTTAAGCCTTTCCAATCACAGGGCTTGCAGTTAAAATAATACTCACCTACTGGGCGTCCAGCAGGGCTGAGCTACCTTTTCTGCTGGGAGGTTCATGCCCAGCCAAGCCTGCTTAATCTGCTGCGAGGCCTGGCTGATCCCACACGTATAACGCACAACAGCTACACCTGTTTATCGAGTCCCTTCATTTCCCTTGGCCGGGTCCCCGCTGAAAGGGAACCTTAATTAAAGCGGCGAACAGGCGAGCGCCCCGTTCTAAATCGGAGCTGCAGGCGAGGGAGAGATAACTTGCGCTCTTGAGAGAGGGGGGATTTGGGGCTAATTTATGGAATCTACTGTCGCTCTTAGGGCAAGGAAGCTGACTTAGCTGGGAAGCTCAAGCAGAAAGGCTTTGTGGGAACACTTGGTTTTCTACGAAATCTGCTAATTTTCCCCAATCAAATTTGGGCGATAAAAACGACCCTGTCGACGTTTTGAGTCGTTGTGTGGGTCCCTTTCGGGGCTACCATTCGAGAACTTTAGTTTTATCTAGTGGTATATTTGTATCGCCTCCTTGTGCCCCTCGCCACACGCATGGCAGCCTCAGCCTGGCTATATTTATTGAATCTTTATGATGGAGAAATTCGCGGATTTCTGCGTAGTTGTTATGGTTCGGCGAAGCAAATGAAGAGAATTGATTTGTTGACGTGAATATCATAGCGACAAAACGGAAAAGACGTCAAATGCAGAGAGGCTGGCATTTCCCATTCACGTCTGTTCCCCAAACGTGTAATCATTTGCACATGAGCATATGATATTCCTGTGTTTGCGTGCCACAATGTAAGACGTTTGTTTTAGCGTCTATAAAAGGCCTCGGCCTTCCCTGGCAGCACTTTGGTATTGTGCCAGTTGACAGACTAATTCACCCACTAGCTGGAGGTTTAATTTGGATCCCACCTGAAATCTAGACGTGTGTGCTTGCAGCGTGAATGCAATCACACTGAAATTGTAGTGTTCATGCAATTACAAAGTCCCCCGAAACTGTGCTAATCTTTGCAATTTCATCTGCAAATGTATTTAAAAAAGCACACACACACACACACACACACACACACATATCCAATACCTCAAGTCATGCAGTTTTCCCTGGTGGCACATCAGGTAATCATGTTGACAAATTAATGGCAGAGAGTTAGTTGTATATTAAAGATTTAAATGATATTCTGCGGCGGGTTGTCATAAATGGTATAAAACAATACGACACTACATGGACATGAATTCATGTTCCTGAAACGCTGGATTGACATCCATACGCGCGAAGAGCCCTATTCTTGGCGTTGCCGAGAATCCTATGGCACGCAGAATGCAAAATATGTTTTTGCAATTAAGGGAAAACTGTGACTGACTCCACTGGGGACATGACACATTTTCCAAAGTAGAGCTGGGGGTTTCTGTTTTCTCGAAATGCTGGCATCCGTCCAATTACATGAGTTTCTTGTACATGAAATTTGAAATTGACATCATAATTTCAAGCATTTCTTGGTTGGGTCCCTGAGACTGTGATCTTTTATAAAAAAGAGAATTTTGGAGGACAGTGAGGGTGGTTGAGTAGAACAGGCGGCACCCTGTGTTTTTCCACCTGCGGTTTGGGAGCGCTCACCACCATGCAGGCCCATTGTAAGGGCCCCCCTCTCTCCTGGTATGCAGGAATGCGCTACCTGCCCTCAAGAGAGGCACAACATTTGAGAGAGAGACCAGGCAGCTCAATGGCCCCAGTAATTTCAAGGCCTATGCCTAGGTTTGTACCCACAGTCCCAGCTCATGCTGGGAGTCTAATCACTGGGCTATTCTTCGCGCTGTTGTCCAATCAGTCGCTGAATAGCCAAACTCCACAATGCAGAGTATGAATCGGAAGGCGAATAAATGTGGATGTCGACTATTTGCAACAATACCTAACTGGGCCTTTCAGAGAGGGCAACTGGTAGACAAAAGCGCGGCGGAAATTGGAGTAACTTTTGGGGGCCCTTGCCGTTCCCGTCAATAGGAGTTAGGCCCATAATGGCCCCATTGACCCCTTTCTGTGGAAGGGATCAATTGTTCACGGCGAAGAGAAGTCATAAAAATTCGACATGTGTGTTGCACTCCGCTGGAAAAGATGGCAGTTCTGTGAATAAGGCCATGCACATGTCTTCCCTCTCGGAGGTGGGTTGTCATTATTTGGACCTTGGAAAAGTACTTAGATTTTTCAAAAGGACGGAAAAGCTCCTTGAGCCAAACAAGGTCCCGGACTGTGTTTTAAAAAATTCCGCTTTGTTTAGCCAACAGAATGGAATTAATTACTGAGTAAACACGGTTCACTTTTTTTCTGGCCTGGTTTCTATGCTCAATATCTGGAGAGTTCCAAAAAGCTTATTTGAAGGTCACAGGTTTGTGCATCTATTCTGCGATCTTTAGAAAGTCACAGCGGGAACACAAAAGGTGGGAAATGGGAAAACATCCCATCCTTTGTTTCCTATAACCTTGTCTTGAATCGCGATTATTAGATACATGAGGAGAGCAAAATGGCATTAGCAGTCATTGTGAGATTGTGAGCGCCCAGGTTTCTGTTCTCTCTCCCCCCCACCCCCGGAAAATTGTTAATTTTCGCCATTCATTCCCAAAGGTCAATTTCTAATTCTGCTCATTGTGCACTTTGTATGACTTCTGCATGTGAGGCGTTGAAAGGGTCGCCGCCAGCCTGCCCATAATGTGGGCAGTCACTCGATTCACCGCAGTTCACATTCTGTTTTGTGCGCAACTCCTCTGAACATCCACACGATATTGTCAGATACAGAAAGCCGGAACTGCCTTTCCATTCATCCCCCTAGCCAGATGTATTTGGGATGGATAATTTCAATGCCAGCCGGATTATTCCCTTCTTTGATTAAAAAAAGAAAAAAAAGGTGAAAAAAGCGTACTTTGTTGAGTTGGAGGTATGCAGTGAAATAATTTCATTTTTTTCGAAGCACGAAATGATCTGAATTCCCCCCCTCCTTCCCACCGCCCCCCATATACCTTCAGATATTCCATTGCTCTCCATTCTGCCGATTCGCATCTTTTGTTAAAGGAACTTGTTCTGCTTCATGCTAATTGCAGGTTACACTATGTAGCCGGCTTTCTAAGGAATAAGGAAAACTGTAACTGTAAGCCTTGGAAGTTGCCTGTGTCTATTTGCTCAAACCTGATGCACTTTTTTTTTGGAGAGGGTCAGCACAAGGAAAGCGGTGTAGGCAGCCAGAATGTGCTGTATAATAAGCTTAAACAGAACCCTTTGTCCCGCCTGGTATTCTCAGGCCTGGAAATTAGGCCTCCTTTTTTCTGCAACTGCGAGTTGAAGTGGTTCATTACTGGGGCTTCCTTCCCCCGAGCCCTGGCCCAGCCATTCCGAGTACTCGAGCCCTGTAACTTCCTTAAAAAAAAAAAGAAAGAAATCCCGAAGGAAAACATGGCAGACAAAGGTCTTGTTAGCACTTCCTATGTGAAATTAGCAGCTTTCTAAAAGGTACAACTCCAATTATGGCACATTGTGAGGACGCGCACAAACCTCACAAAGGCTCCAGTATGGCAAGTGACACTCTGCCTGGCCGGAGTTACTTCCATAATTAGGAATGAAGCAGTCCCATTCTGGTGAGTGCATCTATTTACCGTGGACCACAATGCGCCAACTTGAGCATCCGCGCAAAAAGACCAGTGTTGAAAGACACAAGTGCTCTCCCGTCGGAATTGTCTATGGGCAAGTACCACATTCCTAACCGTTACACCGTGCAACAAATGTAGCTACTTTTGCAGCATTGTTCACACTTCAGGATTCATTTGGGACAATGGCGCTTCAGCCCAGCGGGCTCTGGGAATGACAGCGGACAATAGGGCCGCCATCGGAGAGGGGCCTAATGATGGAGGAGAAAAAGAAAAATATTTATTGCTTTTGACAGTTTCACAAGGGGTGCAAAAATCCTTGTGCTAGGGAAAGTTTCCACAGCTGTTGGATGAAGGGCAGCTCGTAGAGGACCGGGACAGATCGACCTCTTTGTTCGCGCGGGGAGCTCTAGGGCCCCGCTCTCTCAAATATGGTGCTTCAGGTAAGGCGGCTGTGCATGCGCTGCCGTTGGTGTATGGCTGTGACATCTGCATGGAATCAAATGTGCAACATTGTTTGGTAGTGGCGGGAGCTGTTTCCCAAAATGCACCAGCTTGCAAGAAAAGCATACACAATGCATTCCATTTTATTGCTATTGCCAGCGGCTCTTGTGTTCACCGTGAGATCTTTCGAAGCAGGCATCTGTCTTAATATTATAGAGATACACTGTTGCAGATAGATGGTCATGTAGTCTATCACCTAGCTGTGTTTTCATCACCATGCTCATTCACTCACATGACCTGAGCACGCAGATCAGATAGTATATCTTAATGGTGCCTTGAAGAGTCTCCGTAATAATGCAGCATGCCATATAGGTCCGTCTCAATGAAGATATGCGATGACCCCATTGTTTACCTTTCTTGCTAATTGTCTACCATGCTACACACTCTATGTTCATAATGGATTTGTTGAACACGTGTGCAATATCAGCCAGTAGTAAACAAGCATGAAGAGTCTAACACCTAAGAATGTGATGTCTAGGGGATTAGATACTTTGTATCATTCCTTCATGACTGCGGTGAATTAGGAGTGTACATTGGTCAAATGACGTTATAAACTCCCTACCTCTTTTTCTCAGGGCAGAACCTTCTTACAAATCCTTCAGGAAACAACTTAAGACGTGGCTTTTCAACTGACTGTTCCTCCGCCTGCCATGACACTTTGCAGGCTCCTTTATCTCGCCACAACGTCCTGACGTAGCAATTTGACATTTCATTGATACTTGCTACCCTCATGTTTATCAACTGTACCTCACCTAACTAGCGCCCAGTGATCTGCGGGGTCGCGTGCACGCTTTTCAACTGCAAAATAAAATATGCATGTTAGACGGCCCTGTCATTCAGAGGGCGGGCCTTTACTCGGCTGGTGTATGTGCTCACCCACATGCTAGGCCCTATACTAATATATCAAGTCTACACAAAATCAAGCACACTTTATTATTAGAAATGTGAATGATATAATGAGAATAGTAATATGATGGTGATGTAGAATTACATCTTTCCATATAGAAAAAATTATAAACTTGCGTCATATACACTGCCCTAAAAAGTCTGCTCTTGTGGTTTGTAAACACGTTCTTTCTTTGAATACGTGGAATAATCCTGTGTGCTGGCTAAGAGCGGGCTCCCGGTGTGGCATTCGGGATGTCCCTCACACCAGCGATGCATTCCTCTTGCACAGATGGGCACAGAAGGGGTTCTTGAAAACAGGATGGCGAGGAATGTCCCGGCACTACAATTACATACATAGGCTCAGGTGTCTCATCAGACAGTAGTCCCACTCTAACCAGACTCCACGGACAGTTCGGCGCGGACGCTCAAATGGTCCTATTGAAAACTCTACAGAGTTCACATATGCTTAGCACATAGACAACCTATGTACACATGACTGACTTACACATTCGAAAACTGTAGTTATAGCACCCTCTATGCAGCCCGCATAGCATGTTTACATTCATTGTATTTGCATACTATTGAATTCATACAATATTTTCACCAAAGTCCTGTACATAATTTAAATGGTACCCAAGTGAGAAATAGCCAAGGAGATATATTGTTGCTGAGAGAGAGGCGGTGTTGCTTGAGCTGCTCAGGGAAAATGGAATAAGAGGTGGCGGACCTAATAGGAAGAGGTAATTGGTCCTAGTGCTTGGGTGCTAAAAGTGAAAAAAAAGCAAATACGAGACAAGTTTTGGAACTGCAAGGAGGAAATGAGATTGAGAACATAACAGACGGGATGGTCTATGGAAAGAAACAAGAGAGGCAAAATAAGGGGGTGCTGGGTGGTCAAGCCGTGGAGGTACTTAGAGGCAATAGAGAGATCATGAAAGAAAAGATAGGAGTTGAAGGGAAGCCATGACAGAGAAGCAACCAAAGCCTTCATAGAATCAAGAGGAGGGGGGGGGCGAGAAGACCACGAATAGAGGGATTGTGGTGACACATTCAAGTCACACAAAGCTAGGATATAGTCAGCCAGAAGAGACAGTGTGCACAAAGAAAGTGTACAGGTATGGACAAAGTGTCAAAGCTCTAGATACTCCTTCTGCTCTGTCTGCAAATGTCTACAGTCGTAGCATGCCTCGGATGTGTACATAATGTGTAGGCATACACCCCTTACTACACAGAAGAGATCGTGTTTATTATATTGCTTGAATACCAGTTTATAAGACTGGTGAAATAGAGACTAAGCGAAGAGGACACATAATGACATGGTGCTTGAGTGCACTACTGCATGATTAGCCAATCACAGTACATATATAACTAAAGTGTAGGAAGTGAGTCTCAATAAGTATTTATGCATCGACTGCTGTGAAATGTAGATCTGCAAGAATAAGATAGGAGCTGTTACTCATATTTCAATCTCATCACACTTTTGGTGCATATTAATTATGCAGCCTCGTTACATTTTCGAATAATTATATATTTCCTCATTGTTTTGCCCTTTTACACTTTTCCTACATATTTATTATAAATTCAGTATTGTATTGTTACTGCACATTTTTATAAAGTGCTACGAAATATTTTCAAAACAGCTTAAAATAGATGACAGAATGCACTAGGAGGTTTTTACAGATATTGTAAGGATACCAGTTCCAGTGGAGAAAACCTGACTCAAGTGTTATCTCTATCGGATGCCGAAGCATTCACTGTCTGCACAATGCCACATTACCACTGAGAGGTCCTGGTGACTTATGAAAAGCAAAACACGCCAGGGTCTGGGGCTTTACAGTAGTCCCCAGCACAAGAACGGCACATTTCGTGTGCAGGCCGCTAGAGGAGCACTAATTACATGCCAACCTCAGTGCCATACAAAAGAAAGTCTTACGCTTGTGTTGTTATGCATGAAGTCACATTATCTAAGTAAAACCCTATCATTGAAGCGACTTGGAGTTTCTTCTGGCCTTCATTGTAACTAAAAGGATTCTGTATTTCAACATTTTCTAAGAAGTGGTAAACTGATTAAGAGGACACACACACAAACCCTCTCCTTCCTTCCTTCCTTCCTTCCTTCCTTCCTTCCTTCCTTCCTTCCTTCCTTCCTTCCTTCCTTCCTTCCTTCCTTCCTTCCTTCCTTCCTTCCTTCCTTCCTTCCTTCCTTCCTTCCTTCCTTCCTTCCTTCCTTCCTTCCTTCCTTCCTTCCTTCCTTCCTTCCTTTCTTCCTTCCTCCCTCCCTCCCTCCCGTACTTCCCTCCCTTCCTTCCTTCCTTCCTTCCTTCCTTCCTTCCTTCCTTCCTTCCTTCCTTCCTTCCTTCCTTCCTTCCTTCCTTCCTTCCTTCCTTCCTTCCTTCCTTCCTTCCTTCCTTCCTTCCTTCCTTCCTTCCTTCTGATAAAACTGATTAAGAGGACACACACACACACCCTCTCCTTCCTTCCTTCCTTCCTTCCTTCCTTCCTTCCTTCCTTCCTTCCTTCCTTCCTTCCTTCCTTCCTTCCTTCCTTCCTTCCTTCCTTCCTTCCTTCCTTCCTTCCTTCCTTCCTTCCTTCCTTCCTTCCTTCCTTCCTTCCTTCCTTCCTTCCTTCCTTCCTTCCTTCCTTCCTTCCTTCCTTCCTTCCTTCCTCCCTCCCTCCCTCCCTCCCTCCCTCTCTTTCTCACTCTCTGACACATGCAGACTGGCATTGGAAACAAATTTACTACAGAAGATACATTTTTATGGAAAAGTATTGTTTTGTGATTGCTCAAGTGCAGAGTGCCAGGCATTATGAAAAGACTAAAATAAATAAATAAAATGTCACTGTGGTTGATAAGTTTACAAAAGATTCATAATCAATTCTTTTGGGGATCACGGATATTAGAAGATGTGCTTGAATCATCTGGGGAAAGTCTGGGTGCATTGTGACATAACGCTTAAAAATGCTGTCTCTTTTACAAAGTTGGAAATCAGCTGCAGAATTGTTAGATCTACTCGTTACTATTTCTGTAGAATGTGACTAGCAATGGGCCCTTCAATGCCAAACCTATTATTTTTCACTGCTGGAAAAAAGGTGAACCTTTAAGTCAAGCCGAAGTGTTGTGGTGTCAGATCCTCTAACACATGATTGCACAACACGTAGCCCAGGACATTTATGACCATCCATGTCACATGATTTTAATCAAGAAGTGTTGCCTGGCCTAAAGTCAATCAGTTACTCCGTTGGTCAGTCAGTTACTAAGTCAGCCAGTCACTAGGTCGGTCATGTCAGGTGTGTGAAGCCTCTATGGTCCAGTTTTTGTCTTTGTATCATGAAATGTGCAGTTTTTCTTTTATTTATAAACATGATTGCAGTCCCATAATACAAATAATTCAAAGTACTAATTCCATTAAAACGCAATGTATCACGTGTTACAGTAAAATAAATACAAAAATAAAAAGTACTCTTTAAAACCTACATTTTAAAAGAACTCAGATTCAAGCACTGATGCCCCTATGACCCATTCATTCCCATGGGCAGTTTGGCCCACTCTATGGAACTCATAATGTACATTCAGCCCTCCAGCGAAACAAGTTACACACCTCTGCCCTAATACATCTGGTAAAATGATGTTGAAATTAATTGACCCATTGGTGCACACGGTACAAGCTTTGTATTTTCATCAGCTTTCAACCTTTCTAAGTTTTGGGTTGCGGCACTAACTCTCATTTCACACTCATTTGTTGTAGCAAAATTGGTTGGATCACATATTTGCAATCTTAGCACATTTACAATAGGACTCACTTCACAACGGCTAAGTGACCATTTTACTTTCTGCTACTCACAATTTTCAGTTTGTGCACTCGCATGGTTTGCCCTTATCACAAGCCTGCTATCTCAGATCAGATGTGAACACGTGCAAACGGTGCCTGGGCACATTGCCCATGATGCACCATGTTCGGGAAGTGAAGGGGAAGACTCATTATGCACCCCATTTGCACACGCAGAGCAGGAGAGGCCCAAGACACAGAGTCAATGAAAGATGCAGAGACGAGGAGTCATGCAAACAGAACATATGCTGATTCACATGAGTGCAACACAGGATTTGCTTCCAGTTATTCTTATTGCAAACTGCTCAGTTGACAATCAGGGAATGAGGGGCGTAGCTGTCACATTTATGGACAAATTGCTCCAGTACGTCCAAGGCAATTGATCTGATGCTATTTCAGAGAATTTTGCAAAGCGAGGAGGAAGAGGAAGGGATCCGACTTCTATCAATGTATAGCAAATAAAGCCAACAAACTGTTGAACTATGTATGCGTGACTCTGTGTGTACAACTAACATTCACATTGACGATAGTAGCACTGCATTGCTCATACTCAGTGATAAACAGCATATGATGTATTTCTTGGGCAGGTCTTTCATTTGGACAAAGTGCATCTGTCCATATGGGGTGTTGCATCGATACCCTCACATAGGCGTGTCCCATGTACAGTAGATAAACAATATTAGTCATATGAATATCACTTATCCATTTGCCTTCTAAAAATCAGGACACTTTCAGGCCCATTGACAGCCACTGGCGTGGAGGGGCAGTGAACTTGCCTAGATTATGGTCCTAGCTATTTAAAACTTAAAATATGATTATGATTAACCGAAACATTGAGACACTTACACAATTATAGTGATGATTTAAAAGAGCAAGAAAATTGCACATTACATTAAAGATGTGTAATATTAGAGACTAGCAGGCGTACCCATGCTTTGCACAGTAATTCCTAGGGCTGAAGCGTGTCATCGTGAAGTGCCTGAAGCATGTACGCTTCGTACTGTTGAGGTGGCATACATTCATCATCTGTGTGAAATGAAGTTCCTGTAATTATCATGAGAGATTTTCCACGATGTGACGGAAAATGTAATTGCAGACGCAATTGAAGAGGCATGCACCGCTTCCAGTCACCTGCATTACTACAAAAGCACTGCTCTGTGTCACCAGCATTACTTGAAAAGTGAGTGCCGCTAAAGTCAGCTAGAATGTTGATAGTGTGAAAAGTTTAGGAAAAATGAACTGCTGAAGTTTTCATAAACTGCAAAACTTTAGGAACAATGATTGTAGAACTACGGCAGAACTGCAGCGCAAAGAGCAATATGGCAGGGGTAAGTATTGCAGAATGCTGAAATAAATGTGTAAAATGTATATTTTATATTCTTTCCATTGTTTACACCATGGAACCTAGCAACATGCCAAATGTTAGGTTTGTAGAATGTTGGGAAGTATGCTGAACATTTCGAACAGACAGACACACACACACACACACATATCCACATATGGCAGGGATAAGCATTGCAGGCCGCATAAAAAAAAATGAGGAGCATGTACATTTTATATTTCTTACATTGTCTACACCATGGAACCTATCCACGTGCCATAGTTCAGGTCTGTAGTATGTTGGGAAGTATACCGAACATTTCGAACAGACTCACACACATATCCAAGCATTGCAGACCACAAAAAAATCTGCAACATGTACATTTTGAATTTTTTCTATTGTCTACACCATGGAACCTACTCACATGCCAAATTCCTAGGTTTGTAGAATGTTGGGAAGTATGCTGAACATTTCAAACATACACACACACACATATCCACATATGGCAGGGATAAGCAATGCAGGCCACATAAAAAAAAATGAGGAGCATGTAGATTTTATATTTCTTACATTGTCTACACCATGGAACCTACCCACATGCCATATTTCAGGTTTGTAGCATGTTGTGAAGTATACCGAACATTTCGAACAGACTCACACACATATCCAAGCATTGCAGACCACAAAAAAATCTGCAACATGTACATTTTGTATTTTTTACATTTCAGGTTTGTAGCATGTTGGGAAATATGCTGAACATTTGGAAAACACACACACACACACACACACACACCCTCCTCTCCCCCCACACACACACACATATGGCAGGGGTAAGCATTGCAAACGGCTTAAAAAAACAAAAATGGAAAAACGTATATTTGAATATTAGATACTTTAACATTGTCTACACCCTGGACCCTGCCCACATGCCAAATTCTAGGCTTGTAGCATGTTGGGAAATATGCTGAACATTTCGAACAGACACACACACATTTTCTCTTTCTAGAGACAAAAATGAACATGCGAATGACAATTGATTTAGTTTTGCCCATGCTCCCATTCGTCTTATTATTACAGAGATAATTTTATGTGAGTGAGTCGATGGTATTCAATGTAAACATCTTTCAGGACTGAGATTCCAATGTGATGGCTGTTTGGAAAAATGTGTTCACAGCAGAACATATATCAGTACATTTGGGTCCTGGTGGATACTAAGGCGGTTTGACTCTGACATGGGAAAAGACTGCTCATCGTAAGTTTGAATCCTATCTGTATTGACTCAGTCCTTCATCCTTCAGACGTCATAAATTATGTAACACTGAAATGAGGACTAACAGCTATTATTGTGGTGCTTACAAGTGGGAGGCATCCAACTTTATGTCCAATATAAACACCGGAGATTATTATTGTGTGTACCCTATTGAGCCTCAGCACACCCATGTCTAGTTTCTTGCTCAGTGAGATTGAAGTGCCATTGTTCGTCTGTCACAAAATGAGTTTCTGTATTTCTTCTTTTTAGTCGTCTGTTGCTCTGAGTTTTCTCTTCGTGCCTGAAACAGAAAACTTGATGAAGGGGCCTCGACTGACTGCTCCCCTCACTAACATACTCAAATTCTACTTTCCATCTCATAACACGCACAGTGACTAAGTCCTCTAACATGACAATTGAGCACCCTTTCCCACTGGCTACTAAAAGCAACACAACGCAACAGCTCTCCCACCAACATGTATACGGCCGTCCCAACCAAAGAACTTGCACACTGCACCCGGACCAGACTGGGGCATAAAAGTGACTCGGGCATCAATGAAAAAATGGCTCAACGTTGCAAATGGAAATGTATTGCTTTTGTGACTGACCGTTTGGGTAGTACCCAAGGGGGAGTTTGTTGATAAAATGTGATGCAAATTGTGCATTTTAAAGAATATTTATTCATTAATACTGGTTAAAACTACTAGCCGCATGGTGAAGATACTTATCAACCTGGCCCACACTGGCTCAAAAAGTGGTCCACTTTGACCAAAAAAACTGGCCACACTAGCATTTTGCAGTTTTGCTGCGGGCATTTTCCTATTTCGCTTTAGGCCAGTAGGAGGCTGCTATGGACACAAAAGGCTCCCCTCTGGAAAAGCCTGCCATGCCGAAGCGTGTTCTTCCAATCTGGATGCGCAAACATAAGAGCAAAGCTACCTTGCATTTTCCCTCTGACCTCACTAATCAAGCACAAGCCGCCTCTTTTGAAGATCTCATACCATCACGAGAACATGCGAATGGCAGTAAGGTGCTGTATGAAATCCAGTAACAGAACACATTTACTCCTTTTGCTCTCCTCATTTTGGAAATGTGCATTATTGCACTATATGCTCAGCTGCACAATTGTAAATTTGAGCTCGGCACATTTTTTGTCCTATTTAAAATATCTTTGGGGAGCAGGCCCAACATGTTTTATATTATCCACTACTGCCCTGTTTCAAGAAATACTAAAACACAGGATATGTTGCAATAATGGCTTCTGCCGCCTGTCTCCTTAGCCAGCGTACTCCCCTGCTGACTATTACTCTTTCATTGTTCTGAAGATAAGGCATGACCAGAGGAAATAACCACAGCATTCTTTATTACACGAGTATTATGAAAGCATAATTCCACTTTCCCAGAAGAAACAGGTTCAGGTTTGACTTTTTACATTTGTCTCACCCCTTGGTGCCTGGAGCATAGACCCTTCACAAATATTTCAGCATATTCTATATAAAGTAGTTATGAGACGTGCCATACAGGGTGCCCACTGGCTCCCAAAGATTGTGGTTTTACCATATACACAATGCAGCTGACTACTTTGAAGCTTATAAATATTATCCCTCACTTACAACCAGGTGATAAATTCAATCCAACAAGGGTCCAAATTGGATTCCAAGACTACTGCAAAGCTTATAAATATTATACTTGACTCTAGACAGCTCTGTTCAACTCAATCGAAATAGCGGACCTGTTTATATACCAAGACGACTATATGGCGTTCATCCATAAAGGGGCGATAACGAGGGATCTGGGCCGTTATCCCCCGTTCCAGCCCCTGGCATGGGGATGAAGACTATTAGCACCTTGGGTTGCCAAAGCGGTAACCCAGAATGTAAAAAAAAAAAGGATTTTCCTTCCTACAACAGGACACTCGCAGCGCCCCATACGGAACCCCCTCTTCCCTTTCCATGGCGGCTAGCGTGAGGGGTGTCAAACTCATTTAGACTTGGGGCCGGTATGAATTTCTCATCATTGAATCTATGAAAACAAAAAAAACATAACAATACGCAGTGGTTGGTGCAAGTGAAGTGAGCCAGGCTGAAACCACTCGGGTGTCTTCAGAGTGCATTCCCCAACCACCCCAAGACATTTAAATAGGTTGAAACATTTGGAAAGTCACTGAATTAAAAAATATGTATGGGAACACATGACAAATTCCAATAATACAGAGGCCTCAAGAGCTGTCTCTCAAACTGCAGCATTCAGTTTAATTTTGAGGTGCAAGGCTAGAGTTTGAGTTTTTTTAGCACTTCTTTTGAGTTAAGGCTACAAATGACGCTGCACTAGCAATGTTGCACTGGGCTGCTGAAGGAATGTGAGCTCGTAGTTTAATAATGATTGTAGGGTATTCTTTTATTCATATATTGAACAGGTATCAGCTGTGCCATCCATGGACTGGCATTTTCCAGGCACAGTGATACATATCTAGCTCAATTATATTTGCTTATCCAGACACACCACAGCAACCATCTCTCTTTATGAATTGAGGTTACTATGGCGTGGCTGCAGAAACACATTTTCATTGGGGTTTTGCTCAAAACGAAGTAGCTCTTAAATGGTTGGTTATATTTGGTTTACCTTTCTTTATTATCCAGATATTGGTTTCTTTCACAGACACTAGCGCCAAAGCAGCACACAAGTCTTTTCTGCAATATGCGCTGTCCATGTAGACGATCTGATGGAGGGGGCTTCAGGGGCCTGAGCCGGCTTGCAGGCCTTATATTTGGCACTTCTGTTCTGGAAGGTGGAAAGCTGAAGGCTTCAGTCTGCATTTGAGTGAAAACCTAGAAAGGGTCGAGTTATGGTTGAAACAGTAGGGCTGCAGAGTTTACACCCAAGCTGCACTATTGTCCAGAGGCGAATTGCCTAGCATTTCAGTCCTGGACTGCCCCAGGGCAGGACAAAGACTGATATGTTTGGGATATTTCTTCTCTGTGAAAGATAGTGAGCTAAAGACTCTGGGTAAGTCTCTTGTAACCAGGACTAATGTCTGGCAGAGGGACTCCCAGGACCCCCCTTGTTAATTTGCATATTTAAGTAACTTTGGGTCTCACCCTAAGTTACTAAGGGAATCCAGACGTGGACCCCTTGCTCACTATTCTTAGAAAGGCACAGATCCACCCTACTGATGAGGTCCAACCAGACCGAAACACGTGTCTGGGGTTTCTGTTGGTACTCTAGTCCTGAGAAGAATTGCCTAGCATTTCGGTGCTGGACTGCCCCAGGGCAGGACAAAGACTGATATGTTTGGGATATTTAATCTCTGTGAAAGATAGTGAGCTAAAGACTCTGCGTAAGTCTCTTGTAACCAGGACTAATATCTGGCAGAGGGACTCCCAGGACCCCCCTTGTTAATATGAACCTGTTAGGAAGCAGACAAGAAGCACTTCATACCTGTCTTCACAAGGGATTAGCGAAAGATAGAGGCTGGAGTGGCATGAGCATCATGGCGGCATGGGTGTAGGTGGGTCCTGACAAATCAAGGAGGCAGGTGAGACAACAGAAGCTGCTGCATCCTTTCTCTCCCCCCACCCTCTCTCTCTCTCTCTCTCTCTCTCTCTGTATATATATTACATGGACGCAGTAGCGTCCATGTAGTTATGGTTAAATTGGTGTTTCCATAGGAAGAGCATTTTTTGGCTGGCTTATAACTTCGCTCCCGAATCCTCACCAAACTTTGTATAAAAAGTATATGGCCCACTCCGAATTCTTTTGCAAAGTTTGGAGAGGTTGGGTCCAGGGGGGGCAAAGTTATAGGGGGGGTCCCAAAACTTTTGTTTTTTCCCATAGACATAATGGGAAAAAACTTTGCGCACGCCTACAGCCCAAACCGTTGGACGGATTTACACCAAATTTACACCAGGAGCGGGGACTTGGTCCCGAAAGCGAGCTTTTGCAAATTTGGTGTAAATCCGTCCAGTAGTTTTATTTTAAAATGACCAAAATGTAAGGCAAAAAAATTAGTGATATCTCCGTTCGCTTCGCGGACGGACTTCCCTGTTCGCTCCGTGGACAGTGCCCTGATTGGCCGAGTAGCTTGTGCGATGTCCGCGGACATCCGACGTGTTCACTGATTGGACGGTGTGGTGCGTGAAGCGTGTCAGATTTTCTGTGGCGCCCGACATCTTGCATTTGCGGGCGACCGCAGACAGCGAGGTGAAACTTGGTTTAAAAATTGTATTTAGTGGAGTGTGTTGGTGTGTAAGAGTGTTTGGGGAGGGTGGGGGAGTATGAGATAGGTGCAATGTTGTATTTTTTTATGTGCTAGACGCTTTTGTTGTGTTCGATTTATCTGCGGACAACACGGCTGTTCTGAAATGTTCGTAAATAAACAGAATGGAATTGGTGTCAAGTTGAAAGTGTTCTAAGAACACTCGCGGTGTCCTAAAATGTTCGTACATAAAGAAAATGGGGGTGTCCGTATCGTCCTCTGGCAAGTTGAATGTGTTCTAGGAACTTCCTTGTGTCCGCGGACATTAAAATGGTTCAAATGCTTGAATCTATGGGTGTGATATGCTGCGGTGGTTGTGGCCAGGGTATAGAATGTTCGATGCATGGCCATTTGGCCATGCACCCAAGACTCTATGCCCTGGCCACAACCACCGCAGCATATCACACTCATATGCCATGCACCCAAGAGTCTATGCCCTGGCCACAAGCACCGCAGCATATCACACTTATAGTGGCTTATAAGTTTGTGTCAAAAACAAATTTATAAGGAACAATGTTATAAGCCAGTATGGGTGTGATATGCTGCAAAGGTTGTATTTATCATCTTATACTTACTATTTGGTTTAGTAACGGGAGTCCATGTTTTTCTTGTTCATTTCTGTGATAAAAGAAAATAGCATGTTATTATTAGTATTTTATAAAGACTTATTACATTGTACAATCACAATTTTTTCTTTTTTATGACCCTCATATTTAGTAGATGACAAACCAGAGTACTGTGCAATTTGCTCAGTTTCTGTGTTTGTTGCTAAAATCATTGGGTCTGTAGGAGAAAAAAAATCCATGTTGGATTAAAAAAAACGTTTTCTGTTATGCTACAGTTTATTTGTTTGTTTGTTTTCAGTGTTTACTTGTTGTTTCTGGCTAATGCTTTATACATTGGATTGTTCCAGTTTTTGGGAGCAGTAAGATATTAGGTATTTGTTTGGATATTGTAAAATTTTGGAGCAGTTAGATACCAGTAGGCGTATTCTAACTGTTTATTTTTTTATATAATTACGTGGTATTGCTTTATCTATTTGGATATTTCTAAATTTTGGGACAGTTAGATACCAATTGGCGTATTCTAACTGTCTATTTTTTGCTCTTATTTGGATATTTCTAAAGTTTGGGATAGTTAGATACCAATTGGCGTATTCTAACTGTCTATTTTTTGCTCTATTTGAGTGGTATTAATTTATCTGATTAGTTGTTGTAGCATCTTTGGGCAGTTAGATAGCTTTTGGAATATTGTGACAGTTTATATTTTTTTACTACAAGTGTACTTAAAGTTTAAGTACAGTTTAGGTATCAAATTTTGGTTTTAAGAACATTAAATAAGTGTTTGTAAGATTTGCTGGTAATCTCTGCTTTAGAGTAACGGTACTATCATTACATTCAAACCATCCACATTTCTTTTTTATATATGCAGTGCAGTGCCCTGAGTTGGTTGTGGCTCCTGCGTGGTGGATTATACCTATTGTTGTGAAGGTTTTCCTACCAAGTGATATTTCACCATGTGTGAATCCAGTCAGCTTGCAGTTCTTTTTGGTACCATCTGTATTGTAACGTAGAAGCATTAGTATTACGTATTTACTATGTGTTTGTATTACTAACGTGGAGCGATTATCTGAATTGCAGGTCGAACATAATCTACCGTGGTTTGCATTTTGTACAAGTTGCTGAAATGGAACGGATTCACAATTAGGTATTGATATATATACAAAGCGCTCATTGTGGATTTGTTCTTGTGTCACATTGTTGAAGAGAGTGCATGTATGTTTCCACATGTATGAAATCTGGAAGATTACATTTATAGGTATGTTTTTGATTTCCAGTACTAATAGTAAGTACATTAGAAATTCCTGTGTATCTTCCTGTGAGTTTATAGTGAATTTCACCATTCCAGCACAGTAGTCCAATTGTTGTCTTATTCCATAAACACTATACGTGTTGGCAGGATTGTTTGCTGCATTTCTGTGAAGTACTAACATTTGCAAACACAATGGGTCTGTACTGTGTAAGTAAATGTTCTCAACAATTGGTGGTAATTGAAATAGAATATTAATTGCTACATTTGCGTAGCAATTTACACCAACTATATTTGAGAGTTTAAATGGACCAGGTAGTTCTGTATCTGACAGCTTTTTTTGGAGTGTGTCTTCCTTCTTTGAAGAAGTACCTGGTTTACTTTCCCTAATTGATTCTTTTTTGCTTGTGGCACTTGATGAAGTATTACTTTCTTTTACTCTCTTTGGAGGATTTGCAGTGACATCCTGTTGCTTTTCTGTTTGATTTATTTTTCTTTTATAATCTTTTACTTTTTGTGGAACAGAATATGTGTTTAGATAGGGAGTGTATAGTGAACGAAGTCTATTGTATTCTAAAATGCAAGGAATATCAACGTTTATTTTACTTGCATCAAAGTTGATTAGAAATAGACCCTCAAGTGTACGTAAGCGTGATAGTGCTACGTAGCTCATGCCATCTTTAAAGACTGTGTTACCAATGTCTATCACTGCTTTGTCTAGGGTAAGGCCTTTTGATTTATGAATGGTGACTGCGTATGCAAGAGTTAGAGAAAATTGGTCTCTGCGTACATACATGTCTTTGAAGAGAAGGAATCGAGCTGTTGAGCGTCCTATTCTTTTTACTTCTGAAAGTTGTCAAAGAGAATATTGACAAACTGAATTTTGTTGTCACGTGGGTATGTTTGAAAGCCAACAACTGTACCCAGTGCTCCATTAACTAGCCCTTTGGGCCACATCAAGGTTACGTTTCAGCATTACTCTACAATTTAAGGATATTTTAATATCTTTTCCAAGCCTGCTGTGTTTGAGATTGATTTTTCTAAACTATTTAGTCTTGTTGTGGCTTGGTCACACATGGGTAGTGTCATTCCATGTACATCTAGTTTGTCTGTGGCGCTAATTTCCATTATTGGTTGCATTTCTTTACTTAAAATTATTGCATTGAATTTGAAACAGCTTGCAAGAGTTGGCATTAAGGCCATACAATTGACATTTTTGTGGGCTAATTGTTCCATAACATCTGTAGCACATGCATTATCACCATAGAGTGCATGAATGTGCTGGGTTTTCAATATTGCTTCTGCTTCTTTAGAAAGTATACCAACTCTGATACTTTTTAAGATGTTGGCATAAGTGAGATCTGCAGATTGGCGCATGTTTTCTGTTAATTCTCTGTATTGGAAATGTTGCCAAAGGTTGACATTTCCAATGCTGCCAACAGTTTTACGGCAGAGTTTGTGTCCTAATGTTTTAAAAATAGGCTCACCTTTTACTGGTGTCAATTGAAGAAGATCTACGAAAACAATAATGTGTTTTCCTGCAAAGAGCTCTTCATAGTTTGTTCTGAGTACTTCTTGTAATCTGAGGTGAATCAAAGCCAAAATTAGGTTGGACACCATGCTCACTTCATCTATTAGTAGCATTTTCATTTGTTTCAATACTCTGCGTAGTTCCATTGCAGCTTCTGCAGAAAGTTTGTAATAATCGAAATTTGTTTTGGTGTTCTACTGGCAGGAGTAGTAATCGGTGTAAAGTGACACCACCTATGTTGTAGGCAGCTAAACCTGTGGGGGCAGTGCCAACAGCTGACAGTTTGTTGTTTGTCAATTGTTGAAGGAACTTACTGATGATTTTGATTAGGAATGTTTTGCCAGAACCAGCTTCACCACTGACATACAATAGTATAGGTTTGTCATTTTGACAGGTGCATTCTTTGTTTTCATGTTGTACACCATGTGCAATTTCTTTTGTTACTTCTTGAAAAATGCTACGTTGCTCATTGTTTAGCTTTGATTGTAGTATAGTTAAGTCTTCTTTTTCTTCAAACTGACACATGGTGTTTTCTACTTCTATCATAGCTAATTCTGCCTCATTTGTTATTAGTGGGTCTCCCAGTGGTTCTTGGCTTCATGTGATAGAAGGTTGACTACTGTCAGGAGTGTCCTTATCTAGTTGGGCCTGGAGTTCTTCTTCGTGTTGCTGTTCATTGTGCAACATTGTTTTGTACTGTGCAAAGTTTACATCAGTTATACTGCTTTCATTTGCTTTGAAAGCGACTTCATATGAGTCATAGTTATCTAGTATTTCTTCTTCTTTCCTCCATGGTTTAAAGAGTTGTAGCAGGGACATGTAATATACTTCTTTATGTTGAGGAGTCTTTAATGACAATCTGATATGATTAATTAAATTTGGTTTGGTGAGTTTTACTAAGCTGCCTTCACAGTTTGTCACTTTGTATTTACGGTTTTGTTCATCAGGTTTTATATTATTTTTGTATGTGTAGTTTTGGGCTATGTGGTATAGGCTCATGGTTTCCAAAGTGGTACTCCTGTTTGGGTAGTATGTGTCCAATAAATTGTTTTTTAAAATGTCTTGGCTGTTGGGATCTTGTTTGGCTATTGTTTCTATATCTTCGTATGATTGTAGAACTCTTTTTCTAGATTTAGCTGGACCAAGACTTAGCCATACTATATTTGCAGATTTACCATGCAATGCAGTACCAGTTAATCGATCAGCTGCTTCATAGGATCCACATTCTCTATGGGACAGCATTTTTATGCCCAAGCTGTATAATTTCTGAGACGGTGTTTTATCTGATGACAGGTCATTCTAGAGGTCTTGGAGCTCTGTCTTTTCTGATTTGATTAAGTATGCTGTGACATATCGTGCAACTGCAGTAGAATTGTCTGCAATGTACTGCACGTCTATGTTTGCATTCCATAAGTGGGCAATGATTGCATTGTAATCATTGACATATTTTTCTTCTTCTTTTCTTTTTATGCAATATGTATTTTTAGGTGACTTACCTTTTGTAACGCTCACCTGATTCCCGTAGAGGCGCCGGTCTTGACTGGGCGTATACCGTATCTTCAAAGGTGATGTGTAACACACGGCTGGCTCTTTGGGCTGGACCTCTGTGCACTGTATGTCTGACTCGAAGGGTAAGATGTCTGCAGATAGAAAATATGGGATTAAGGAACTGGGTTATTGAATGTCTCTCTCTTCTTCCCTTTCTCTTCTCCTGTAGAACCCCAAAGGTTAACGCTCTCACCTTAGGTAAGTGAACGCCATGCTCTCCATCTGCCTCGGGGCAGGGTGCTGTAACCAGTTTCTTCACTGGATAAGGGGAGCAGGCCTCTTGACTTCAGAGGACTGCTGTCCGTCGTTTACTGCACGAACGGTAAGTTTCGAGTAATTCTAATGTCTTTAAAGTCTTTAGTAATGATGTTTCTTGTTTTGCAGGGTTCCGGCGATGGCGGATGACGGGCTGAAGTGAGTTGAAGATGGAGCCTGTGTGATGAATAGAAGCGCCTGGAAGCACGTAAGTAAGCGCCTGTTGCCTGCTTCACGATGCGCTCTAACTGTCTTTTTATTTTGCAGGTACAAGTTCGGAGCGGCTGTAGGGTGCCGGAATACCCACTGGGTTAGATGTGGAAAGGAGTAATGGCACGTGAGTATTAAAGTTCCCCAATGTCTTTAAACGCACCTTGTTTTGTCTTTCAGATGCGGGATGCAGCGCCGAAGGCCTCCGGAGCGTGCAAAGAGTTGGTAAGCTTTTGTCTTTCAGATGCCGGAATGCAGTGTGAAGACCTCCGGAGCGCACGAAGAGTAGGTAAGCCTTTGTCTTTCAGATGCCGGAATGCAGCGCGAGGCGTTGGTGACAGCCGATGGACCAGGTAAGTGAAGAGCTGTCACTGAAGACCGTAATGCTAACCTGTTCTTTCTTGTCTTTATAGGTTTTGCTGAAGACTGGATTCAGGATGGTAAGCCTTTTTCCTTAGGCCCAGGATCAGATGCAGAACACACGATGAGCGTTCTGCTGCAGAGGATGCAGAATAACGCAAAGCAAGATTCATCCATCGGGTGTGGTTTAAATAGCCTCATGTAGTGCTTAGGTGTCTCCTTCCACAGCCACGCCTAGGTAAGAAAAGAGTTCCTGCTTTCCAGAAGAGTTCCAGTGTTCTGAATCTAGGGAGTGGCTCCTGCCCCACCCAACAGGAAAAGTAGTTCCAAACAGAAGAGGATCAGAGGCTCAACTGGCAGGCAAGTAAGCAGCTTGGTCTGCTGCAGGTAAGTCCACCCAAGCATTATGAGCCCGGCGCTTCCAGCGCTGGGACTGGGCATATTTATGAGCCTGGTGCCACTGGCGCCAGGACTGGGTCCAAAAGGTCCCAATTGGGACTGGTTGGCACTCGGAACCTGGGTTATGGATCTGCTTCCAAGGGAGTTGGGAAAACCCTGACCTTTTGGAAGCAGAGATCATGACAGTACCCCCCTCAAGGCCCCTCCCAAACCGGGCTTCTCCGGGGGTTTTGGCTTGTCAGGAAATGTTCGGTGAAATCTTTTGATTAGGCGAGGAGCGTGGACATATTCAGCAGGTTCCCAGGATCTCTCTTGGGGGCCATAGCCTTTCCAGTCAATTAGGTAAAATAGTTTAGATTTGGAGATCTTGGAGTCCAGAATGCTTTTGACTTCAAACTCGAGTTCTCCATCAACTAGGATAGGTTTTGGAGATTTAGTTAGTCGGGTTTGAGGTTGCACGGGTTTTAATAGAGAGACGTGGAAGACCGGATGTATCTTCATGTGCAGGGGCAAGTCCAACTTGACCGCTACTGGGTTTACTATGGTAGTGATGGAATAGGGACCAAGGTATCTTGGGTTGAATATGCGTGGCCCTTTTAGAGGTAGATATTTGGTGGATAACTGGACTTGATCCCCTACTTGATATTGAGGGGCTTCCTTCCGATGTTGATCTGCTCCTTTCTTGTATTGTTCTTTAGCCCTTTGAAGGTGAGAAACAGCTTCCTTAAAGGCTTGGGTGATTGTAGAATGCAGGTAGTCTACTGCTGGTGTTTCAAGATCTTGGGGGGGATCCAACTCCGAGGTTCGAGGGTGACTGCCGTACAAAAGAAAAAACGGGGTTTTCCCAGTTCCCGAATGGACAGAGTTATTGTAGGCATATTCGGCTATCCAAAGGATGTCTTTCCAATTTTTTTCAGTTTGTTGCAGCATGCAGTGTAAATACTGTTCCAGAGTTTGATTGGTCCTCTCGGTTTGTCCGTCGGTCTGAGGGTGGTGACTGGTCGATAGTCTCACATCAATTTGAGCCGACCGACAGCAACTTCGCCAAAAATGAGAAATAAATTGACTACCTCGATCCGAAATTAGAACCGAAGGAAAACCGTGCAGTCGGACGATGTTTTCGAGAAATTCTCGGGCCAGAGTTGCTGCTGTTGGCAAGCCTTTGAGCGGAATGAAATGCGCCATCTTGGAGAATAAGTCCACGATTACTAGAATCGTATTGTATCCGGAGCATGGAGGTAGATCGGTGATGAAGTCCATAGAAAGCGTATGCCAAGGGCGAGGTGGGATGTCAATAGGGCGTAAGAGGCCTGCTGGTCTTTCCTTTTGACTCTTGTTTTGGGCGCATTCTCCACAGGACATTATAAAGTCTCTGATATCTTTTTTCCAAGACGGCCACCAGAAGTAGCGCTTGATCTTTTCTGAGGTCTTGGCCATACCGGGATGTCCTTCCATTAAAGAATCGTGATAACAAGAGATTACTTTTTTCTGTAAATCTGTGCTGGGTAGGTATAATCGTTCTTGGAAATACAATAAGTTGTCCTTTACTGCAAAGTCCTTTCCCTGCAGATGCCAATTCTGTATGTCTGCTGGAGTTACAAGTTGCCTGGCTTTATCCTTAACTTCCTCTATGGATTCTGTGGCGATTACACCCAGAATTCTTTGTTCGGGAATGATTGGTACAGGTTTAGGGTTGATCAAGTGTTCTTCCACTCCCATCCGAGAAAGGGCATCAGCTTTACCGTTCTTTGTACCAGGTCGATAGGTAATTATGAAGTCAAACTCGGCAAAGAATAATGCCCAACGGAGTTGTCTAGAGGATTGGGCTTTTGCGGTTTTCAAATATTGCAGGTTTCGGTGATCCGTAATCACAGTAACGGTGTGTCGGGCCCCCAGCAGATAATGCCGCCAAGCCTTAAAGGCAGACTTGATAGCCAGAGGTTCCTTGTCAGTAATCGTGTAATTGATTTCAGGAGGCGAGAATTTGCGGGACCAAAATGCCACGGGATGCAACTGATTGGTTACCGGGTCCTTTTGTGATAGAACTGCCCCCATGGCAAGGCTTGAAGTATCAGTTTCCACGATGTAGGGGAGTTCGGGGCGAGGGTGTTTTAAGATTGGTGCAGAGATAAATTTAGTCTTCAAATCCTGGAAAGCTTGTTACGCCTCGGTAGACCATTCAAAACGTTTGTTTTTCTTTAACAAGGCAGTGATGGGCTGGACTATTCAAGAGAATGCGGGGATAAACCTGCGGTAAAAGTTAGCGAAGCCTAACATGCTTTGCACACCTTTTACGAGGATGGTGATGGCCATTTGAGAACTGCATCGACCTTCTTTGAATCCATACGCACTCCGCCAGGTGATAATATGAATCCCAAGAATTCAACTTCAGTCACGTTGAAAACACATTTTTCCAACTTAGCGAAAAGTTTGTGTTGACGCAATCTTTCGAGGACCATTTTCACGTGTTTCCGATGTTCAGATTCCGATGAAGAATAAACGAGGATGTCGTCAATGTAAACAACAACACACACATCTATGAGCTCTCTGAGGACATCGTTCATAAAATATTGAAAGGCGGCCGGGGCATTGCAAAGTCCGAAGGGCATGACCTGATATTCAAATAGCCCATACTTGGTGCGGAAGGCCGTCTTCCATTCATCGCCCTCTTTTACTCGTACCAAGTGGTGAGCTCCTCTAAGATCCAGCTTTGTATATATGCATGCTTTTCTGACTTGGTCCAGGAGTTCAGGGATCAAAGGTAACGGATATCTATTCTTAACGGTGATCTGGTTCAGGGAGCGATAATCGATACAAGTTCTAAGGTCTCCTTCCTTTTTTGGAACGAAGAACAAAGCTGAAGAAGCAGGGGACTTGGAAGGACGAATAAACCCATTTGCCAGGTATTGATCCAGGTATTGTCGAAGGTGAAGGTTCTCAGGCTCGGTGAGGGCATAAATTCTACTACAAGGAGGAGTAGATCCAGGTATCAGGTCTATCTGGCAGTCATAAGACCTATGAGGAGGTAGAGAGTTAGCCTGATCCTTCCGGAAAACATCTTGGTATTCTAGGTATTCGGGAGGTAACTGGGGAGTCTCTGAAGAAATTGCTGCCAGTGCAACACCAGGTGGAGGGTGACAAGTAGAGACACATTCTGGAAACTGGACCGTTCTTGCTCGCCAATCGATCAGAGGATTGTGTTTCTCTAACCAAGGTATTCCTAGAATAATCTGAAACTGAGGGGCCTTGATCACATCGAACACGATCGTCTCATGGTGTCCATCTTGACTTACTAGCGTCACCTCTTGAGTGGTATGCGTTACTGGCCCGGAGGCTATCTCTGTACCATCCACCGTAGTAATGACGTCCTTTACAGCCTTGGGACAAAGAGTTAGATTCATCCTCAAAACCATTTCATGATCCACATAATTGCCGATGGCACCGCTGTCGACGTAAGCTTCAATTGCATGTAATCGATCCGGATTATCAGGGCTAATGAGGACCATAGGTATCACGAAATGCGAGGTCACGGAACTGGTTTTCACGCTCGGCAAGAGGACCTCTATTCTTGTCGGGCGAGGTCGTTTCCCTGCTCAGAGTTTGTAACTTTGGTAACTGCAGCTCCTACTGCCTTCTTGGCAGGTTTCACCGGACAGTCTCGAAGAAAGTGCCCTGAGTTTCCGCAATAGAGGCATAATTGCAACTGTTTTCTCCTTTCCCGCTCCTTTTGTGTTAGAGGACCTTTCAGAGCCCCTATTTGCATGGGTTCCCCGGAGTCTACTCCTTTGGAAGGAGTTGGCGGTTTGGAAAATACTCGAGCATCAAACTTGGAACGATCGGCCTTCCTGTTCTGCAGTCTGTGATCTATTTGAACGACTAAGTCTATATAGTCCGAACAATCTTGTGGGGGATTCACTACTTGGGCTAACACATCTTTGAGCTCTCCACGTAGACCTCTATAAAACAGCGTAATCCTTTTGTCCTCAGGCCATTGAGTTTCCACTATCAGTCTGTTGAAAGACGCAATATAAGCCAAATTGTCTTGATTACCTTGTCGCAACGAAAGAAGCTCATTGTCCAAGGCCTGCCCCTGTGAATGTCTTGCGAACAGTTTTTCCATACTGAGCTGAAAAGCTTGAAAATCATGGAGGACCGGATCATCTTGATTTACTAGAGGGATCGACCAGTCTGCCGCATTGCCACTAAGGTACGAAAGCACGAAAGCTACTTTAGCTTGATCAGTTGGAAAGGCTGCTGGCCGGCATAAGAAATGCAACCGGCACTGATTGATAAATACTGCAAACCTCTTTGGGTCACCAGAAAATCGTTCAGGCGGAGCCAGAGGTACATTCCCAGGTAGGTTGATCTGCACTGGATTCATAGAGGATGTAGAAGGAAGATTTCCCCCAGATGCGGGTAACGGGGTCTGTCCGGCTTGTGACTGTAGCAATTGTCTAGCGAGATCATCTGTTCGCTCCTTGGAAATAATCAGTTCCCTTCTTAGAGCGTTTGTTTCCTGACGGGCTGCATGCACTTCTGCCCTTAGTTCCCCAAGTAACTGGGCTAGCTGGTCGGTATCCGAGGTTTCCATAGCGCCTGGACGGGAGTTTTGTGGTAGGCTTTGCGTTCTGTAACGCTTACCTGATTCCCGTAGAGGCGCCGGTCTTGACTGGGCGTATACCGTATCTTCAAAGGTGATGTGTAACACACGGCTGGCTCTTTGGGCTGGACCTCTGTGCACTGTATGTCTGACTCGAAGGGTAAGATGTCTGCAGATAGAAAATATGGGATTAAGGAACTGGGTTTTTGAATGTCTCTCTCTTCTTCCCTTTCTCTTCTCCTGTAGAACCCCAAAGGTTAACGCTCTCACCTTAGGTAAGTGAACGCCGTGCTCTCCATCTGCCTCAGGGCAGGGTGCTGTAACCAGTTTCTTCACTGGATAAGGGGAGCAGGCCTCTTGACTTCAGAGGACTGCTGTCCATCGTTTACTGCACGAACGGTAAGTTTCGAGTAATTCTAATGTCTTTAAAGTCTTTAGTAATGATGTTTCTTGTTTTGCAGGGTTCCGGCGATGGCGGATGACGGGCTGAAGTGAGTTGAAGATGGAGCCCGTGTGATGAATAGAAGCGCCTGGAAGCACGTAAGTAAGCGCTTGTTGCCTGCTTCACGATGCGCTCTAACTGTATTTTTATTTTGCAGGTACAAGTTCGGAGCGGCTGCAGGGTGCCGGAATACCCACTGGGTTAGATGTGGAAAGGAGTAATGGCACGTGAGTATTAAAGTTCCCCAATGTCTTTAAACGCACCTTGTTTTGTCTTTCAGATGCGGGATGCAGCGCCGAAGGCCTCCGGAGCGTGCGAAGAGTTGGTAAGCTTTTGTCTTTCAGATGCCGGAATGCAGTGTGAAGACCTCCGGAGCGCACGAAGAGTAGGTAAGCCTTTGTCTTTCAGAATGCAGCGCGAGGCGTTGGTGACAGCCGATGGCCCTGGTAAGTGAAGAGCTGTCACTGAAGACCGTAATGCTAACCTGTTCTTTCTTGTCTTTATAGGTGTTGCTGAAGACTGGATTCAGGATGGTAAGCCTTTTTCCTTAGGCCCAGGATCAGATGCAGAAGACACGATGAGCGTTCTGCTGCACAGGATGCAGAATAACGCAAAGCAAGATTCATCCATCGGGTGTGGTTTAAATAGCCTCCTGTAGTGCTTAGGTGTCTCCTTCCACAGCCACGCCTAGGTAAGAAAAGAGTTCCTGCTTTCCAGAAGAGTTCCAGTGTTCTGAACCTAGGGAGTGGCTCCTGCCCCACCCAACAGGAAAAGTAGTTCCAAACAGAAGAGGATCAGAGGCTCAACTGGCAGGCAAGTAAGCAGCATGGTCTGCTGCAGGTAAGTCCACCCAAGCATTATGAGCCCGGCGCTTCCAGCGCTGGGACTGGGCATATTTATGAGCCTGGTGCCACTGGCGCCAGGACTGGGTCCAAAAGGTCCCAATTGGGACTGGTTGGCACTCGGAACCTGGGTTATGGATCTGCTTCCAAGGGAGTTGGGAAAACCCTGACCTTTTGGAAGCAGAGATCATGACACCTTTAACACTATGTCTAACTGAAGACATGAGGTTGTTCACTTGACCTGTATTTGTAACTGGTCTAGGGAAACCAAATTGGCATTTGGTTTCCCTAGACCTCTCGGAACCTGGGTTATGGATCTGCTTCCAAGGGAGTTGGGAAAACCCTGACCTTTTGGAAGCAGAGATCATGACACCTTTAACACTATGTCTAACTGAAGACATGAGGTTGTTCACTTGACCTGTATTTGTAACTGGTCTAGGGAAACCAAATTGGCATTTGGTGTAGTATTTCCCTTTGTTTTTGTATTTGTGACGACAATATTTGCCACATTTGTGTCTTTGGAATTGTAAAATGTTTGCATGAAGATCACTATTTGCGGATTCTGATGGAATTTCACAAGTGACATATTTTTCAATAAACTGTAAAACAGTGGCATCACTGTCTTGAGCAAATTTAGGAGCATCTTTAATCCATAAAAGCATGTGGACATGTGGTGCTCCTCTGGCTTGGTATTCTTTTCTCCAAAAGAAGTGTTGCACTTCTCCAAGGGGAGGAACAGGTTTGGTACAAATAAAATGTAGCATACAATGAAGCGATGATGAAAATATCTTGAAACATTAACAGGATGCTATGAACAAAGTTCTCCAGGTGTCAGTATATCTATGTTTGTTTTGTTTTCGTTTGATATGCGTAGGAAAGCATGTAAATCTTCCCATGCATATTCTGCACAACTTAATGTAACAAACCAAGTGGGTGGGCCAAGGTTTCTGATCATACAACATACATCTCCATGACGTCGAAACCAGTACTCTTTAGTACCACGCATATTTGCTAATAGATTTGTAAGAGTTGCTTGTAAAACCTCATCTTTTTGTTGAACTTTTTATAATAATTGTGTAGCTGTCATATTTTGAAATTGTGATCCTGATTTTAATATGTGTGCAACTCCTTAACATAAAGTTGCTAGTTCACTTTCAAAGAGTAGGTGGAATATGTATTCCACATTTTGTCGAAATCTGGGATCTTCAGAATACATTCGTAATGAGCGATATTATGATGCTGATATTTGAATAGGTCTATCATCGTATCTTCCTCCTTTGCCAGTAGGAAAGAGTAGGGGAAAAGTACGTGCTTCTATCCTTTTTTCCCATATGCTGATTGGTGATCCTTTTGTTTGACGCATTTGGTACGTTTCCAGTGCATCTTCTATGGTGTCATTAGAGTGCATTGGATGAACTGTATAATGGTATAAAGTGTTTGATATTGTTTCAGGATCTAGGAGCTCAAACTGACCAGCTTCTTGTGTCTCTTGAATTATTTCAGTTGTATCTTTCAAGTTTTCTTCAATATTAATTTCTTTGTAATATTCATTATTCTCTTTAAGATATTGCAGGGCTTCTCTAACTTTATGTAAATCTACCAGTTGTTGCCATATTTTTTTGTCTTTTGTAGGTACTCCATTTCCCAAGATAATTAAAGATTGCTGCATTGGACGTTGCACTCCTAGAGTGTGCACATTTTCTTTTAGATCTAATGATAAATACACTACTTTTCCACGAATACCTTTTACTAATTCAGAGGGAGGTAATTTTGCAGTTTTTGGTTGAAGGCGTATTATTGCTTGAAATGGGTGCACTGTTTGAATTATGATGCTCTCATATAAATTAAGTTGTTGAAGGGGTTTTGGTAGTTGATATAATTCCAAGTTATTTGTGATAGCACGTGAAGGAGTTTGGTTGTTGTCAAGTTTTGTAGTGCAGTAACTGAAAAGTATTATGGGGTCAGTTATTTTGTATTTGTTTTCTGCTATAAGGTAGAGAGCTATTTCAAACCATTTAGAATCGTCATTGTCTTCTATTTTGTATGATAGGTCTACAGTTTTTGTGTTACTTTTATAAAAAGTTCTGCGGCAACAAACACACACGTGTCTTTTGGTATTTCAGCTGAAGTACTTTCAAATTTTAGTATTTCTTTATTGTATGTGTGTAGTGAAAGGTTGCCATGTGCAGATTTGTTTCGAAGTTGTTTTACAGCTAATTCATCTTGTAAGTGGGTTTCACTTCCAAAATATTTGGTCTGGATATAGTCGATTTCTTCTAGTAGGTCTTTTGCTGTACCATGTAGAAGAATGTTATTTAAATTGGCTAGTGCTAAAGCAGGACTTGTAACATAGAAGAGTTTAAAAATCTAGATTTCTTATACTTGCATGATGTGTTGATATCCGTTTGATATCATGTAAGGGTGTTTTGCAAGTAGGTCCTGTAATGCAGGCCAATGAATGTCCTTGTAGTCCTGTCTACTTGCGTACTGGACAAGCACCCATATTTTGCAGTAGTTTAATTTTGATTTTGTCTTTGCTTTTCACATATTGATTGAGGAATTGGCGTAAAGACTAGAACATTTTTTTGGGAATGTTACACATTGACGTGCATGGCCATTTGTACACTAGATGTTCTGATTCAGTTGAATGGAGGGGTAAATCTATGTTTTCAGGGCTTATTTTTGTAAGGAGTACTTCTTGCTCCATTATGGTATTATTAACTTTTTCATAACCTCGACCACTGCTATGTATGGCAATTGTATTTGTTTGCTTTTGTTTGTAGGCTTCTTCATTAAAGTATGGTTCTGTGCTTGAAGTGTGATTCCATTCACCTCCACAGATATTTAAGAAGTTATTTCCGTTGACATTTCGTTTATTGAGAAGTCTTTTTGTAATTTAGTTATTAGTTTTGTTAGTGGTTTCATTCTGTTTAATACTAAAATTAATAACTTTCTTTTGAGAAGAAGTGCACTGTCTATCAACGCTTTTAAGATTACTTTCCTAAGATAGGTTTGAAGTGTTGAATCTGGTTTCTCTCCTGTTTTTATAAGATTTTGAAGGACTTTGTGATAGAACAGTTTGTCTAAAATACTTTTCTTGGTATGCTTACTTTGTACTATATCAAGATTTATAGAAGAAGTTTTATTTGTAGTGATAGTTGATTTTCTGTTAATTGTTTTTGGGTTGTTTTACTTTTTGATAGAGGAGGCAAAGTTTTTGTATTAAAAACGTCTTCTGTTTCACTACATGACTGTATTAGTTGTTGTGTTTCAACTTTTTTTTTACAAATTCTGCTGTAGATGGATGTTTATGTCGGATACTTTTCTTTTCATTTGCTCTACTTCTGCGTTCCTTTCTACGGAGTTGCTTTTTGGTAGGCATGCTTTAGGGTCTGTTGAAAAAAATACAGAAGGTATGAGTTGGGGTATTCTGCAATGCATGTGTGTTGTGTGCATGAGTGTTTGAGTGAGATGATAAAGATCTATGTAATGGTGTGTGATTGTGCATTGGGAAGTACAACTACTAGCGATGGGTATTCTTGAATTAATGTGTTAATAAACTGGGGTTCAGATGACAGAAAAAAGTAAGCCAGTGGTGTGGAGAAGTATAAATAGTATATCTAAAGCTATACAATTAAAACAGTTGTTTCTTCTACAACATCTAAATTCTAGTGGCTGAGTTGGGTAATTTGTGTGGCGAATAATAGGAATTTGTGGGCCATTCTGCCAGTAAATCACTGTTTAAGACGGGAGGATTTTTGGTCAGAATGGTGCAGAATCTCTATTTTTAGGCACAGAAGTAGCATGAATTAACATTAAAGTGTGTTTGAGTAATAATTCAAATGTTATGGTAACAATCTGCTTACTTTTTTTCTAAAATGAGCAGTTTGCTTCTTAGTTGTTCTTTGTAATTCAAATTCGGCTGCTTATTTTCAGGAGAATGGTCTTCACTGCAATTGTAAAAGAAAGAAATTAGTAATTCGGTTTGTATATAGCACTGTTTTTAATTTAGACATAGATTTTTTAAATTGAAATGCTCAGCGCCTTCTTCAAAACCATTAAAACTATCTTATGACTAACTGTAGGAAAGAAAATATCTTTACTATGGCTTGTCAAAATCATAATGTACCACTGTATGCCACTATTCCTGTAACTAAGCTTTTCCACGTAATAGTGAGTCCATGTGATAGCCTGCTTTTCCACGTAAGAGGGAGTCAATGTCATAGCCGGCTTGTCCTATATAAATGTAAGTAATTATATAAACTAAAAAAATTATAACCAAGTATGTGTTTGTACAAATATTATTCTTTGAGATTTGATGATAGAGTGTGCATGTAATTTTGTTTTATCATATGTAGTCTATATATTTTATTTCAGAAATCTTAGTTTAACATTATTTGCGTGTGTGTACGAAGAAATTAACGGTATAAAGGTTTGTAAGTCACAGTTCATTTTAGGAGAATGAAAAAATGATCGTAGATTCATTTTACAGATTATACAAGGTAAAAGTCGGTTAGAAAATGTGTTCATGTACTGTATAATCTGTAAAATGAATCTACGATCATTTTTTCATTCTCCTTCATTCTTCTACAAGGTAAAAGTCGGTTAGAAAATGTGTTCATGTACTGTATAGAAAATATGCATACCTGTAGTTTGTGTTCATGCATATGGATATGGACGAAGCTGCAAGTAGAAATCTTGACTTGTCTAGTATTTCTCGTAGATCGTGCTTGCCAATGGTATGAGACTTGTAGTCCGAGAGATTCACTGTACATTTTCAGTGCTGATCTATGATGATGCTGTTACATGTAGAGGCCTTGGATTTGATTGGTGGATGGTCATGTGATTTCTTAGCTTCATCCAATGAGGGAATGGCACAGAGAGTGAAGTGGAAATGGTAGAAGGGCTGTCCATGTTACGATATGTTCGCGGACATGCCGGTAGTTCTAGGACACCGCGTATTACATCAGGGGAATTTGGGGTGGGGAGGCATGCAAATGAGATTGAATGTAGCAAGGGATTGGTCATTAAAGTTTAGTGAGTGTGTTGTGCTAGGAGAGGTTTTCTCAGATATTCTTTTTGCTGAGAGAAGAACAGATAGCTATGGCTGAGTGTTTTAAAAAACAAATTGTGTGGATTTTGGGAGACTCATTGATACATTGGTTGAGGGTGCATGCAGAAAGCTGTGGAGTATCTATAGATCTTGGATTCCCACATGTGGAAGTGCACTGGCATGGAGTCCGTGGAATGAAGTGGCTGGACTTGCTACCTCTCTGTGCAACTTTGAAGATAAGGAACATCCAGACATAATTGTAATTCATTGTGGAGGGAAGAGTTTAGGACATGCGTCTGGAATTTCTTTGCAATTTGCAATGAAAGAAGGACTTCAGAAGATCATGGACATGTTTCCAAACTCCAAAGTAATTTTTTCACGGATTGCGCAGAGACAAATGTGGCTTCGTTCTTTCTCATGTGGTCCACAAATGGAGAAAAAAAGTCGTAATGTCAGTAAGGCTGTTTGTGCCTTCCTAAGAGGTTTTGGCATGTCCTCTTTTCACAATGAAAATATTATGTTTCGTAGTACATACATTTTTCGCAGAGATGGTGTCCATCTTACCTATGTTGGCAATCAGATTTTTCTGAGAAATGTACAAAATGCATTGCAACCTTTTTTAGAAATGCAGCATGCATTTCGAAGTAGGTGTTAAGTATTTATAATTTTTGACATACAAACACCTCCCAAAGGCTCTTTTCAGAGCCACCACTTCCTCCCAGAGAAAAATGCAATGGTTACAATAGGGTAGCATCCCAATTATTTTTATGTTCGCGAACTGTCCGTGGACTTTCAAGAAATAGAAAGGGCCCTGCGTTATTTATCTTTACTTCTGTTTCTTAACTGTGAAAGGCGGCTCTGAAAAGAGCCTTATTTTTGTTAATTTTTGTTATTTTGTATTTCTTTGGGTTTTTTACACACGACACACTAGGAGAGGAGGGGAAAGGAGGATAAAAGGGGGGACACCAACCACAGGGATAAGAAAGGGCGAGCTGAGAGAGGAAGATGTAGAGTGGGTTTTATTTGGGTAGTGAGCAGGTCTTCTCGTGCTCTGAGACGATAGTCTCAAAAGCACTGCGAAGTCGTTCCCCCCTGCAGAGTACTGTGTCACAATACATACATACAACTGTGACCCTCGAAAGGTAAGGGTCATCAGAATTCTGTATGGCCTGTAAGGCAGCTTGAGGAAGACGCTGTCCCAGAGAGGTGTTCCTTGTGGTGACAGGATCAGAAACGGAGGATGAAGTAGAGGCAATCAACCTACTACGCTCTTCGCAAGGTACAACCTTGCGAATGTCCCCAGTGTGGAATGAGTTTAGGTGTCGCTTCATGGTTGTAGTCCCAAAGCTATACGAACAATGCCTCCCACGACTGAGTACCATTTTGCTCTAATTGCAGGTGACACGGTTCGCACGAGCCTTCGGACCATTCCCATGAATGGTAAACAACCGTTCACACCCAAGAATCAGGCCAAGGGCGGGTAGTAGGGTTTTCCTCTACCTCATTCTTGTCATCCTCTTCTTCCTCCTCTGTATCCTCACTCCTATTCCCCTCTTCAGGTCCTTGGGAAGGTGGTGGTGGTGGAGGGGGTGGGAGTGGTGCTGAGGCAAATACAGCACCAGGTGGCAGCAGTGGAGCCACAGAAGGTATCAGGTTGAAGATGGAAATGTGCAGGTTGCAGCAAAAATCTCTGTGCTCTGTAGAATAGCCATAAACACAATGAGAATGAGCTCTAGGGTGTGGTCTTTTATAGGGGTGCTGGTGCACGGTTCGCGGACATGCGCGCCGTCCGCAAGATAGATCGAACACCAAAAAAGGTTCAAAAAGTCACAAAAACGATGTGGAAACTTAGGTTTAGTATGTGGGATTTGTGGTATGTTGAGTTTCTAATGAGAAATATTGTGGATTACTTGGAAATGTACTTTTAAAGTGTTCGGGGACGCGAACAGTGTCCGCATTCAGAACACGCGATCAGCGTGGGCGCGGTCACATGATTGTTTCATGAGCATGTTCGCTAAGGTAGCAGCCGTCCACAGGACACCCAATGTACGGACATTGTTTTGCGCATGCGTGTTGATGTTCTACGGACAGTGTTTGGGTCCTGAACTAATTAAAAGTGCGTCACACGTAAAATGAACAGTTACGGACAGCTGTTTGTTCTTAGCACAGTTTAATTTACTTGTGCACAATACGGACAGACATAGCGTCTCAAGCACACCTCCATTTTCGTTTATTTACGAACAATTCAGGACACCACGAGTGTTCTTAGAACAGTTTCAACTTGCTAGCCAACACTACGAACAGGCATAGTGTTCTTAAGGACACCTCCATTTTCGTTTATTTACGAACATTTCAGGACACTACGAGTGTTCTTAGAACATTTTCAACTTGCATGAGAACATTACGGACAGATATAGTGTCCTCAGGACACTTACATTTTCGTTTATTTACGAACATTTCCGAACAACCGCGCTGTCCGTGGACTCCTAAATTGTTTTTACCACAAAGAACTGAAAGTTATTACAACACAATATAAAAAAGTAACTTTATTTAACATATATAAACAATTTATGACTGAGAAGGTGGGGCAGAAATGAAAACAAAAACAGGACAATTAGGGTTTTCAATATAAGTGGGATCAGGTGAAGAAGGGATGGAAATCTCATCAAAACGTTGTGGTCCATGGAGAGAGTTTGGGGTTAAATTAATGGGGTATGGTTAGGGGGGACAAGTACAGGTGGGACAATGGTATGTTGTTGGTGGTTTTAGGTGATCTTCCACAAAGTTCTTTAAATCCGTAAAAGTTGCCATAAGTTGGTCCATTTTGTGGGTAATGTGTTCAAGAGTGTTATCCACTGCTTCTTTTTCTTTGGAAGTTGCTATTTTTGTAGGGTCTGTAAAAAAAATGTATATGTTGAATGTATACAAAATAATATTTATTAATTGGTTTATATAGTAAAGTGTGTACCATTAGGTGGACTATCTTCTAACATTTCGTCTCGTGGGAAATGGTCCTCTAGCCAGTCCAGAGTACTACACATTTCTGTGAGAAAACAAAGAAGTAATATGGTTTTTTTTCTAATATAGAAAGTTTATAAATATATGAGTAAAATGAAGTGCACTTACTATTTCTGGTAAAATATGTAATCAGTACTCTATACGTCTGGTCTTGCTGTTAGTTGTGGAGTGTCTGTGAGGTAGTTATGTGGAAGCTACTTTATCTTCTTTTGGTATATTCCATTTTAGAACATATTGTATTTAAATGAATGGTTAGTGTGTTACATATATGGGTTACATTTATTAAGTATTACTACATATACTTTGTATGTGTGCTGCTTTGTGAATTTGTTAAATGTTCCTATGTTATGATATAACAATTACAAATACCCCCCTCCCAGAGTATTTAGGTACTGGTACTGTTGCCGAACATGTCCGCCGACCGTCAAATTCAGTAGAAAGGGTTCAGTATGTTCCATATTACATGTACATAAAGTCAAAGTTATTATTGTTAAGTTGTGCTACTAAAAAACTATGAAATTCAGTAAAAAAACTTTGTTAAAGGGACGTTATGGTTAAGTTGCGCTACTAAAAACCTATGAAATTCAGTAAAAAAACTTTGTTAAAGGGACGTTATGGTTAAGTTGCGCTACTAAAAACCTATGAAATTCAGTGAAAAAACGTTGTTAAAAGGGACGTTATGGTTAAGTTGCGCTACTAAAAACCTATGAAATTCAGTGAAAAAACATTGTTAAAAGGGACGTTATGGTTAAGTTGCGTTACTAAAAACCTATCAAATTCAGTAAAAAAACTTTGTTAAAGGGACGTTATGGTTCAAAGTAAAACCGAAAACCCCTGAAATTCGGCAGTTATGGTAAGATAAGCAACCATAACTCGCGCCACCGTGCACTGCTAACACTAACACCCAGGACATCAAAGATGACATCACAAATGTCATTGATGATATCACTCCGGCTCCCTCACAGCGCTCCGAGGCTCTTGCACCTCCATCTCGTTTCCTTCCTCTGGGGCCTCCCCCTTGAGTACCTGCAGCACTTCAGATGCCTCCTTGCCGCTGATTACTCTATAGTCCACTCCTGAGCGTTTGAAAGACAAGGCGAATGGGAAGGACCACCTGTATCTTATGTCTTGGCTGGTGAGCCACTGGGTGAGTGGCCGGCACTCTCTTCTGCGGGTAAGAGTGAAAGCCGAGAGGTCCTGGTAAATCCTCACTGTGTCTCCTTCGAACAAAAAACTCTCCAGCCTTCTCGCTTTCTCGAGGACCTCCATTTTATCTCTGTAGCGGAGGAAGCACACAACTATGGACCTTGGGCCCCCCCTCGCTCCACCTCCCCCTCGGTGGGCTCTTTCCAGCTGGACTTCCTTGCCCCCCTCGAGTGTGAAGAGTTGGTTAATGAGGCCCTGAACCTTTCTCCACACGTCTGTGGCCGTCTCGCCTCTCTGTTGAGTCACACCCATAATGCGCAGGTTGTTTCGGCGTTCTCTATTCACTAGGTCGTCAATTTTCAGGGCTATGTCCTCCTCTCTGATTTCTAGGTCTGTTAGCCTCGCTTCGAATTTCATGTCTAACAGGTCCATTTGGAGGTGGTTGTTTTTCCGATAGCGTCTGCACTCTCCCCCTGAGATCAACTATAGAGGCTTGTATGTCCGTTCGAATCGCTTTTATCTCCTGGAGGATGTCCTTGAGGTCGTCCTTCGTTAGCACTGCGGGGGAGGGGTCGGCACTTGAAGGCATGGTGACTCTGTGTGGATCACCGAGCGGTGCGTTGGACCGGCGGAAGCGTTGGAGGGAGCGGATTAAGGGTTAATTAAGTTTATTTCCCCTTTGGGCAATCAGATCAGTCTCGTCACTTTAGTATATGCACTTTACTAATTGTGCCAACCCAGACAGGGGTAAGGTCTAGCGTTAATTATTTGCTTTTAATAATATATGACAATTGTGTTAACCCAGATAGGGGCAAGGTTTAGCATGAACTAAGTGCTTTTAATAATATGTTACATATTTATGCATATTTACCTAACACTCTGCATGGAATCCCTTTCAGATATGCATTAGCATTTTCGGAAAGATGTACATACATCGTTTTTAGGCGCCCTATGAAACATCAGTTTGGGAGGTAACTGTGTCCCTGAAGTTGGTTGGTTGCATTCACCATGTTGTATGCAGGCTTTTATTTGAAAAGCTCACATAACTGCGCGAGAGCGGGCACTGTGGTCTTAAGGCAACAGCTGCACACATTTGTTTTTGGGCGCTCTGCGCCACTAGCGGAATAAAAGCAGTGCAGTGTAGACACTTTTTCTATCACGGCACGGCAACATATTAAGCAGGCGCACTGGCGCATTAACTCGTGGATAATAATTTTAACATTTGTATAGCGAGAGAAGGTGATGGGCTGTCACTTTTAAATGTTTAGCGGGCACATACATAGCATATGAATGGGGCAATAGGTAACTCACAATGGTGGGTAAACTTGTATTTAGACATTCTACAATGGCGGATTTACTGCCATCAGAACCATAGAGTTCTAACAAATGAATTGTTAATGTTTTTTTACGTTACGTGCGCTGCACAGCTGTGTAGAGCCAATCACCTTCCTCGTAAGGGTATAAACACACGAGGAAATTAACATTTGGATTTACAACTAGCCTGAGGAAGCTCGCGAGTCGAGCGGAACGCGTGGCGTTTTCCACCTGCTGTGGGTGTGTGCTGCATGACACCTGGTCGGCCAAGGTACTGCTATGTATGCTTTTTATGGAATGTTCACTCTTTTGGATAAATAAATGAAATTTTAGAACACAGTCTGGAGTCTTGAGTGCTTGGGCATTTTTTTGGCAGGTGTTTGTAGTTAAGTTCTTCTTCTCTTCAGCACCATTACCTTCTGTTTACCCTATATCGAGCGTAGCCTGCTCTAGCCCAGTAGCACCAGCTCAGTAATGAGGCAGAGCACAATATATATATATATATATTCATTGTGGTCATAGGGCCTCATTACAACCCAGGCGGTAAGTTACTGCCTGGGTCGTACCTTTACCACCATGGCGTAAACTATGTTTACGCCATGGTGGTTGGCGGACTTACCGCCCCATTCCGAGGTTGGCGGGGCGGTAAGTCCCCAATCCCCATTTACCCTTCCCCATTCCCATTTTTGCCCCATAGGGCATAATGGGAGTGGGGAAGGCGTTAATTACGCCACCGTAAATTACGGTGGCGTAATTAACATCAAGGTCCCTTAGCGCCATGGATTTTAACACCTGCTAAAAGCAGGTGTTAAAACATCCATGGCGCTAAGGGACCTTG
Source organism: Ambystoma mexicanum (assembly GCF_040938575.1). Lineage (NCBI taxonomy): Eukaryota > Metazoa > Chordata > Amphibia > Caudata > Ambystomatidae > Ambystoma > Ambystoma mexicanum. Next base: position 884,695,441 of record NC_090928.1, on the reverse strand, counting down.
GAATCAGGCGGTAAGGGTCGGCGCTGTTTACGCTGCCGTAAACCCCTTACCGCCTGAGTCGTAATGAGGCCCATAGTCTGCGCAACAGGAGGCGCGAAGGTAATGTGGTTTTAGCTGAATTTCCAAGGTTTTGTTCCGTTAAATTTTCACCTTAATGTCCCTGCAACAAAAGTTTTTTCCTTGAATTTCAATGGTTTTGTTACAAAGTATTGCTCACCTTAACGTCCCTGCAATTAAAGTTTTTTCCTTAAATGTCAAGGGTTTTGTTATTCCATAGATTTTTAAAACTCTTCCAGATCACTAGCACATTAGGCCATGGTCAGTGGGCATGTCCTTTGGCCCTGCCCCCAGTCCATTTTAAAACACTACCAGACCACTAGCCATGGCCTTCGGATTGCAGGCTTTGAGAACTCACAATGTTTTTTGGCAATGCGCAATGAGATAAAATTATTGCCTTGGAGCACATACTTTGTTTAAGCAGCATTCTCCAAGCGGTACACCCCTTTTCAGGGCCATCGTTTTTGCTTGGGCTGATTTGGCATGCCCATTCTGCCACAGCGCCCATTTCGGCACGCCCTTTTTGGCGTGAAAGCTATTCAGTCGCTGTTATTTTGGTGCAAGGGATGTTTGGTCGTGGCTGACATTGAAGCCACATCTAAATGCTCTCAAGCTAAATAAGATCACAGGACTGCACTGCAACAAACATCGCCAGCTCCCACTTGCGTTGCTTTTCTTTAACTAAATTGAATTAGTTTAAAAAAAAACAACATACAGCCTTGAACCCTGGTCTGCCAGAGTTTGAGGCCCAGCATTTAACCACTAGGCCACAATGTCTTGGTGCTCAGGGGCATACATTCCATACTTAGCCTATAATTTAATATGTTCTATGTTATGTTATGTTATGTTATGTTATGTTACTTTGCATGTACCATTGGTATGATCTCAAGGTGCTGGTAGGTTGAACGCCCTCAGGAACCGTAGTTCAAGTCAGTAGAGAGAGAGAGAGAGAGTCATAAGGTGCGTGTGTGCACCGGATATGAGTGCAGCAGGTGTGGCACACATATAATAGCTGCTTCTTAGAGGTAGGTGTGGTGGTTGGGAGATCAGAAGTATGTGCTCGTTCTGGCAAGGTGATACCAGACTGATTCTGGCTGCGTTAGGCCTGAGGAGAACGCCTATGCTGGCGGGTGTATAGCCAGCTATGTTTAGTTAGGATGATGGGGAGTATGTGGCAGCTGTTGGTATGTGAAAAGCTTGACCGAATAGGTCATAGTATCGCTGTGTTCTAGATGAGTGGTGGTGTATAGAAGAGAGTAAGCGTGGTGATGTGTTATGGTGGTTTTCAGTAGGTGCTTGAGATCGAGCGCCTTCATGCTCCATGCATTCCATGCACTCCAATCATTCCATGCACTCTAACCATTCCATGCTCTTCAACTGTTCCATATACTAAAACCGATCCATGCACTCAAACCGTTCCATGCAATCGAACCGTTCCATGCACTCCAACCGTTCCATGCACTCCAACCGTTCCATGCACTCCAACCGTTCCATCCGTACCATGCACTCCAACCGTTTCATGTGCTCCAACCGCTCCATGCACTCCAACTGCTCCATGCACTCCAACCACTCCATGTACTCCAACCGTTCCATGCACTCCAACCGTTCCATGCACTCCAACCGTTTCATACACTGCAACCATTCTTGCACAATGTCCATTCCATGCCCTCTATCTGTTCCATGCATTCCATCCATTGCATGTACTCCCTCAGTTCTATGCACTCCATCTGTTCAATCTGTTCCATGCATTCCTTCCGATCCATGCACTTCGTCCGATCCATGCATTCCATCCGTTCCACCTACTTCATCTGTTCCACCAACTTCTTCCATTAGACCCACTTCATCCATTCCATCCACATCATCCGTTCCACCCACTTCATCCTTTCCACCCACTTCATCCGTTCCACTCACTTCACCATTCCACATAGTTCATCCGCTCACACACTTCATCCTTTCTGCACACTTCATCCTTACTGCACACTTCATCCTTTCCTCACAGTTCATCCTTTCCGCACACGTCATCCTTTCGGCCTACTTCATCCTTTCGGCCCACTTCATCCTTTCTGCCCACTTCATCTTTTCCACACACTTCATTTGCTCCGCACACTTCATCTGCTCCGCACACTTCGTCCGCTCTGCACACTTCACCCTTTCCACACACGTCCTCCTTTCCGCACACATCCTCCTTTCCGCAAACGTCATCCTTTCCACACACGTCATCCTTTGCACGCACATCATCAGTTCAACACACGGCATCCGCTCCACACACGGCATCCGCTCCGCACTCTTCATCCGCACCACACTCTTCATCCGCTCCACACTCTTATCCGCTCCTCACTCTTCATCCGCTCCACATTCATCATCCGCTCTACACTACTCATCTGCTCCACACTCTTCATCCGCTCCACACTCTTCATCCATTCTACCCATTTCATCCATTCCACCCACTTCATCCGTTCCACCCACTTCATCCGTTCCACCCACTTAATCCGTTCTACCCACGCCATCCGTCGCACACACTTTATCGGTCCCATGCACTCCATCGGTCCCATGCATTCCATCCGTCTCATGCACCCCATCCGTCCCATGCACTCATCCGTCCCTTGCACTCCATTCATGTCACTTGATTCATCTATTCCATTCGTTCATTTCATTCCATGCACTTTATCATTTCATGCCATCTATCCATTCCATGTACTTTATATATTCTGTGCACTCCATCTGTATCATGTACTCCTCCTTTCTATCCTCTCATCCACTTTATTCCACTCGTCCAATTCGTTCCTCTCGTCCATTTAATTTATTTCATCCATTTCCTTAATTTCACCCACTTCACTGCTTCCATCCAGTTTATTCCTTTCATCCACTTCACTACTTTCAACCACTTCATTCGTTCTATTCAGTTTATTTGTTTTAATTTACATTAGCGGTTATTAGTTTTTGATTTCTCGCTCGGATCATGCTGCTGGATTGTTACTTATGATAAAGCAGCTTTGGGCTAAGGTCATTGATTGCTGTTATCGAGTTTGAGTTGAGTTGATTTTAGGGGAAGAGCCATGTTTTCAGTAATTTGCGGAAAGACTTGAGGTCCTCAGTGAGTCAGATGTGGGGTAGAAGTGCGTTCCACAGAGTGGGGGCCAGGGCTGAGAATAATGATCCACCTAACCTGACCGGGTTGGTTTTTGGTATGACTAGCAGGCCGGCAGAGCTTGATCTTAGAGTGCGTGGAGGATGGGAGGGCTTTAGTTTGTCTTGAAGATATTGAGGTCCAGTTTTATGCATTGCTCGGTGAGAGATGCATAAGGTTTTGAAGGTCACCCTTCGGGGCAACCGGAAGCCAGTACAGAGTTTTGAGGGCTGAGGAGATGCGATCTCTTGGGCCAAGTGCTAGTAGCAGTTTGGCTGTGGCGTTCTGTGCTCTTTGTAGTTTAGTCAGTTGGTACGCGTGGACTCTGAGGTAGAGGGGGTTCGCATAGTCCAGTCTTGACATAACAAATCATTGGACCGCAGAGAGTCTGTTGTGAATACCTGACTTTGGCTTTATCTCTCTGTGCCCTGATGCCCGCGGGCATTCAGCACATTACAAATACAAAATACAAATACAAATACAAAGGAGAGGTGTGGAAAAATGCGCTTAAGGTTTTTAAGGTGGTAGTGGCAGGACTTGGAGACGTTGTCGACTTGACGTGAGACGGTTAGGTCTGAGTCTTGGGTGCATTTTTTTACTGAATTTGAGGGTGTAAGGGAATTGCCCATGACAGATGGCCAGGGTAGCGGGTGCGGAAGAAGTTCAGTGTTGCCACATACCATGATTTCAGTTTTGGAGGGGTTTAGCAAGAGGTGTATGTGGGTTTTGAATTCAGGAGTTTTAAGATTAGTTGTGTGTCATCGGCGTAGTTGTAGCACAGGATATTGTGCGAGTGGATTATTTGTGGGAGGGTGGACATATAGAGGTTAAACAGGAGGGCTGATAGGCATGCTCCCTTTGGAACTCTGGTGTTGACTGGTCGGGCGTGGGAAGCATAGGTGGAGAGTAGGGTTATTTGGTTCCTATTGTCGAGGAAGGATGCTATCCATTTGAGAGCATTTCCACGGATTCCCAGGGAGTGGAGGCGGTCAAGGAGGATTGAGTGGTTGATTGTGTTGAAGGCGGCGGATAGGTCAAGAAGGATTAGTGCGGGGCATCCCGTAGAATCAGCAGTGTTTTTAAGGTCATCCCAGATTGAGGTTAGGGTGGTTTCGGTTCCGTGTAGGGCTCTGAAACCTGATTGAGCGGGGCATAGGAGATTGTTGTCTTCGACAAAGGCATTTAGTTGAGAGTAGGCGGTTCGGTCATTGAGTTTGGCAAGGAACCTGGTGTTTGGGATGGGGCAGTAGTTTTTGGGCTCGAGAGGGTCGAGAGAAGGTTGTTTAGAAGAGGCTTGACATGAGCAGTTTTGAATGCGTCGGGAAAAATTCCCAGGGAGAGGGAGTCGTTTATGATGGTTCTTGCGTGTTCTCCTGCGCAGGTGGATGCGAAAATTTCTTTGAGGGTTGTGGCTGGGCAGGGGTCCAGCGGGGAGCCGGATGGTTTGCGGGTAGAGAGAAGTTTGAGAAATTGGTCAGTTGATATTGGAATGAAGGAGTCGAAAGTTGGTTGGGTAGCGGTCGGAGGCGGCGGGATGGCATCTAGGGTGGGTGGATTGCATGGTGGGTGTAAGAGAGCTAGTTTGTTGGTTAGAGAGTTTGTTCTTTCGAGAGCTGTGGTGTAAAAGTGTAGAGTGAGAGAGTCGCAGAGTGATTGTGAGGGGGTGGGAAGGGTGGTGCTACATTATGGTTTGGTGAATTCAGTGATGATTTTGTGAAGTTCTTTGTTGGGGTTTTTACAGTTTAGGATGCAGGAGTTGTAATGGGCTTTTTTAGCTTTCCGGACTTCGGCCTGGTAGTGGCGATGGTGCCGGGCCAAGGTGGATCTGCTCAGTGCTGTTTTGTCTTTCTGCCATTTGTGTTCTAGGGATTTATATAGCTGTTTAGTGGTCTTCAGTTCTGGTGTGAACCATCTTGGAAAAAGGCCATGGCGAGCTGATGGTTTTCAAGAGGGGGTGGGTGGGATTAGTGGGGTGTTGAGCCATGAGTCAAAGGCGTCAGAGGTTAGGAGTTCATTGGGTAGGTGAGTAGGGGGAGGAGCTTGAAGGAGTGCATCAGCTAGGTCGGGAAGGATTTTTGGTTTCTTCCAGCATTTGCGTAGATTTGGAGGTTATGTTTCGTGTAAGGGGAGCGGGTTGGGTGAGCGAATGGCGAAAGAAACAATGAAGTGATCAGACCAGATGATAGGGGTGGAAGGGTTTAGATGTATCAGGTTATGAGAGTCAGCCCGTTTATGTGGGTATGGAGGTTAATCACGTCTAGGCCGTCAACCAGTGAGTGGGTCATTGGGTTGGTGGGGATGTCAAGCCAAATGTTGAAGTCTCCTAGAAGGGTGAGGGTGGGATGGTTTAGTTGGAGGGTGGCAATAGAGTCGCAGAGGTTTTTTGAGAATTGTCTTCATAGCCAGGGGGTCTGTAGATGATTAGGAAGCTGTGGGAGAACGAAGGGGGGAGGGATAGTTTTACGAGGAGTGATTCGCAGGAAGGAATGGATGGCTGGTTGTCGCTGATTGAGGCGTGGAAGTGAGACTTGAAGGTGATTGCTATTCCTCCTCCTTTAGAGGGACGGTTCAGTGGGATGAGGGAGTAGTCTGGGGGAAGGCTTCATTGGCGATAGGGGAAAAGTCATCAGAGAACCAGGTTTCCGTGATAAAGACCAGGTCTGGTTTGTCAGAGGCGAGGAGGTCAAACATGCTGTGTCTGCTTTTTGCTACAGATCGGGCATTAAAAAGGATGCAATTTACTTTGGAACAGGAGGATGATGAGGGAGTTGCAGAGGTGGGGGGGTGGGAGGAGAGAGGGTGAAAAATGGGGAGCGAGATGGGGGTGGTTGGTGGTTTGATGGTCGATGGGAAGAGTAGGCGGGCAGTTGAGTTGGTGGGTTTGGGGGGAGGGGTTGGACTGGTGTGACGGTTGATTGGATTTGGGTCAGAGGATTTGAAGGTGGGGCGTGGGGGGGTTAGGAGTTTCAGTTGTGGTCGTGAGAATTCGAGGGAGAGGGGTTTCTGGTAGGGTGAGGCAGGGGGGAGTGTGGTGATGATCGCGATTGGGAGGATGAGGAGGTGGGTCAAGACAGGAGTGGCGATGAGTACTGAGAGATTGAGGGAGACCAAGTATGTTTTCTCTTCAGTGTTTTTGTTGCGGTTGGTGTGTGAGAGAGGGTAGGGGGGTCGGAGGGGGAAAGGGAAGCGGCTACTGTTCTTGCCAGGGCGAGGTGTGCAATTTTCAGGAGGGGAAGGAGGGGGGGCGAGGCATGCAATTTTTAGGGAGGGGGAGGAGTGGGGTCGGAGGGGGATGATGGTGGGAGTTGATGAGGGGATTGGGGGTGGATGGTAGTGGGGCTGGGGGTGCTTGGGAGGCTAGGTGGGCCGTTAGTCGGGGGAGCGGGTATGATGATAGTAGGCAGGTGGAAGGAGGGGATGGGAGGAGCAGTGGTCTTAGGATGGTTGGCTCACCATCGTGCCCCTCTGGCTTGGTGTTTGGATAGGGGATGGGTAGGGGATGTGGTGGAGGGCAGGATGGTTTGGGGAAGGGGCGGATGGGAGGTAGAGCGGGAGGGAAGGCGGGCGCAAAGGCGTCATTTTCCGAAGACCTTGGTGGGTTGGGTGGACTCATGGTTTGAATTAGTTTGAACAGTAGTTGGCATTGGGTGATAAGGTGATGTTTCTCTAAGTGTTCTTCTAAGTGGGGGGCATATATTAGGCAACATGGACTTAGTGGGCGAACCCTTTCTTCACTTTGAAGCTAAGCAGGGTTTGCCCAAGTTACTGCAGGGATAGGAAACCCATTGTTGCTGTAAAAATACCTTTTTTTCTAAATTTTGTATTATTGACTGGGAGACTACAAATACCAGAATGAAACTCAGCAAAAGGCAGAAAATTGGCTCCAAGTACAAAACCTTCAAGGACTGATAGTAGCACGGTTTAAAAAAGTAAACTATTAAGATGTCCATTCGCTTGCCCATCCATGCAGTAACAGGGATTCAACCCTGCTTAGCTTCAAAGCAGGGTTGACCCTGCTTAGCTTCAAAGCAAGAAAAGGGTTGGCCCATTCCTCTAAGTAGTCTTGTAAGTTTGGCTGACTCATCAGGCAACATGGCCTGAGGAGGCTTGCCCCTTCCCCACTTTGAAGCAGAGTCTGTCTTGGTTACTGCATGAATGGGATACCTGGATAGCAATTGAGCCACTGCAAATGGCCATGGCCTTCCCCAGTGATTTTTCACCCCTGACTATAATTATAAAAATATCTTTCAAAATGTTTTAAAAAAATGTATCCGCTGGTACTGAACTACACATTCCCGCAGCTATCTGTAGCCCCTTGTAACCTCAGATATAGCCGCAAATATCAGCAAAACAAGAATGCTTCCCTGCCCCCCAGGCCATCACCAAGTGCCTCCCTCATCTGTGACAGCTCCTCCCACTCCCCAGACGGCCTCCTCACCTCCCCTGCCCTCTCCCTTTCACCCCAGAGCACATGCTGCTTCTGTGATGCAGTTTGCTTTCAGATGTCAGCTATTCATGGCTATAGCCAAGGCTACAGAAATCTTTGTGGTGCAAACTCGGTCCCTGGACCACCTCCAACTGCCAAATTTCACTTAGTTCTTTCTAGCCATCCCCTAACCTCTACGCTGATGGCATTTGTATGTTTTATGACCTGCAAATAGCTTTTCACTGCATTTCATTTTGCGATAACCTTGGCTATTGCCGCAATTATCTCTCGCATATAGAGAAACAAGATGGCGGTCGTTCCATTTCTGAAAACCATGATCTTGCAATGCACCATGGGAGATATAACTATAATTTTTGCGGAAGGTGACAGCCCATTCTCTGTCAAATTTTAAAATAACTACATCACGGAATAACCCCAAACCAGGCATGGATCGCGAGTCAACGCTTTGTGCCCAAGTTGTTTTGGACCTGGTCCAAATCCGTCCAGTGGTTTGGACTGTGCACTTTGGCAAAAGAATATCTTTTTTGTCTATGGGAAAATGAATGGGAAGTAGGGCACATTTTTGGAAAAAATCTTTTTGGGATGCTTAATATCTTTTTGATTTTTTAACAAATCTTTACGAAACTATGAGGGGGGCCGTGGATCTTTAATCACTTTTTGAAATTTCGGCCAAATCTGTTACTGGAATCAAAAGTTATTAATAGAATTTTGAGGGGTTCCTATGTGTCTCCGACTCACTTTAACTATAGGGCGGTGACTGCCGCCTTATAATATATATATATTTACATATATTAATAAAGGATGGATATTGCCTCCTTATAGTTAAGGTGAAAGCTATAACCTATTGAATTTTGCAAACATTTCATTGCTTACAACATTTGACTCACTGGACACATTTGGCTGAAAATGCCTTGAGCATGGCCCCCTTCAAAGTGAAATAAATAGGAACATTATATCCAACGGTTCAAAAGTTATTATGCATCAAACCAAAAGCTGGTTTTGGACTGAGCCCATTTATTTTTTCCATAGAGCAATAGGTGCTTCTAATCAATCAATCAACCATCTTTATTTTTGCTTTTGCTCGAGGTGTAAAAGATCCATAACATTGGAACATGCACAGAGAGTAATCGCTGGATAGATTTGCGCAAAAAGAGAAACATGTTGTGCACAAAGTTTTTTTTGGTTTGGTATAAAGCTGTCAAGTAATTTGCGTTGCCCGGTACCAAAACACCTTTTATACATGCCCCATAATGCATTTCTTGAAGCTGAGATAGTATTTGTTACAAAGCAAAATTCCAGTAACATCATTGATTTTCACAAGAGTTTGCTTTTGAAAGGAAGGTAAATGCAAATATGGTAGACAACATATGCTATTTTGATGGGCTGAGTGAGAGGTTGCCGGCAGCTGTGTATTTGCCAGAGCAGATAAAACTACAGTTGCAATCTGCTCTTCTGACGTGGTCGGTGTCCTTGCCTCGCGACGATGTGTCTCATTAAAAAAGCCCTTTCACATTAATAGGTTATAGAATCTCTGAGTTTCATATGAAAGTAAAACCAGCCCATGCCAGGTAGCGATTACTGTGCCATTTGAAATTTCTATTCTGGTATTTTATTTGTAACATTTTATTGTTGTACATAGAAACAGTTGTATCTATAATAGAAACAATATGGCGTTCAGTGGAACGCACTAAAATGATGTGCATTCCACAAGAAGTGTCATGGGCAGGTGCCCCATTACCCCTACCTCCCTCTTCATGGTATCCCATTAATAATCCGTTACATTTCCCCCACCTCCCTCTCCCTCGTCCCAGTACCCCATTAATAATCCATTACAGTACCCGCACCTCCCTCTTCCTTATCCAGGTACAACATAAGTAACACATTACATTACCCCACCACCCTCTAACTCGTCCCAGTACCCCGTTACAATAGCCCCCACCTCCCTCTTCCTTGTCTGAGTATCCCATAATTAAACTATATTTGCCCCACTTCCTGCATCTTTCTCCCAGTAATCCATTAGCACTCCATTATTCTGCTTCATGCTCATCTGCATCACGTGCCTTATAGTCCTTTGTGCGCATTCTTATCACAGTTCTTTGTGGGCATCCTCGTCACAGTCCCTCACGTGCTTGCTTGTCACAGTCCATAGCGCACATCCGTGTCAAAGTCCCTCCATGCATGCTCATCACAGCCCCTCACGTGCATCCTCATCACAGTCGCTCTTCCGTATCCCTCATCCTTGTTCAATGCCCTTTGCTTCTTCCTTGTACATTTTCATACTCCTGTGCTTTGTCGGATAGCAAAGCAGGGCCCAGTGCAATGTTGCCACTGGCCAGAACCATAGTACGTATCCCGCGGCTCAGGAACTTGCAAGGGGGAGAGAGCCCCATGATTCGTAGCATAGAAACACCATGATAACTTTGTGTATGACTTCAGTCCTGTTATCAAAATGAAAACGCTAGCACTTCCGGTGCTCTGGCATATAGCATGACTAAAACTTCATACATTCTACCCTTTTCAGTACCCCCTCAAATCTGTCTAGGAAATGTCTAAATCGGCACAGCTTAAACAGATGGGATTGCATTTTGTGATTGCATTTTGGCCTGGAAAAAGGAATATGATAGGAGATTCATTAGCTGCAAAGGATTGCTAATATGTGAAAGTATATTATCTATCTATAATAATTGGAAATAGTGATGGATTCCATTGGTTTGGTATGATGTGGTAAACATTTTCCCATGTCCGAATAAATATATAAAGTACTTTAAACTTGAGGATGGTGTGGTATGGAAACAAACTTGTGGTGTGGTATGGAAAGATGGATACTAGTATTTACCTACATGAGAGTGCATTTGCATTTCATCTCATTCCTTTAAGGAAAGCAGTTGTAGTTTATTTGCGGAAATCCTCTAAGAAGAGTTTGGTGGGTAGCAATAAGCAAGTCAATGGACGACAATTCATCGATGGTGATAACTTTGGCATTGCCTATAACTAGGGAGCAGTATCACCTAATGCCTTCGGATTGTATTACAGATCTACCAGTATCTCAGCATAGTGCAGCCATTATTTATGACAGGATCCAATGGGTACCTGAAATGAAATGTACCCAAGTTAACATCCTTTAATTGTTGATGTATTCTAAAGAGGATCCTTCCTCGTCTCCCACCGGTGACTCATGAAGTAGTAGTGGACTCTTTGGTCTATGCCTGGCTTGTTTATGCTAATCCCTTTATGCCTGATTATCGGTTTACCTGGTGTGTCATTTACAATTTACTCAAAATGCGACTGATAGGCTTATTTGTAAATGTTGTAAATTCTCTCGATACCCATGTGTAGAGAAGGAGCTAAGTACCCCCACCTCAATCACTTCGCCCATCTTGCCTATATGTTGGGAACCAGAGTGTGAGACACATGCGTACCAGTGAAAATACTGATCCCAAGGAGAATCCTGGAAGCAAGGTTCCCATTGAGAAAACCATACCTGCATACAAGAAAGTATGATGGCCATTTGAAGGAAATCTCAGAAGAAGCAGAGCAAATGAATGGCCAAGATAAATGATGATGTCACACAGAATCAAAAACTGATGTACATAGAAGAGATGCACACTAAAGAATGCTGATATTCTATAAGGCATTAAGAAAGGATCGAAGATAAGTGGCATTTTGGGATCAAGATGAAGAAACTCATGCTAAAAAATAGATGAAGATATCAAGTCAGTTTACATGTACAGATGCAAAAGAAATGCAAGAAGACAAAGTTTTCTTCAGGCTAACTTGATAGTGAATAGATTGCGGAATGCGCCAACATATACATTTATGCTTAAGTGAGTTAAGATTGGATGTTTCCACTATGAACTATAGCAGAGCTGGGCTAAAAAAGGAAGGCCTCTTTTCCAGTGCGTCACAGTGTGAAAACAAATGAATTACAAAGTGAATCTCAGAAAGGCGAGGCTGGATGAACCATGAAGCCAAGCCAAGAAGCCAAGGTCTTATCTGGCTGGGGTGAGCAGACATTGGATACAAATCGTGTGAAAGAACGAAACGCCAGTTCAGGAGGCATGAACATCAGAGGTTTATTAGAAAATAGTATTTTAATACACAAGAGGCTTGATTTTGTGGTCTTCAGTCACATGGATGGATGAAGTTAGACAAACATGATGGTCACACCTACGCATGAGGGCAGAGCGGGCCTTCACTCCCCTGAATTCTACAGAGCTAACATAAGTCCTAAGGACAAATTCAAAGTCCTAATTGACAGCAGACCACTGAGGTGATGATGGATGAATGTGCTAATTGGTGGGAAGCTATGGTTAAGACTAGCTCACCAGCACCTGGACGCTCAGCCTGCGTGCTGCTATCGTAAGAGGAAAAGTACTGACAGAGGTTAGAGTGCCAACCAATGGTAGGGGACCACATAATCAATGATCCTATAGTTTGTGTAGCCAATAGGACGTTGTATATTTAGTGACGTTCATAGTGACCTGTTTATGGGGAGGGCTTAGTTGCCCACCTGATGTTAAGAAACAAATCACTTTCTTTCACTGCCTTAGACGAGTATGGATTGTATACTTAGATATTCCCTTATACCTTATCACACTTACCACTAGGTTTTTGTAGTATGCCACGTAGGATGACGTTAGTAATACGTTGGTTAACATCACCTATGACAAGTTTCTGCAATAAAAGAAAGCTTTTTGTAGATGCATTGAGAGTTCTTACGCTGCGATGTCCATTGATGTCCGTTGTACCCCCTTTTTTAGACAATTGATATTAAAACAGTTATCCTTTTGCCAACTACCTGAGTCGTTTGGATTATTGCTTGAATAATTTCTGCATCCCCATCCATCTCAAGAGTATTTCTACCTCATCTTAAAGGGCTGGGACCTCCAGTTCACATGGCTAGACCTTTTGTTTTATAACATGCCTAACACCATACCTGAGTTTGGTTTCCAAGCGCGGAATTCAAACCTCTGTTGCTCTGCGTGGTCTAACTTCCAAGACCAGCACGTTGCTGTCTTGGAAGTTAGACCATGCAACGTTTGGTGGTAAGGCTTGATTACACTGATCTCAACCAGTTCCCTAAGGAGGTGTTTTGGGCAGGGAGGGGTGGGAACTTGCTAGGAATGGTTATAGGGATTAGCACGGCCAAGGCCTGTTGATAGGTGGGCCCACAATCGAACAACACCTACAAGCTTTGTGTCCCACTTCAGATGCCATTTCTCCCTATCTGTACTCTAATGCAATAGTGTTGGCTTATAGGTGGCATTTAAGGTGGCGCTTTAGTGCCACCTAATAGCCCAAACTAAAAAAGAAAAAAACCTAAACATGGTTTGGTTATTTTGCTTTCAGTGTTGACGACCTTGACGTACTCAACACTAAAAAGGGACTTCACCAGACCTCAGTGGAATCGTGACTTAGTGAGGTAAGTTCTGTGTTTTTTTTGGAGTTGAGGAACAAGTCTTAGCAACCACATATGCTCATCGCTGTTGCTAAAGCGGCGAGGGCACCGAGTGGTAGGGATGGGCAGAGCTCTAGATGTGTGGGATATGGGTTTGTCCCTATGAACATAGTCCACATTTCGAGGAATTGGATTGTCTTGCACCCTCGCCTAAGGTGCTAATGTAGCCAATGTAACTTTTAGGAGGTGTTCCCTGTTCACTATACCAACCAAGAACAAGTTGAATGAACGTTTTCTTCATTTCTATTCGTGTTGGAGTTAAATAAACACGTGGGGCATCACATTTCCACCTGGTCAGTTTTTTACTATGTCTTTTTTCAAAGGGCAACTTACATTTTAGAGACAGTATACATGTTTTTGCATTTTGACTCACCAAAATCTTGGGAGTCTGCGTGATGCAAAGTTGTGGCTTTGCAGCCCTTCAATGAAAGATGTGAACTGTGTGCTTTAAAACTGATATTTGATCTTTACTTTCCCTTGATTGTCGCCCTCTACCTGTCTGTGGGAAAGGGGACCATTATGAACCAATGAAAGTCCAAGGGTTGCGAGCATGGTTCCATCAGACACCTTCCTTGGGTTCCATATTGCCAGCTTTTACTTACTCTCTACTTGAGTTTGTAGATGTCAGACGGCTTTTCTTTTCCTGTACTTTCGGATGTTCTTGTCTTTAGCCCTTCATAGAGCCCACCTGCCCAGTGCTCTGGAGGACATCTCCTTCTCTTGGGCGGGAAGCACTACTAAAACTGAGCTTCTCTTTTTATGGCGCGTCTCCTCCACGTAATGTGTCCTCTTCTGTTGCTTGTTGTCCACTCAATTTCCCCCTTTTTAGCACAAGTATAGATAACACCTTGATAATGACCTTACACACAGATCAGGACCTTGGCAAAGCGATCACAGCAAGGCCGGCAGGTCTCCAGTCAGTTTCTAGCCCACTCCGCCATGGGTTAAGTGTGGGCGTGGCTGCTACAAAACTAGTGATCAATCCAGTGAAACACCTGGAGATAGCCCTTTCAGATCAGCAGCTTCCAGGCCAAGGCCCTTCTAAGGCAGATAGGAGCCGTAAGAACCTCCTGATGAACCAAAGTCTTCCTCACAGTCCGAAAATCCCAGAATATTTCACTGAGTGGTTCCCCAGAAAGCCTCCTTATAGCCCCCTTTGATGATTCATGGGGTAAGAATAGTATTTGATCCTAGAATGTCCCTACCTGTTATCTCATTCACTGCTTCAAGGCTGCAGTATTTTTCATATCCTTATTCAATATGGCGGGGGTCTTCAGTCGCTGTAAGGATCCCCTCTCATCCCCGGGGATGCCGACGTGCCTCTCTAATGTTGCAGGGACTCACAAAGAGGTGACCGTTGCTGTCTTGACACTGGCACAGCTTCTCCTGAGGTGCACAAAAGCCCTTGAGCCATGAACTCTAGCACATCTCTGAAGAGACTATGAATTGATTGCCAAGCCAGGCACATGAGGGGTGTGGCTGCCCATCAGGCCAGCAGCTCCAACATAATCACATTAAGCAATGCCTTGATGCATGTGTTTGGCACAGTTAAACATGTTCAGCAAACTATACTTTAGGATCAAATTAATATTCATTTGATTCTGGATTCTTTATTATTACCCAGAATTCATTAACCCTTCCTATAACGAACGTTGTGACTGCTACGGCGCCAGGAAAATAAATATTTACAATTATTCTACTACCTGTCAAAGTGTGGATCCAGGGCGTGTTAGCTTCTCAAGGTTTCCTGGGGGCCGCCTCCCACAAAATGGCCATTGCAGGCTGGGAAGGGGAAAATACCACATCCAGGCCAGGCCTGTCCAAACCTCTCAAATCCATCATGTCAGTAATGCAAGCCTACTGCCAGTGAGTAATGCTAGGTTTGCACACTTATATGAAATAAACAGTCAGGTACACATTATACTGGTCTCTGGAGACGGGCCATCCCCACAGTGCGGCTTTAATGTTTACCATGAGGGAATTCGCATTTCACAGGAGTAGAGGCCAAGGCCATCCTTGTAAGGCTTAAGTTTCCGACAGGAGTTTTATTGAAGTGTAGAAAATTACCCAAACGGTGCAGAAATCCTGGAGGAACACATTGGGCAGATGGAATCTCTCACACCTCAACTCCAGATTCGGGCACATTCTCTATTTTGCCTTTCCACGTCTGCTTCCCTGATGTGTACGTCTGACACACCTACCTTTATAGTGATGTGTTTAGCCTTCCTTCTGTTGCCATGATTCACCCTCTAACTACACTGCATACTATTTGGCCATTCTTTTTAAATCCCAATTTTTCCAAACAAATGGGATTTAAAAGTAAAAAAAATAAATTTGAAATCATGTGCTATTAAGCCAATAAAGTAAATATCCTTATAAGAGCCTTATTGGCCTGGCTATATTGGCCATATAATTGAACTGTTTAATGGCCATAACAGTGATTATTCATATAAATTACCCAGGAAGGCATTCATTACTGTTAATTGCCACCCCCCAATTTAAGATTGTGGGGAAAGTCATATAACAATTGTTATTTCTGCCTAAAGACGCCAAGAAAATTCTCTCTCGTGCCTTCCAAAGAGATCACACTATTTTAATGGCCACTCCCTTTCCCATGAGCCTGAAAGAGTTGGCAATCCCAGACACTTTCCACCGCCTCCTGAGATCTGCTACAACTGAATGGTAGTTAAAGCTCAGACCATTAGACACTTGCTCTCCTCTGCCAGAATCTCATCCTGAAAATATGGTCAGGAAGGAGGGGAGAGTTCCAGTACCGTACAATGGCAGAGCTTTAGATGTTCATGCATGGGAATTATACATTACCTTTATTGCCTAAAATGGCTGCAACCCCAGCAAATAGCCTGGAGCAAATTGAGGGCCATTAATTGTTGGAATTGAAATAATATTATGCCACCTATCACAGTAATTGAATGTGTATTGGCCTACGCCAAGTTGTCTAAAATATCATGTAAATAGACTCAGCGGCAAGGTCTTGACCTTAACGAAAAGTAATGTAAGTCGCCATCTTGGATTTAGCCGCCATTTTAGGTTCTCTTGTAATGTGGAAGTCACCCTGAACATAAAAATGGAGGCTGAATAACATTCTGAGTGAGATTCTGACCGTTGTGACCTCCGCACACACGAATAATTAATATGCCTGCAGGCCACTTGTCGGGGTCACGAACTGAGACCTTGTCCTATCACTGACCTGCGTGTAAATGAACAACTGTATCAGCGGAACTGATCAAAATGCATACATTATAGGATTGACCTGGCAAGGAACCCTAGGCCTGATCCCAAGAATGGTTAACCCGCGAGGGGGTTGGCCAAGGGCTGGATAAAGGATATAAAAGCCCAAGTATTCCGAATGTACGGTCTCTCTACTAATGCATCGAACCCTCGTTGAAGTTCGTTACGTTACTCTGAGAGCCGAATAGCTATCCGTTTGTCAATTGACTTTGGTAACTGTTGTAGCTTTTAAATAAAGCACTTGTATGTCCTTTGTAACCTGTGTTGGTGTGTTTCTTTTGGGCTTCCCAGCCTCATATCAATTTTTATGTTTTCACAGTTGGCGCCCGAATAGGGACCCTCAAGATTGATGCTGGATCATTGAAGGTTGACGCAGACTATCGAACTGGGATCGGACGGTGTGATTCTGCAGGCCCGACCGAACGAGACGCGATACCTCGGCAGCACTGCACGATCCGATCCTTGGACGATAGTCGTGTGGTCTGACACGGCATCTTGACGAGGGTCCATTTTTTGAGGCGGGCAGGTAACATTCGTTAGGTAAGTTCTTTGATAAACCGTACGGTCCTCCTTAGGTTTGGTCAGGTGCAGTCGTGACCCGGCTCTTAATTTAACCCTGACAATTTGAATTTGGCGTATTGTATCTGCAGACACAATTATTGACCAGGTAACACCAATTTTTTGTGAAATGCCTGTGAAATTGTCTAGCTGCTTTAGGGCTCTGTTCCGCAGCGATCGACAATCTTTGGAATTTAGCCGCCCGGCACCACAGGAGGGGTCGCCGGCATGTACTATGTACTGTAAATATGGCATTGGTAGTATAGTATTTAATGATATTTGGCACAGACAGACCAGACATGCCTCCGAATTTCAGTGGCCAATCAATGGCAGTTTTGAGATCCCCTGTATTGAATACCTAGAATCGGTCTTGCTAAAAAAGAAGGCCAGACCTGCAGCCTTTGATGTTTTACAGAATTGGAAAAAAGAAGCGTTACAGCAGCTTAAAAATAGGGATAAACATGCACGCCGTCATAAAACAAATGCCGAAAAAGCGTTGTTATATGATAAAGAAAAACATTCAGAATCAGTTAAAAATATGGATAGGGCTTTTTCACTTGGAATCCAGAAAATTTACCCCCATGTTTCCGAAGAATTTATTGAAAAATTGTTAAACGAACGCAGGCCTGGTGCCTCTGCGCCACCTCCGTATGATCCTTACTTGGGCGCTCTGCCCATTCCTGCTGTTGTTCCTGCTGTTATTCCTGTTCCCCCTGTACAACCTATTGTTCCTATTCCTCTAGTTGTTGTTCCTCCACCTATCGCACCGCCCTTCCTCCTGCGCCGATAGTTGCACCTTTATTAAATTTACCTGCACCTCCGCTCCTGAGTAGTCCCGTATTGACTAAAGTTGATCAAGGTGCAGGATCAAAGATTGTCACTCGTAATACTGTTTCTGCAGATAAGAAACAGGAATTGTTTGCATGGGCTAAGCACTGTATGGAGAAAGGTGATCAAGTTAATGTTTTTTCCACATTATCTAATTTGAACAGTTTTCCTGAGAAAAATGTTTTTATCGAAGGTTTGGGGACTCATTTATGTGTGATGTGGGGTAGATTACAAAATTCGGATCTTCCACAAGGGGTGAGAAATCTAAATGCTTTGGCACTTTCGAGGGACACAGAGCAGAAAGTATATGGTCATGTTGAAAAATTGTTTGGGTATAGGAAGGACTTTGAAAAGTCACGAGATGAGGATGATGAAGATGATAGTGTGTATGTACAGAAACGGTTCCTTCCGTGTCGTAGATCGGCACCTGAGGAAGTACGAATTTGTACCAAAGATGCGATTCGATGGATCTCGGATTCATCGATTCCGCCAGATGAAGTATATGACACGTATAGTCAGTATACAGTAGAAATGCAAAGAAAGGTAATTCAGGTAATGGTACAGTACCTGCAAGAAGAATGTGTAAGAAAGAAGGTTAGTTGCCCCATAGAATTGTTGGGGATTTGTAAAAGGGCCTTTTCGCCCGACACTTCTTCGGCTGCCTTAGCGCTCGACCTGGCTCTGTTGCTTAGTAAGCGGCCAGAGGTACCTATATCTCAGTTGCCTATGAGAGAGGTTCCTCCGACCTTTGTCCCAAAGGTTGAGATTCCCGCCAACGCTGGGACTAGTGCACCTGCTGTGGATATCCCTGCACATTATGTATCGCAATTCGTTCACGTCCCGTTTTCACGACAGGAAGTGAACACTATTAGACAATCAGTTCCCGATATCAGGGAAAACCTGAAAGGGTTTTACAAAGAGATAGAGTCCGTCTTGCAGTCCTCTGTGTTCACCTTAAGTGATATTGACTTGCTATTCCCTGTACTCCTACCCGTAGATGTATGGAAGCAGGTTCGGACAATAGACGATGTGCCAGGGTTGGGAAATACGTGGGCTAATATGATTAGGATTGATGGGGAAAGACCAGCAGGTGAGAAACCACCACAGGTAATACTTACTTTGCCTGATAGAATTGTCGCAAAATTAAAAACTATAATTCCAGAGAAAATAATTATTTGGGACAAGCTTACGGCTTGTGTTCAAGGGAAAACTGAAGGCGCCACCGAATTCTTTAATAGATTCAAGCAGGTATTTTCTGACTTCAGTGGGCTTGATTTGGGTACAGAGTCTGGGAAAAGGTTGTTTGTGGACAAATTTGTGCGTGGATTGTTGCCCGACATCCAGTCACAGATTATGTCCTCTGAGAGCACTTGGCAGGCAAAATCTCAATCTGAGGTTTTGCACATGGCTCAGTATTATGAGAACCGTGTTAATAATGAGAAGGAGAAAATAGAA
This sequence comes from Ambystoma mexicanum, assembly GCF_040938575.1. Taxonomy (NCBI): domain Eukaryota; kingdom Metazoa; phylum Chordata; class Amphibia; order Caudata; family Ambystomatidae; genus Ambystoma; species Ambystoma mexicanum. Next base: position 884,676,262 of record NC_090928.1, on the reverse strand, counting down.
AAGAGGAAGGGAGATTTGAAAACCAAAGTATTATTACACAAAATTGTTAGAAACCCCAGAGGAGGCACGACACAGACCTGAGGTCAGTATGTCCCAAAAGGAAATGCTCCTTTGGGTTCTGTGAATATTAATCAATGTGCTTATTGCCGCCAGGAAGGTCATTGGCGAGCACAGTGCCCCGTCCTTCGACAAAGGTCAAACAGTGCGTTTGGGAGCATGGGTAGACGACCCAGGGGCCGCCCTGGAGCAGGGGGCCCTGATAGAGGTCAGTTTTTGCAAGATCCTCAGCAACCTTTTTCACGGGAAAATCAGACCTCAAGTGTGGACTCGAGGAACATATTTGATCTCCCTTCTGCTGCCTATCTTTCTGAAGAGCTTCCTTCTGATGATACTCTATTTCATTAGGACTGCCCGAAGCAGGGTTTGGAACCTTCACCTATTCCCGTTAATCAGAAAGGCCCCTACGTTGAATTATTAGTAGGGAATAGGAGACACCAGTTTTTGATAGACACTGGAGCACAGAAGTGCTCCATTGATCATTCTCGGGTTCCAAACATTCCACTGTCAGGGCAAACCAATGTTTCCGTAGGGTTTTCTGGTATACCAATTGTTTGTCCAGTTTCTTCACCGGTGTCTGTTTCTTTGGGTCCCTTTACGGACCATTGCCCTTTTCTTCTGACTTCGAACTGTGGAGAGAATTTGCTGGGGTTGAATTTGTTAAAGAAATTGAATGCAGTAATTCATTGTTCCTCTGATGGAGTACAGCTGACGGTTTCACCACAGCAACTTCCCAATTCTCAGTTTCTGATTCGACCTTTACCTCCTGAGTTTAGCATTGTCCCGGAATGTTTATGGGCGGTTGACGACAATGATGTCGGGGTACTACAGATTGAGCCTGTTAAAATAGTTTTGAAACATGGAGTTAAACTACGACGCATTCCGCAGTATAAAATATCAGTTGAGGGCGAGCGTGCTTTAAAATGCATTGTCTCCAATTTTGTGCATCTTGGGGTGATCGAGGAGATTACAGGTAGTTTGTGTAACAGTCCGATCTTGCCTGTATATAAGAAAGGCGACAATGCAATCCCATACCGGTTCATAATTGATCTTCGTGCTATTAACAGAGTTGTCGCCCCACAATTTCCAATCGTGCCTGATGTAACGACGATATTGACAATGATCCCTGCTACGGCTACGCACTTTAGCGTTGTGGATCTAAAAAATGCTTTCTTTAGCATTCCTATACATAAGGAAAGTAGATATTTGTTTGCGTTCACCTTGGGGGGACGCTCATTTACATTTACTAGGGCACCTCAAGGGTATACTGAAAGTCCAAGCATTTATAGTAGAGCTTTGAAAGAGCAGCTCGACACCCTTGAGTTGCCACCTACTTGTACACTGCTTCAATGTGTTGATGATTTTCTTTTGGCTGCAGACTCTGAAAGTGCTTGTAAGGAAGGCACTATACTGTTGCTTGTTCATCTAGCAAAAAATGGTCATAAAGCTTTGCTCAAAAAATTTCAATATTGTTGTCAGGAGGTCGCCTATTTAGGGGACCTCCTGTCAATGGAGGTGAGAAGATTGACACCTGAAAGAATAAAACACATTTCTGGAATGTCTGTTCCAAATACACAGAAGGAAGTCAGAGCCTTAATAGGTATGGCTTCTTACTGTAGGTTGTGGATCCCAAACTTTTCACTAGTGATAAAACCGATGTTGGCTTTGACATTTCTCTGCCACTGCCATGGAAATCGGAACATCAACGATCATTTGAGCTTCTCAAATCCGCGTTATGCTCTGCACCGGTTCTGGGTACTCCAAATTATGACAAGGCCTTTGTATTGTTTGTGCATGAATGTGATGGATGTGCTTTGGCTGTGTTAACACAGGAACACGGAGGGAAGAATAGGCCGTGCGGCTACTACTCCTCCGCCCTTGATCCTGTCGCATGCGCTTTGCCAAGATGTTTGCAAGCTGTCGCTGCTGCTGCCGCGTCTGTAAAACAGAGTGAGGGAATGGTCCTAGGCCATGATTTGATTTTGATAGTACCTCACTCTGTAGATATCCTATTGAACAAAACCCAAACGCAACACCTCACCTCTGCACGGTTAACAAGGTATGAGCTAATTCTGTTTTCCCCGCACATTCAAATTAAGAGGTGTTGTGTTCTTAATCCGGCTGAACTCTTACCTTTCCCGCAAAACACTGTTTGCGGTGACGAAGAATTACATGACTGTCTGTATACCACTGAACAAGAAACGAAGGGTACGATAGATCTTACAGATATTCCTTTGGACAATGCAGAAGGGGAGCTGTTTTGTGATGGCTCCTGCTTCAAACTTTCAGATGGTACATCTACAGCTGCTTACGCAGTTACTACATTGAGTAAAGTTGTTGAAACTAAGAGAATTTCGCATAACTCCGCGCAGGCTGCAGAGATTATAGCATTGACCCGAGCTTGTGAACTCTCCGAAGGGCGTATAGTAAAAATATATACTGATAGCCAGTACGCCTTTGGGGTGGCTCACAACTTTGGGAGGCTCTGGTCGGAAAGAGGGTTCCTGACCTCACATGGGACCAAGATTCAGCATGGCCCCTTGATAGTGCAATTGCTCTCGGCACTCTCGCTCCCTAGGCAGTTAGCGATCATGAAATGTGCAGCACATCGTAAGGTCATAGACGATGTGGGAAAAGGGAACGCCTTTGCGGACCTGATAGCCAGGCAAACGGCTACAGACCTTAGCACAGACATGTATGCGATAAGGGAAACAAAAGATGCCTATGTAATGGATGAAGGTATTGGGTCTGTGCGGGATATTCAAACTGATGCTACAGTAGAAGAATCTAAAAGGTGGGCCGAAGGAATGGGGAAACTAGATGATGATGGGTGTTGGGTGGATACATTTGAAGGAAAATGGTTGCTCCCTGATTCATATGTACTGGCAATGGTTACGATGGCACATGGTCCTACGCATGTGTGTGCTCAGCAGATCACGAAAATGTTAGAACAAGTTTGGGTGAATAACAAGATTTTGGAGACTGCAAAACGCCATGTTCGAAATTGCATTCTCTGCTTACAGCACAATGTGGGTAAGGGGACAGTAACTCCAAGGGGAAACTTTGGGCCCCCTTCTGTTCCCTTCGAGGTCCTTCACTTTGATTTTATTGAGATGGAACGGTGTAACAATCTGAAATATGTTCTTGTAATTATTTGTGCCTTCAGTAAATGGGTCGAGGCTTTCCCCGTTAAAGATGCGACCGCCATGACCACTGCAAAGATTATGGTAAAAGAATTCTTTTCTCGATTTGGGCTCCCAAGGGTAATTTGGTCGGACAATGGTCCTCATTTTGTTGCAGCAGTAATTTTGCAGATATGCACAGCTTTACATATTGAGAAACGATTTCACTCAGCTAGACATCCTCAAAGTGCAGGGTTGGTGGAAAGACACAATGGTATCTTAAAGAATAAGCTTGCAAAAACATGTGCCGATACCAAACTGAAATGGCCAGATGCCTTACCTATTGAATTATTGGCTATGCGTACCACACCTCAAACTAAGACTGGGCTTTCTCCATTTGAGGTAGTGATGGGGAGACCTGCTAACATTTGGGGTCTCCCGAAACCTAAAGCCCTGAGAGAGGTGGAAATGTATTGCTTGTAGACTACTGTAACCAGTTAACTAAAAACCTGTATTTCATTTATCACCAGGCTTTACCTGTACGGTTCACGGGCCCAGGAAATGATATACAGCCTGGAAGTTGGGTCCTAGTGAAGGCCTATGAAAGGTCTTCCTGTCTCGCTCCTCGTTGGAAGGGACCCTACCAGGTGTTGTTGGTCACCCGGACAGCAGTGCGGGTGGCTGGAAAAAAACACTGGATCCATGCGACGCATGTCAAGAAACTTCCTCACCCGACGCCACACATTACAGAAGAAGCAGATCCCCTCGCTGATGCTACAGTCCCTGATCTTGGAGTAGCAAACAGCGCTGTGAGTGCGTCGGAGAATTTCTCTGAGCCCGTGGAGCTTGGGGAACAGTCCATTTTGTCTCTGCACTCTTTTGAAAAATCACTTCCGGAAAACATTGTTTCGAGTTCTGCGACTTCCGTCACCTCCGATACGTCACTTCCCTCAGGAAGTGACGACACCTTGTTTTCGGATCAAACAATCTTGGGTACCACCAGGTACAACCTTCGACGAAGAAAATAGAACTACGGCACGGGTTTTTCCGTGCATTTGGGAAAAAGAGAAGTGATTGGAAGTTTTCTTTTGTATAAGAAAGTTTCTGTTGAACAACAGGAAGAAAAAGGGATTCTGCTGGCTAGGGTTGGGAAGGACTAAGAAATCACGCGACCGTAGCGTCGCCAGCAATGAACATTGGGGTCATCGATTGAGGAACTACAATGCCTGCCACCTCCACTGCTGCTCCCCGCACTGGACTTGTGAATAAGGGGTGACCAACTTGGACAATGAACAATGTGCCTGGGCCCCGAAAACGTATTGCTGTGTTTTGATAATGATAATTGTTATTTTTGCAACTACTGCTGTAGGACTTTGGTACTTTGAAGAAATCTATCCTCTAAAACCTCTACTACCGGCCGAGATTGTACCAACTGTTTTGACTCCCTCTGTACACCTTCACACTCTGTCCCCTAGAGACTCCCAAAATAGAAAAAAGTATCATAATAACACTCTAATGATAGTAATGAATGCAACACATGCCATTTTTAATAAGAGTAATTGTTGGATTTGCACTCATTTACCGCAACATGGGAACAAGGGACTAGGATGGTATATTCACCCTTTACCTTTAACGACTGCTTGCTATGCCTCTCTTAGAGCACTATTCTTTGGCCGTTGGAATGACAGTATCTCAGGGAACTTTGATGGAACTAATTTGAATGATTTCGAGAAACGTGAATTAACTCCCCTGGGATGCTCGCTTTTTGCAAATAGAAGTAAATCTAATGTCGCTTCTATTAGGCCGTCTGATAAACTGTCTCTTCCTTTTCAAACTTTAAATTCCTTTAAAATGGCTCCGATAGGCAATAAGGACGCCGTACCTCCTTCTTACTCTATAAATCATAGCCCTGACTCGGTCCCCTTTTGTGTAAAAAGAAATGGCACTCAGCCAATGGGAGATTTTGAAGGTTGTATGAACACTGTAAATTTGACTGGAGAAAACAGGCCTCTGTATGTAGGGGGGCCTGTTTATTTTGTTTGTGGTAGTTTAGCATTTCCCTGGTTGCCCAAGGATTGGCAGGGAACCTGTTATTTAGGAATCCTGTTACCCGGGGTATTTGTAGCTAGTACATTGGAGGTTTCTAAGGCTCGCCCACGGCGGGATAAGAACGGGGATACCCCTGGGCAAGTATTGGGAGATATAGCAAAATCAGTTGTGCCCTTTTGGGGACAAATAACAAACTCTGAAAACATTAGGGGATTAGCAAGGGTACTGGAGAGAACCATCAACCGGACCACGGACATACTCTACAATATGACACTAGAACAAAAAGCAATAAGATTGGTAGCACTCCAAAATCGGTTGGCATTAGATGTCATTTTGGCAGAACGAGGTGGCTTATGCAAATTGGTGGGGTCCGCTTGCTGTGTTTTCGTACCAGATTCCTCGCCGACAATTTTTAAAGCAATACAGAACTTGCATATTCTTAGTTCTGAAGTACATATCCCTGTAGGAGATTGGAATCTAAGCACCTGGTTCTGGGATTCTTTACGATCTTGGGGTTGGAAGGTGCTTTCTGTTATTCTGGTTATTTTGGGAATCCTGCTATTCCTTTGTTGCTGTTTTCAATGTCTTCCGAATATATGTGGAATGCTAGGGGGATGTTGTGCCCAAGCAGTGAGCACAATAGGGCGTAGAATGTATGCCCCAGATACAGCATCCAAAGAGTTTGTGTTACAAGAGGTTCTGATGAACGACCTAATGGCTATAGATATTACAGACAATGATTCGGGATGTATGGATGACAATACATGGAGTTATTTGCAAAAGTATTAGAAATATTATTAGCACTTGGCATAGGCCAAAAGGAGGGTCTGTTGGAATTGAAATAATATTATGCCACCTATCGCAGTAATTGAATGTGTATTGGCCTACGCCAAGTTGTCTAAAATATCATTTTAATAGACTCCGCGGCAAGGTCTTGACCTTAACGAAAAATAATGTAAGTCGCCATCTTGGATTTAGCCGCCATTTTAGGTTCTCTTGTAATGTGGAAGTCACCCTGAACATCAAAATGGAGGCTGAATAACATTCTGAGTGAGATTCTGACCGTTGTGACCTCCGCACACACGAATAATTAATATGCCTGCAGGCCACTTGTCGGGGTCGCGAACTGAGACCTTGTACTATCACTGACCTGCGTGTAAATGAACAACTGTATCAGCGGAACTGATCAAAATGCATACATTATAGGATTGACCTGGCAAGGAACCCTAGGCCTGATCCCAAGAATGGTTAACCCGCGAGGGGGTTGGTCAAGGGCTGGATAAAGGATATAAAACCCCAGTATTCCGAATGTACGGTCTCTCTACTAATGCATCGAACCCTCGTTGAAGTTCGTTACGTTACTCTGAGAGCCGAATAGCTATCCGTTTGTCAATTGACTTTGGTAACTGTTGTAGCTTTTAAATAAATCACTTGTATGTCCTTTGTAACCTGTGTTGGTGTGTTTCTCTTTGGCTTCCCAGCCTCATATCAATTTTTATGTTTTCACATAATGAGTATAGTTTTGGCCATGCTCTGAAACACTTGTGTACGAGCATGATAGAAATAAAATATTAATCAATGCGTGTGACGAAATGGCTACTGGTCTGCAGAAGTACGAGAATGAGTAGTGGCTGGACCACTACTCATCCCCCACACTCCTTCAGCCAACAGTGATCCCAATCATAATAGTAAAACAGGCCCATCTAACAGATATATCTGCCTCACCTTTTGTCTGAAAGTGGGCAGAGGGAATGCTATACTCTCTGAAAGGGCGTGAATGTGAGTCAGAAGCAATGCAAACAGCAAAGTATAACAATCCAAAATAAATTAATGTCAAACCGAAGTTGTATGACATTTTATACTTTTAATTACACAAATCAAGTGTACACTGAGCTATAAAAGAAAATACTGTATCCATTATGGATGTAATGATCAATTTATTTCTGTAACGACTGGGATGAATCCTATGGAGTCATCACTGATTCCCAGCCTTAGATCCGCTCACAGGTGGCCAGGGGACGGCAGTCGCTACCTGATCCTGATCCTGAGGGTGGCATTATGAGAGAGGAGCACATGGTAGGAGATGGCTGTCGGGGAGAAGCTGTGATTTCCTCAGGAAGGACACAGTATTCTTCTCTTTAATGTGAGGAAGAGCCTACAATTTCCAAATCCCTGATATCCTATTGTCATTATGCACATCCCTCCAATTGTAAAATCTCAAAGCCCCTTCTTGTCAAATACCCTAGACAGGATACCTCACAAACATAAACCGCATCTCCCATTCATGATGATATTTTATTAGAGAAGAATCCCAAACAAAAACAAAATCTCCTTAAAAACATTGTTAATCCTATGGACTACAGCTCCCATAGTGCCTCAGGTACTGAGAGCAAGAAGAGGGAAATGGAGTTAGTGTGCATTGAAAGAAGCACTAAGCACAACATGCAAACTAGTTGCTGTAGGATGAATTAGCTGCCCAGGACATTTAAAGATTACCTTACCCAGCTATCAGATGTTGTTTATGGAGTTGGAGAGAAAAGGCATAGTCCGGGCAAAGCGAAGGACAGAGCAGCAGGAAAAGGCAGATGTGCTGGAGCAGACCACGCTGAAGCTGGTAGGTGCTCCTGGGCAGCCATTCATCAGCCTTTGGTACCGGCATGGGGAGAGACCCAGAGGAGCATGGCAGGCTCCAGGAAGAAGCCACAAGGAAACCGGCAGCAGCAGGGAAGCTGTATCGGATGGAACAAAGCCAGGATGCACCCATGTTACCCGTGAGTGAACGTAAGACTGAGAAAAGAGCTGGAAACAAGCAAGTGGGATACACCATTCACTTGTTAGGATAAAACTCCCAGGTAAGCAGGAGGGCTTCTAGGAGTTCACAAACCCAGAACTGATGGAAGGCCTAAATTCTTCCCTTTCCTAAAAGGAACGCAGGCCCAGACAGGTAGCAAGTTCAAACTGTGGTTTATGACAGCCAAAACCAACAGGGATCAGTACACGGAGGAAAATACAGGCACATCTCAGAGAATTCTGGCTCGCAGGCCAGTTTTGTAACTCAGTTGCATCCCACTGACATCACAATCTGGGCCCTTCTACAGAAAACCTATCACCTCCTGTGATTGGGTGTTGGGTGGTAATCCACCTATGGAGGTCCCTATAGCAGCTAGGGTATTGGTCCTCCCATGTCAGATGGCTAGTCTGACTCATCCCCAAAAAATGTTACTTCTAAAATGTTGCAGTGTGAGGGTCTAGTGATTGGTTCTTGCCCATCGCTACCCACCCCTAGGGTCCTGATCTTGTTATTGGTCAGAGCTGTCGCCCCAAGCCTGGGACAGAATTGGTTCTCAGCTCGGAGTGTACCTTTTCAAGGTAATAGAAGCAACTATATGCCTGCATTATAACGTGTGAACCACCATAGACTATGAAAGTGCTAGTTTTCACCATGCAACACTCAGCTTCTTCTGTAACAATTTAGTTGCAAGCCATTGTCTGGCTCGTGAGACTGCTTGGCTTTCCCAGCTGCTAGCTTGGTTCACTATCAGCTCTGCTGGACCACGTGTTCAGTGACTGTGTTTCTGAGCTCTGTAGCTCTGAATTAGTCTGAATTTGAGGAGAATTATTCGCATTTTCTCTGTGCTGGTGTTACTGCAGTTCGGGGAAAGGAATGTCGCTTGCATCGCAGTGACCTTGCCAGCAGGTCCTTGTCCCAAACGGCTTGCTCTTCTTTCGCTCTGAATTCAGCTCAGCCTGTGACTGTAATTTTCCTAAGCCATAGCAAGGCCTCTAGGTTGGTCGTGCTCTTCTATAGTATCCATAGATTAGTCAGGTAGGGTGCTGTTAGGTCTTTCAAGTGCTCCTGCAGTTCCATAGGGTTATTTGCATGTAAGCATCTGTAAGCTTTACACAGGATCTTTTGCTTCTTGCGGTGTCTGCGCTGCTGCAGTCAAGCTAATAACAAAATAATAAAGCAATGGCAGTATGAACATGTATCTGTCCTCTAACTCATCGAACTGACGCATGTGTTCTTCGTATATTTGGGTGCATGATCATGTCCCGATGTGCAGATGGCACATGTGCTTCATGTCTAACGCTGCTATGTCATGATGTCTCTAACGATATTGAGCATGTCTTCTTGAAGCTTTAGTCGAGGCTGTCAATTGAAGTGTCTTTAAGGGCATCCAGAGGCTCCTCTTCCACTTTAGGCAGTGTCTGTGCTTGCCCTGGACTGTAGGGTTGGCAGTGTAGGTACCTCTCCTCGTATTTGTAGATCGGAGGAGAAGTGGGGGGTTGGTCCTGAATGGTATGAATAGTCATGATTTCTTTGGTTCTACTTCATGTTCCCGTGCCTGGTGGGGTGGGAGGCATAGTTGGATTTTGACCTACCCTCTTTACTCTCATTGAGACTTTACCTCAGCAGTGAGATGGAGGTTGGGACACAATGAAATTCTTGGGAGTTGGCCCAAAGATAGTGCCAACACACAGACAGTTAAAAGTGCCATTTAAATACTGACCAAGTATATTTAAAAGACTGAATGTGCACAATTTATCCTGCCTGAAACATCAATATGGAGAAAGCTGGAGCAAATGCCATTATAAGCAAATTAATGTTAAAGAAGAAGCTGAAAGACAAGATTTGCACAAGTTTCCATGCGTGAAGGATTCATATGGAGAAAGTTGGAGCAAGCATTGTCCTAAGCAAATCAATGTTGATGAAGAAATTGAACAAGTCGTCATATGTGAGCGGTCCATATGGGGGAGCGTGGGACAAGTGAAAGTAAGAAGTGGATCTTGAACAAGTCTTCAAATGTGAGAGGTCTATATGGGGAGCTTGAGGCAAGTGAAATCCAAAGTCAAGGAAACATAGAGAGTATACAAGACTTACTGTGCTATGCTACAAGATAATGAAAAATAAAGAGAATATTAAAAGAAGACCTGATAAAGTGAACACATCAGGCTGTGAGCCTTTTGGGGGAAGAAAAGATACCTGGCAGGCGAGTATACCAGGGGATCTATGAATCCCCGAAGAGGATACCTGTCAGGATATTATATCAGGGAATCCACCCAAAGTGTATAAATAAATTAGACATGGTACAAAGATACCTTGCCAGGAGAGTATACCATGGGATCCAAAGAAACCACTGAGGACTTCCTGTCAAGGGAACATACACGGGTGCCATCTTTAAAGCAGTTGTATGAAAGAGACACTTTACCATCTTGGAGCAATTGTATGGAAGAGACACTTGGGCCATCCTTGAAACAATAGTTATGTAAAAAAACACTTTACCATCTGTGGTGCATTTGTATGGAAGAGACACTTAGGCCCTCTTTGAAACAACAGTTGTGTGAAATAGACCTTTTCACTAACTTTAAGAAACTGTTACTTGGAAGATGCATTCTAACCCTCTTTAAGGAAACATCAATTGTGCCATCCTTCCTGAAGCAATCCAGATGAAGGGAACCACCCTCTGGATCTAAGGACTACTCCTTTGTGTTAGATGTACTTATTTGTTTTTCCGTATTAGAGCCTTTGCCACCACAGGGGATTTGATGCTTCTTACGGATACTGCCTCTAGGTACTGGGTAATGTGGTTTACCACTACCATAATATTCCCCGTGTGGTGTGAGGGTCCAAAAGGATACAAAATGGCCTTGCATATTCTCTCGAAGGGCCTCCCAAACAATGGTAGTGGAATTCAGGGTGATTTGTGGACCCGCCAGACTTACCGGATGATTGGCAAGTATGATAGGAACTGACAATCTTGCATTTTTACTTCCATCTGTGGCCAGTAAAAATGGGTATTCACCCTGTCAGCTATCTTGGTCCCTCCGTTGTGACCTACCATAGGTATCTCATAAGCCAAGTTCAAGAGGAACCTCCTGTGGCAATGGTGCACAACCAACCCCTGGCCTCAGAATTATTTGCATCACTGTACAGGTGCCTCCATGTGCAAACATAAAATCCCAGTGACATTCCCCTGAGCCTGTTTCTCTGCCTGTTCATGCAGATCTGCCAGAGTGGGGCAGTCACTCTGTGCTTGGGGAAAAGTCTGCCTGCCTGGGATCGCCAGCTGAGGATAAGTCATGCAGTTCTGGTAGGCACTTCACGTCTGAAATCACTGTGTCCTCCATCCCAGGTTTTGGTTCTATACCAGTAGGCAACCCGAAGATCACTGAGTCAAGTGACAATGCAGTGGGCATTGCAGTGGCCAATAGGCCCCCTCTGGCAGAAGCAGGTGCCTAAGTGAACTCTGGATCTAGAATGCACAGTATACGCACAATCCCCAGCTGGAAGCACCCGTGGCTGCAAGGGTTATTTCTCCTGCTAGTTCTTTGGCCCTTGATCTAGTGACAGCGGCAATGAGTTCTTCATTAGGCATGTCATTCACTAGCAGACAGTCCACTGTAATTGCATTCTTGACAGTGACAAAGAGCTGAAAAGTTTCACCTCTCTAAATGAAATCCATGATAGCCAGTTGGCATAGGATAAGGCAATCAAATCTTCTAACCAGTTTGTCAGGACCAGATATGATTTGGCCTTCTTTTACCCACTGTCGTCTGACAGTGGTGATATTCTCAGCAGTATCACAAAGAGCTGTGGCTTTGTTGCCATTTATTGAATAGAAGATCCAAAAATATCTTAGAATTAGCAGGAAACCAGGGCTTCTGTTGGAGACCCAGAACCTTTACCGCTGAGATATATTTGGTTACATTTAGCCAGCCCCTGGCCTAGTGGGAATTAATCATCTGCGTTGCTTACACTGACTATCTCTTCCTCCTCCATGAGGGTAGCACCAACTACAGCTGGCTTAGGTCTACCCTTGGAGGCAGGATCTCCCTTTCTATGTTTCCAGTCTCCACACACAAGGCAGCCCTGTGGGTATGAAAATGTAGGTACCCCAGTGCTAGGATTGCCCTCACTTGTCTTTTCAGTGTGAGCGGCTGATACTTGCAGCTGGAATTTACCCTCACATTTTTGGGGACCTTTCTTAGTAGGAGGGGACAGGCAGTTTTCTTTACCCTCCTTTGGTTTGCTTTTATCATGTGCTTTCTCATCTTTTTTAGATGCAGGTGCATGAATCCTTTTTTGGACTCTAGTGCTCACATACCCATCGGCCACCTTTCAAAACTCCCTAGGGTCTGTGATAGTTTTGTACTAGATGCTGCTGTAACTCCATCTCACCATTTCTAAGGATATTCTCACATGCAAGAAAATTATACATGCCCTCAAAAGTGTCAACTCTTTTATATGTGACCTAGCCACTCAGATATTTCACGGACTGATGTCCAAATGCCTCAAAAGGTTTGACTCCACTTCTTAGTGTGCTCTCCTGAAGCATTGTTTTGGGTCTTTGTAGAAATTCATGACTGCAGCCTTCATTTTGGTATAAATGGGCCTGGTATAAATGGGCCTCTCCTCAGGAGGCAACTGAATAATCACATACGCTCCTGCCATCGGTTGGCAGCTCATAAGGGCTGCTCCCCACAACTACTCTTCCACCTCTCAGAGCTGGAAAGCTAGTTACAATGTGCCACATCAGTCAAAATATCCTTTGCCATCTCTTATGGTTGGACTAAGCCTCTGAGGATGTGCACCTAGGCTTTACTTGGGAGCCACCATTGCAAACGCCTCCCTTCCCACTGAAGGGCTATTTTGTGGGCCCCTTTCTTATCTTCAAGCTCAGGCCTGCGCAACATTACACAATCTCACTGCTCCTGTCCTCTAAGAGGAACATCATCTCAGCCAGTTCTGCCGTGGCTGAACCACAAGACATAGCCTGAGGCCGGACCAAATCATGGGACCTTCCTAGGCGATGTGAGAAGCTACAATCTCTGCCTTGCTGGGGCTGTGGGTAAAACAGCTTTCTTCATCACTGTCCTCTGCCACTTCTACAACCCCCTCCCTAGAGAAAGGGGTACCTGAACTGAAAACAAAAGATAATTACTTTCCCCTTGGGAAGTCTCCAACCACTTGGCTTCCTAAAAGGTCTGGAGGCTTGTTTGCCGTTCAGTTTTCTTAACCTTACTGCCATGAGATAGAACCCTCTCTTGGCATAGCTTGCACAGTTCACCTACTTTCAAGCTTGCTGCAGTACTCCTATCCATCACCATGGTAGTAAAATGCTTGCCAGTGTTTCTAACCTTAACTGTACAAACCTTTATTTTGGAAGACTAAGTTGTAGGCCCAGTATGTGTCAAATCCTAACCACTGCGCCACCAGTGGGCAAACCACCTACTCATCCTGCACACTTCTACAAACCAACAATGGTCCCAATCATAGAGGTAAAACAGGCACAACTAAGAGATGTACTGCTTTTGACCTTTTGTGGTTATATAGACCGAGAAAAGACTATACTCACAGATGGGGTGTGTGAAGAATCCTGTTGATTCTTCACCAAAACCCTTCCTGAAGTCGCCTCCCGGGTGGCCAGGAGAGGGCACACGCTTCCTGATCCCAATCCTGGGAGTGATGTACTGCGGGAGGATCACCTGGGTGGAAACCGGACCTAGTGTAGTAAGGAAAATCCACAGGATGAGACACAGTATTTTTCCTCTAAAAGGGATTCCCTTTACCAACATGCCAGAAGAGGTTATGGCTTACTGTCATTCTAACATCTCTCCATTTCCTATCAAAACTGAGAGGGTACATTCTAAGGTTGTAACATCTAAACCTCTTCTATCAAAAGAACCAATTTTTTGTATCCCTCTAATGCCCTCCTCAATACCAAAATTGCACTGCTAGAAATAATGGAAATGCTGCCCTATCTACACCTTCTTCCTATAAAAAAATCCTTTCTTTGAAAATGCTAAGGGAATTAAATCTACCCTTGATTTTATAAAAGAAGTAGAACAACATAACTTCCCAACACCAAACTACATGTCCCATAATACCATAGGGACTGACACAAAGAAGAGGGATGAAGAGGTATGCAGAAGGGAAGGGCAGGCAAGTAGACCTAACAGTCTTTGACTAGGTCATGCAATTAACACTGAGGGTCTGCACCTGAACTTAATTTCCCCACCTAAGGAGCATAAAAGGCTGCAGCAGGAGGGGGGAAGTATAATGGAGCCGGAGCAGGAACCAGAAGGCTGGCAATAGTAACAAAAGGAGAAGCGCAAAAGGCTGGCAGTTCATGAGGAAGTGAGTTCACTTAAGAGACGTCAGGACAAGAGGAGAGCAGATTTCACCTGCAAGTCCTGAGAGAGTCCTGTGTTCACAAACCCTTCTTAGTCGTTGCAGCACTGAGAGAGACGTGTAAAGGCTGAAAGTCTTCCTAGGTGCACCTAATGACTGTGAACGCAGAGCCAAGAACTTGCTCCAACCCGAGGCCCATGTACTGAAGCAACCAGAGGTACTGAGGAGTAAAGGAGACTCTTCGTGGTTGAGGTCGCACCGAAGACACAGGTGTTACTGAGGGGTGTTAGTCCCAAGAGTGCCTAAAGAATTAGAAGAGGCTGAAGAGGTCGGGAAGTGGAAGAAATCCGCAAGCATAGTGTTGAGGAGCCAGTGAGTGAAGCTCCATATGCAGGTTCACTTTTAAAAGCTTGCCAGTATCTGTTGCCGGTTTAACAATATCTCGCCTAAGCATAGAAGTGAGTAGAAGTGGTTCGTTGTCGGCTAACAATGAGAATGTATCATGGGTAGCACTAGTGCAAGAAAGAGTGTTCACATACAAAATAAGTCTTTTATTCTCTATTGTTGAATTAGTGAAACATACCGGAGTGGTTGCATGTCTCCAAATAAGAAGGGGAACGTATTCCGAAATACTCAGAAACCTAAAGCTGACTTTTATAACTTGTTACAAGGTAAACTGCATCAAAGCAAAGGCACGTGCAAACACTTGAATCCTGTTTGGAGTTAGAGAGTGACTGTGATAATAAAGGGAATAAACTTTTGCGCAAGTCTTTAAAGCTGAAAATCGTTCTTCAAAGTGGTCCTGTATGCCTAAATCTGTTTCTTCATGGAAAAAAGACCCTTGTAACATTCAGGACAATCATTCTAAGAAGATAGAAGTGTATAAACTGAAGAGAACAGCAAGTATTGGCCAAGCCAGAAGGCAACATTCTTCCTGTAGTGAAACCAGCCTTGTTAAGAGCTATTCACCCACATTCTTAGAGTGTTGAAGTTGTTAAATATCCAGTGTCCTCTGATACAAGTGTGACATTGCTATCCTTAGCTGGAAGTGTGGCGATACAGCTGAAAGGTAGCTACTGAAATCATAAAGGTATGAATGAAGCTGGGGAAGGGGCTTGGTGCTTGAAAGAGACTAAGGGCCTCATCATGACCCTGGCGGTAATCCTTAAAAGTGGCTTCAATGGATTTAACATCGTAAATACCGCTCCATTGGATCATGAGTCGGTGCCTGACTGTATAACAGCCAGCACTATTATAGCTGGCAGAATCTGCCCTGATATAAAGAAGCACAATTTCTGCCACATCACAAGTCCCAACATGGCGGAATGAGCACCGAGATAATAAATGCATACAGGTGGCACAAATTAAGCCACAGGTGAACTCAATCCACTGAAGAGGGCTACATAAGGCACACGCCTTCCCCAAACCCATTTCACAACACCATGCTGCCAGTGCACATTGCAAGATGGGACATGCAGCTGCACCTGCTGCACCTGAAAGTACAGAGGCAGGAAAACCAACCCAGGGCACAAGGTGCTGAAAGGAGGAGGGGGAGAAACCAAGAAAGGCATGCACCAATACCCAGGGTCAGGCCCTCACCCTGCACCCTCACTGACAGTCAGTTGGTCAGCCTGTACCTCCTCAACTGGGAGACCACAAGTGAGCTGCTCAGCACACTCCAAGGCAACATAGAGAGCAGGATCAACATCAGGACAGCTGTGCCCCCACTGTAAAGCTAGTGCCGGTCCTGCAATTCCTAGGAACTGGCACCTTCCGGCACTTCACGACCATGCTGCGACCCGAAGCAGAGAGGCAGGCAGTTAGATGACAACAGCGAGGTGATGAGACCAGGACCTACGAAGCGAAATTGGACGCTCGAACCGAAACACAACCGATGACTAGGGCAGTGTTGTTGCCTGTATGAAATCAGTGCCCATACTTCCCCCTAAGGACATTCAACAGGATTATATCTCCACACTCTTGAATGTGCACATTTGGAGGATACAATGGCACAGTCCAGATTGTGGACACCTGAACATTCCCAAGCACAGAAATAATAAATTAACTTATGCTTGCCTGACGGGTGCCATATACCTCCTTTCAAGAATTCAATACGAATTGATTCAAGAAATTCACTTGTAAACAGGATTGAAGGAGTCTCAATTTTTTGCTATAGTCCTGGGTTATGGCACACTAACATTTATTATGACTCAAATTGGTGAAATACCATAAATTTTAGTATTTGTAGTGGGATCACATTGGTTCCCCTGAAGACCTTATAGTAAGCATAAATAACTGCTCCCATAGGACGAAACATGTTGGGCATAAAACACTGATTTTATAACAGTGTTATAACAAAAGAGCTATTAAGTGCGGTATACCTTTCGGAAGAAAGGAGTTTATGAATATATCCTAATATAAGGGTTCAATAGGTCCCTTGCTTATGGTGAAGGGTTCCTTTATACATTAGAAAACATTGTATACAAAAAAAGCCAACGCAGTGTTTACACTACAATTGTATTTGCTTTTGTTCAAATTGTTTTTGAGGAATTAATGTGGTTAGTTTGAACTTTTTTGCACTTTGCACTCTTTGCACTTTTGTACTGCAAGGTCGTTTTACCATAAGTGGACAATTGACCACTGAGGTTGCATTAACCATTTTGAAAGATTGACCTGTAATACAGTTATAAATATGAATTTGTGTATGTTTGTTGATGATTGTTTTTAACAATACCAGGCTGTGTATAAAAAAATTGTGTTTTAGAACTTTTTATGTGAATTGAAGCGATTGAAATATATATTTAATAAAAAATGTGTTTTATGATTCTACCTGTATGTTACCCAGTACCTATTTGGTTCATGGTCTGGGAGTTCTTGTTTTGTTTTGAGGTAGTGAGGAGGGGAGATTGAGGAGAGAAGGCACTAAGAAGGACTGACACATTGGTTCCTTGGTTTCTGATTTCTTTGTTCATAAGGGCAGAACCTCTGTGTCTTGAAACTAGCCCATGGACTCTTCTTTTGTTGTTGTTGGCATGCTGCATGGCATAGCCAACATTTTGTGCAGTGTTAGTCCAGGTGCTGGATGCCCTCCTGCGGCATGTCTCATGCTACATCTCACTGCCCACTACCTCAGCACAGGTGCATACCATGAAGGCACAGTTCCATGCCGTTGCACAAATCCCAAATGTCATCACAGCCTTGGACTGTACCCATGTGGCATTTGTGGCACCCAGGCCCACAATGCAGTGTACTTCAACACGAAGTACTACCACTCACTGAATGTGCAGGTGACCTGCGATCCCAACCTGTACGTCACCCACTGTTGTGCCACTACCCTGGTTTCACCCACAACTCCATGGTCCTACGGAATACTATACTGCTTGGATGCATGGAGAGGCGCAGAGGACAATGGACGTGGATAGTGGGAGAGTAAAAGGGTCAGCACACAGGCTCTGCAATGCACCCGCCCACATGGGGGGGGGGGGTACATGCGCACAATTGCACAATGCATGCCATGACAAGTCAATGTAAAAGTCAGACCTGGCCACCTCCTGCACCAATATCACAGTACAGTCCACAGTGCAAGTACATGTCAGACATACCTGAATACCTGGATACGCTAATGCATGCAAACAGTAGTGACTACCAACACACACATGAATACAGGTACCACAATGCAACATGTCTGATCCATAATCAATGTCACACAAAGTGTCACATCACGTCCCATAACAATAACCCTGCCAGTACCACAGCCAAGTACCCATGTACACACAGCTTTCAATGCACACCTGCTTCCCCCAGAAACCTATGGGGGTGATAGTTAATCCCTCAGGCCACATGCACGAGTGCAATACACTGGTACAAGACAGCTTAACATGGCAATGATAGGCACATGATAATACATCAGCTACAAGGGAACAGGGTTCATGTTGAGAAAATACATTGCATGAGGCAAGTGACACAATATGCAGAAGTGTAGAATAAGACACATGCCATGCAATGAAGCCCCATATGTATTCATATGATGCCCTTTGCCCTGATGCCGTGAAAGGCCACACCCACACAATACACTGTGACTCAGGCTCTGACTCTTTCTATGCAGGTGATTCCAGATACACGCAGCTGCTCTGGCTCATGACACCTGTGCGGGATCCACATACACCACATGAGTTGGCCTACAATCGTGCTCACAGCAGGACCAATGTGTGTATATAGTGCACCTTTGGTCTCCTGAAGGCCCGTTTCCACTGCCTGGACTGTACATGAGGTGACCTAAAGTATAAACACAAAAAAGTAGAGAAAACCATGCGGGTGTGTGCCATGCTGCATGATATCTGCCTCAGAGGACTTTCCATTTACCCCCTGATGTGGACATGCCACCCCAGTTAATTAGGATGCAGTGTCTGTGGGAGAGGCGTCTGCATGCATTGCCAGAGATGATATTGGGGATGGACGAGTGGCTCGCCAGGAACTGAAGTACCATTTTTTCTAAGACATTCACATGGCACATACCATGCACCACTGTGCCCCACACACGTTAATTAATAAACACAATGATACAATGAGGAATGTCCTTACATTGATGAGGCTTAACAATGTTTTATTTTTGTAGCACACACACCATCAGCCCTCCCCAACACAAATTCCCCCTGCTCCAACACCATCCAAACACATTATCCCCCTAGCTCACCCCCAGCAGCACCCCAACACACTATCCCCCTTCCCCCACCACCGCATCAACACACATATAACCTCTCCCCACCCCAACACCACCCTAACACACTATTCCCCTCCCCAAAATCACCCCAACACACTATTCCCCCTCCCCTCACCCCCAACACCACCCCAACACATTATCCCCATTCCCCACCCCCCAACACCACCCCAAACACCACAACATACCCACTGTGGGCAAGAAGTTGGACACTGTCACTTGTTTGGCTTCTTCTCCTTCAGGGCTACCCTAGTGACTTTGGACCCAAATTGCGTTCAGACCTGCGCCTTGGTGTGCTGGGCAACAACCCCTCAGCGGGTGTGGTAGAACTTGAGGGTATGGGTCCTGGTCCCCGGTTTTGCTGCATAGTCAGTTCCATACTCTGCTGCATGGACTCCGCAAATGCAGAGATTCCCTCTGTCAGCTCCCTGACACGCTGGCCATACATAGTGTGTGCGACAGCTGTTGCAGCCGCCTGGGCCCGGTTGCAATCCATGGATCGGACAATCCTGTGGGTGGCTCCCTGCATGCAGTCACATATGGCCTGGAGGTGGAGGGAGGGAGAGTTGGCAAAGGCCTCCATCTCAAGTTGCCGCCTCTCCATGTCAGCCAGCCTCTGAAAGATGGAGTGTCTCGGTTCTGGGTGGGGAATTGGTTGGGGGCTCCCGCTGGTGTGGTGGTGATGAATGCTTTCAGGGCTGCGTGGCCCTAGATCACAATGGGGCTGTTGGCTGGTTTCCTCCTGGGTGTCATCAGCACTCCTACCAGCAGGTGTGTCCTTGTCACAGTTACTGCAGTTGGCTGTGTGGGTGCACTTAGTGTGGAGGTGCTCCTGGTGGCAAGTAGGGTTGGCATAGGGTCTGCGCTGCCACAAGCAGGCTTGGTATTGTTGGGGCCAGGTATGGCATGCTGGGACTTGCGCTTCGGCATCACATGTGTCTAGCCTTCAGGGGTAGTAGTGGATGTTGAAAGCCTGGAGGCAACAGTCGCCTAGGGGCCGTCTCCTCTTCCTCCTCAGCCTCTTCCTGAGCTGCCTGAGTGCCTGTAAGGGACAAATGGTCTCGGGAGGATAGCTCAGGGGCAACACGCTCGCCTTGGAACAAAGATGACATGGAGCAAAACAGGTTTGACCCCCAGGTCAGCGCTTATAAACCTCTGAGTATTAAGCATGTTATAAATAACCTATCATATCATATGGTGCATTCACGTGGGTTGGCATGCAAGTTACACATGTTATTGATAAGTTGCACCCCACCCATGTGGCCAGATGGGCATGGTTGTTCAGGGGCCATTGCATGTGCCCATGGCATTGTGAGAATGGTCACAGATATGTGTCTGTCACCCATGGCCAGGTGGCCTTTGGGTCGTGTGCGGTCAAGGCAGACTGTCCATGCAGGGGCAGCTGACTTGGTATAACATGCATACATGGGATCCTGCAGGGTCACACATATTGTGGAATACTCTCAAAGTCATGTTATGGCATACAGACCCAGCCTTTGTTTTTGCTGCACATGGGATGGTCGTATGTGTTCATGCCCCCACAGCCCCTCCCCTGGTGACTCACGCCTTGTGGGAGTGGGTATAGTGGCTTTGTCTATGGCACTGCCATGGCTCAATGGGACGCTGCTGCTCAGCCAGCAGTAGTGTGCTCTGTCTTGTTTTGTGTTTGGCTTGCAGCACCCATGGAGGTGCAGGGAGTCATACACTGCCATAGGGCTCATCTGCCATGCCAGCATGGGGCCAGCCAACTGGGCCCACAACATGTTGGTGTGACATCTGCGTGATGTCGTGGATACTCAAACACTACACTCCTGCTGGCACAGAGGGCGCCAGCAGGGCAGTTGGGTGCATTTCACTTGGATAGGCCGCTTGCCACATCTTCACACTCCACAACTGCTCAGGGGTGTACTTGGTGCCCTCCTCCCAGATTGCTGTTGAGGGGGCTGATATGGCACCCCATCAGCTCACCCTGATTGCCCAGGCCAGCTGCTGGGCCTGCTGTCATGTGTTCCTGTCCATTGCAGCATTTTATGCTAAGGCTAACATTCATGGATTATCATTTTATTGTGTGAATTTTGGGGGGTGGGGTGACTCACCTGTTGCCTCTTGGCTGCTGGCACCCACCTTCACTCTACTGACTCCTTCAATACCTTCCACGTCAAGGATACAGCTGCACTTCTCCTCCCATGGTGCGAGGACAAGGGGCTCAGTGGTTCTGCCTCCTGTTGCCATGGCCTCTTGCCGGTGCTGGGAGAGGAGTGAACCTTGGGTCATTCCATCTTTTACAGCAGTCTTTTGCGTCACGGGGGACACTGCCTACCACAATCACCTTCTGTCTTATTGCCAGCCAGATGGCGGTTTTACTCTGGCCCAAGGTTTGGCACTGCCTGCTCCCATACAGCTTCTCGCAGTGTCCATCCACCTCATCTGTGAGGACTATTGACTCTCACTAAATTTCAGCTTCCAGAGACGCTTATCAGGCGCCTTGCCTCGGGTCCGCTCCTGTGACATGTTCCCAGTGGCTTTTAGGATCAGATGGCTTCAGGAAGTGGTGGATTCAGGGTGGATTCTATTTTTAAAGATGGCCACCACCATACTTCCTGTTCCAGTGATGACGCTATTTCTGCCAGTGCTAATAGCCCCAGCGCTATTAGCACCTACAGAGGGCCAGTGGTATTGCTATTTGCGCTGGGGTTTCGGCGGAGTGCCACCTTTCAGCGCTAATTCTGCTGGACGGAATTAACTTTACCGCCAAAGTGGTGCACAAGTTCACGCCAGGTTGTGATGAGGCTCTAATTTCGCTGCAGGTCCCGGGGGTTAATGCAAATTCCACTCAGAGGAATTTTCACCGGAATACCACCAGGCTCCTGATGAGGCACAAAGACATTAATCTGTAAAGCATAGCTTGTTTAAGCTAAGGGTGCAGCAGTCTGAAAGCAGACACAGAATACATTGGGGGAAAGAAGACAGACAGAAGAAGAAAGGAGGCTGCCCTTTCCTCATAGCTTAGGAAAGAAGAGGTCCTTGCCTACCTCTGGAGTTCGAGAGTCTTGTCTTCAAATACCTTATAACTCCAAAGCATTGAAGTTGATAGAAAATTGAGGAGCAGAGGAGCCTGCTCACACAGTTCTAGTAGTAGAACGGGGCTGTCAAGAGGAGACAACCAAGGAAGTTGCTGAAGTAGAAGTTGTTTGTTCATTTAACAAACTGTGGCTAATTGATCCTGGGAGAGGAATTTCCAGGATTCCTATTGGTGCAGTTTTTTTAGCTGAAATCGGAAGGAGAATATTTCAACAGAAGGCAGAAGAACTGTGCCAGTGGGATTTCTTGTTTGGTGAACTTTTATTTCCTTTTGGAACTTATAAGAACGGATTCAAGAATTTCCTTTCCAAGCGTAGTGAGAAATTGACTTTAAGTAATCTTGAGAAAGGGATCTACCCAGGCCAGGTGAATGTTATTTTAATCATTGATTGTTGGTTACTCTTTTATTTATGTTGTTTATGTTTTATCTTAATGTTTTGTTGTTTAGGGTGAAGGCCAATTTTGTTGATGCTAGGAGTTAATCCCTTATACCTTAGAATAGGTAGGGATATCCCTGATAGAGTAGGTTTAGTGAGGTTTAATTTGAACTTTTTACTTCCAATAAAATGTTTAATTTGGATATTACACAAGCAGTTGTCCCCCTGACATTAAAGACCCCTCACATGCGTGACTGTGAAACAACAGCAACCAAAACAGAAAATTGCATCAGTTCCAAAATCAAAGAATACCTAATCAAATTTCTATACACATGTATATTTTTAATTTAATTGCACACATCATTTGTATACTCAACTATCAAAAACACTATAAAAACACACATCTGCAAAGGAAAGACAGAGACAAATGCAGCACTCTGCAGGGAGAAAACACAGGCAAGAAATTCAACAAGGAATTCAAAAAGGGTACATTCTTAATAGAAAAAGCTTCCAAGAGGAATGTGGGCTTCTCCATGCAACGATTTTACATATGATTTATTTGGCTGATTTTAGGACATTGTACACCCAAGATCACGGAATCCAGAATAGAACAAGTTAATTAGATACTGTTATCAGCAAAAGGAATATACACCAGAGGAACCATACATCCAGGTCATTATTGAGTACTGAGTTTTAAATCATGACAGACTATCATCACAATTTGAATGTAATACTAAAACATTATTATTAATTATATATTGTAGGAACAGTATTATTAATTATACATTGTAGGCACAGAGAAGAGGGTAAACCACTCCTGAAGAAGGGGGAATTTCTTACCCGAAACGCGTAGAGTGGAAGACATAAGGATCAACTGGATGCCATATGATTTATGAACTTTTTTGCATATGTACAAAGTAACAAGAATATTATGTGTGTAATTGTTTACCTGAAGTTATTACTCAAAACAAAGGTTGAGTGACTGTAGAACTTGAACTGATGTATAATCTGTAATTGATTATGTTTGAATTAAAATAATATTATGGTTTTGTAGAAAACAAATTGAGGTTGATGAGATAACATACAATTGAAGTAAAAAATTACCTTTTTTTATATATATTGAGTCAGACAATTGAATTACTGTGCTTACTAAAACAATTGACAAATTGGTTGTTTATACAATAACCCGTGGGTGTACAGGGGACGGTAGAGTTCCACAAGATTGTGGACATCTGTTTTTCTTATAGTAAAGATTTTAGCACCTGGCCAAGTGGCCAGGTGTCATATTGCCTCATTGCATTGTAAGTGCAATGTGTCTAGAATCCTAACTGGTAAGCTCGCATTATACCACCACTAAAATATGGCCCCCATAAAAAAGAGCTCCGAACCCTATTGAGGAAGAAAGCCACTTTCTACTTCCATTCAGGTAGATGGTGCACTGAGGAGAAATCGGGACTATAGGGATATTGAGCAACAGAGGAGACAAGGGGAGGCATAGTGGAAAAATGAAAGGACAAATATACCCACTCATGTCAAGTGAGACATGACATTGACTGGAAGCAGAAGGCACAGCAACATGACATTTAAAAGTACTCAGAAACAGAAACGGGCAACAAGCTGGAGATGAGGAGGGCTGGCAGACAGCTGGGGACGTCATTGGGTTGCTTGGAATTGTAAACAAAAGTAGCTGAGGCACACCAGTTTCTGCTCTGGGTACTAATACTGATGACAACACTTCTCAATTGTTTGATGTTTTGCATCGGTATGCTAACAGAATATGGATCTTGTCTACAAATGGCCCATTTTATGCCATTGATTATCAAACCATATAGCATCCTATGCTGACATAGGTGAGCCCTTTACTAACCTGCCAGTAGGAGCGTTCCTTCCTTATTGTTTTTCAAGTTAGGGAAAGCATCCCAATCACATGTTAACCAGAGAAAGACTTTATTAGAGGTACTGAATGGAACGCACAGTCATACAAGAAGGACAATGGTAAATTAGCCACGCTAAAACTGACTGCAATGGCTAAATGCTGCTTCCTGTATGCAGGCGGAATGGTATAACAGAAGTCCCTAGCCAGGTATTTCTATTTACAAAATCACCAGCAGGGATTCAGCCATTGTAAAACCTCTTCCTTTGGGCCTTTTTTCTGTAATGTATTGTATAGTTTCAATTGCCTAGATTTGATTTATTTGTGCTTATGTAGCGCTTTATGCCAAAGAGTTAAACAATGTTAAAAGACAACTGGCAAAGTCAGACAACAGTAAAAATAATAAGAAAGAGCGACATCTTTACACAGAGAAAAGAAATTGAGATTTCAAGTGAGAGCGAAATGATGGAAATAAATCAAGAGTACGAATAGAGGCAGAAAGTCCCAAGGTTTAGAGGCCAACATGGAAAAGGAGTGAAAACATGATTGGGCACAAGGAGGGAGAGAGATAGAAATGAGATAAAGGGATTGGGAATGGAGAAGGCGTGGTGGTTGGTACCAGGAGACTTGAGAGGAGAGATAGAGAGGAGCCATGCTGTAAAAGCACTTGAAGGCAATAGAAAGAACAGGACATTGGAGACAATGTTCAAAGGATAACCGGTGAAGAGAGTTAAGAGCACCAGAAACAGTGCTACGATAAGGAAGGGAGCAAATAAAATGGATGAATGTGTGGTAGACAGACCACAAAGGGGCAAGAGAGGAGGCAGAAAGACCGAGAAATAGAGAAGAACACTAACCAAGCCGAGCCAAGATAACGCTGGAGACAAGAGGTTTAGTTATGGTGAAGGTAAAAAAGGGGCATGCTTTACATAGGTGGAAAAGATGAAAGCTGCAAGCCTGTGCAGTACTAAGGATGTGAGAGGAGAAGGACAAAGAAGGGTGGAAAATGATGCCAAGATTTCAAGTGAAATTAGATAAAGGTAACTGAGATGGGGAAGAGAACGGAAAGGGGAGGGATGGGAGACATCATTCAGGAAGAAGGAAAGCACAGAATGTCCATTTTAGATGAGTTAAGATGTAGAAAGTGGGAAGACATGCAGGGCTGGATAGAGGAAAGGCAAGCAGAGAGTTTAGAATGCAGCGACTCTGAAAAAGAAGAGAAGGAGAAGAAAATGTGTGTGTCATTTGCATATAAATGATAGCAGAGAATTTAAGAAGAAATATTAGCTGATAGAGGAATTGTGTATAGAGGAAAAAGTAAGGGTCGTTAACCGGGACACCAAAGCGAAGAGAGAGAGAGATGACTTTCCAGCCCAGGGGACAGAGTATGTGCAGTGAGATAGATAGGAACAAAACCATTTGTGAACAGTGCCAGAGACACTGAGTGATTAAAACCTAGAGGGAAGAATATGGTGATCGACATACACCTTTACGCATGCATGATTATGCCGTATAATCATGTTTGGGAACTTTGACAGTATGTTTAAGAACATGACTTAAAGTCAAGCCTTTTATTTCCACAGAAGCTCACAGCACTCGCAATCCTAGGGGTAACTCACTCCACAATCCTGGGGTGTTGATCTCTTTTTCCAGTCCTAGAGGCATCTCTCTTTCCCCAAGCATATGGGTGTCACTCTTTCCAAGTCTGAGGGTGTCTCTCTGTCCAATCCTCTGAGTGCCTCTCTCCTCAAACCTAGGCTTCTCTCTTTCTTTCCCTCCCCAATCTTAAGAATCTCTCTCTCCTTACTCTTTGTGTTGTCTCTTTTCCAAGCCTACGGGTGTCTCTCTACCCAAGGCTATGGATCTCTACCCAAGCCTAGGGATCTCTCCCTTGAGGATTACCTTGAGATTGATCTCAAGGTAATCTCTCTCCTGAAACCTTGGGGTGTCTCTCTCCCCAAGCCTAGCTGTGTCTTTCTCCTCATTCAAAAAGATATCTTGTTTCCACAGTTGTAGGGATCTCTCTGCTCTCAACCTCTGAAGTGTACATGATGCCAGTCCTAGGTGTATCTTTCTCCTCCACCCCTTTTGGTGTTCTTTTCCTACCCCTTCCTGATCCCTCCAACTCTCCTCTATGTTCTCCTCTCTACCAACAGTCTGCCTTTCTTACCTTTAGCTCTCCCCCTTCGCCTTCCTTTGCCCAGTCGACCCCTTTCCTCCAGCGCTTCTCCTTCCTGCTCCCAGTCATCTCCTGTCCTCCCTACCAGCCACCTCCAAAGCCCTCTCTTCCACTTCTCAGGTTTTTGTCATGTCCTTGTCTCTACCTGACCAAATCCCCATACCACTCTTCTTTCATGCATGCCAATTATACTCTCCCAACTCTAGCAATTGTGTTGGACTCAGGTTTATAATCGGAAGATGTGGAGAGTACGGTCCCTAGAGAGTGCGGTTCATATTTATTCCTGTACATTGTTTCTTGCTAGATACTATTTCTGACTTCACTTCCTTTAACTCTGTGGAACAAAAGTTTCATTTGGCGATGGCCACCTTGAATTCTCAGAATCCTGTTACTGTGGTACTCTTGTTCAGAGGAGAATTGCCTCGCATTTTGGTACTGGACTGCCCCTGGGCAGGACAAAGACTGATATGCAGGGAAATGTCTTCTCTGTGAAAAGAACAGTGAGCTAAAGACTTGGTTTCTTGGTTGAGACTCTCCCGAGGGCCACCCACCCAAGAACAAGTCAATGGGATGTGTTTGTGCTGGTAGAGAGTTTCCCAGACCCCCCTCTGTTCAGAATCCTGTTAGGCCTGGAGGGAGCATCCCAGTCCCTGTGCAAATATGTGTACACTACTGCTACTAGTCCTTCTCAGATCAGGATCATTCAGTGTTTGATCTCTGAAAATGGTTGAAAGAATTTCTCAGATTCTCTAAAAGAACAAAGAAGTGTCCAGAATAAGTGCCCCAGAAGTAGGAGTTTTGTCCTCATCCTATATTCCTACCCAAGATCAAGATTCTACCAGTAATTCTTAAGCAATCGCTCCACGAGACACGTTTAATATTAGCATTCTAGGGTTTATCAACTAAATGTAGATGCCCTCCTAATTCCCACAACTTCTAACATAATTTCTACAATGATGTCTTAGCTTTTAGTACAGCAGGGCTGTAGAACATCTGACTGCACCATATGGAAATGGAGAACCTACTACCAGCATCAAAGAGGAGCATAGAGTGAGTGCAGGAAGTTCTTGCTTTTGCTTGACGTTTCTTCTGAGCACGTGCACTCTACATGGTCATGGCTTTCTCTCTTATAGAGCTTTGCCTGGAACCACGCCCATAGCCTTTCTGAAGATGGTTGTCCACAGACTGTGGGTGCCGGGAATGCCTGGTCCTGTAGTTCTTGTGGTCCTTTTGAATCCTTAGATGAGAATACCAACTTTTCAGGCATATGTGGATACTTGTCCTTAGGTCTAAGCCCCCTCTTTGTTCCCTAGCCTCATTATGGACTTATTGACCATACTATTCCATAGGAGAGAACACCAGATGGAGGCAGAGATCGAGCCCAGGTGATGATGGACTTTGCACTGTGGCAACGTGTCCTGACACCCATGTGGCTCCAGCTCTCAAAATAACTACTGAGTGGGCTGAGTCAACATGACTCTCCACAGCAGATATCTTTGATACTGATTGATCTGACACAGTGGAGGAGCAGTCAGGTAATTATGATATTTTGAAGGTGTGCATGGGGTGTGTGTGCGAGTGGGTATTTGGGTTGGGGTTGTGTGTGGGTATTTGTAAGGGAGTGGAAGGCTCTGAGACTGGTGTATAAATTAGTGGAATACTTAGGTGATATATGTGAGGGGGTTCAGTGGTTGAACAAGACAACCATTAGTGTGTGCACTGGTGTTTCAGGAGTATCTGATGTGGATAATGGGCAGTGTTCAGTGGCATGCATGATGTCTGAACTAGTAATGCACTTGCAATGTCACAGTCACAGAAAGCAGTCATAAATATAAGTAACTCTTCACAGATTCCATTCAACACACTGTTCAGGAACATATTGAAGCCATGCTAGGCCTATAGGGAGATAAAGAGGATAACAAAGATGAATGGTGCACAAGTAAACCACAGACGAAAGATGACCATGGACCAAAGGCCAAATCAAAAGATAAAGGCAAACTGGCCATCCGCCTGCTGCTGGACCTTTCAGCTGCCTTTGATGTAGTTGACCATAGCATACTTACCAAACACTTGACCTCAACAGCTTCCTTTTCCCTGAATGATGATACCTGGATACTATCCTTCTTAGCAAACAGGACTATCACAGTCTTTGCACCGTCGGCCTCAGCCGAACCAGTACTAATCTCCTGCAGAGTCCCACAAGGCTCCTGTGTCTCTCCCACATTATATAATATATTTACGAAGCTCCTGTTTGACTACCTAGATGACCTGGGTGTCATCTACACTAATTATGCAGATGACACACATGTCCTCATTACACTTATGGGCTGCTACGACAAAGATTTCAAAATGATAAACAAAATCTATCTTCACATCCAGGCATGGATGGCTACCCATGGCCTATGCCTGAATGATGATGAGACCGAGCTTCTTCTCATAGGCTCACAGTCCTACCTAAACAAGCTAGGTACCCTCTACAAATCCTTCAACATTGATGGGAATATCATTAAAGTTTCAAGCGAGGTCAAAACCTTAGGCATATACCTGGATTCCACACTCTCCCTCATTAGGCAAGTCAATGCACAGCTTCAACTACCACATACACTTCTAGACCGATCAATGCCTGCAAACCATTGCTCTCTTCCAACAGCTGCATTATCCTAGCCAGAGGCCTGATTCTCTCCAAGCTAGACTATAGTAACACCTTATACCAAGGCTCCAATAAACAGAACTTGAACAAACTACAAGTGCTCCAAAATAACGCACTTAGACCTGCCCTTAATATCCCTTGCACCAACCAGGTATCAGCAATTTGACGTGATATAGAGTGGCTCCCAGGGCGAGACAGAATTTCACTTCAAACTCTAGTAATCACGCACAAATGCCTCCACAACACCACTCCAAAATACCTGGTTGACAAATTCACCATGAACCAATCTACCAGACCCACCAGGTCAAATTAGCGACACTACCTCAACATTCCTAAATATAAATTACAAAAATCTGGCGGATCTAGCTTCCCGGTTCTCACAGCTAAGCTCTGGAGCTCCATGCCTACAGCACTTAGAGCTGAACCTTCTTTTTGTATTTTGAGAAAAGAAGCAAAAGCTTGGCTCTTCACACAGGCCCTGTGATTAAATATCCCGTTTTTGTAACGCTCCGCTATTGCTAAATGTATCATATTAAATGTCTCACTATTGCTATTGGTATCATATTAACTATATCCTATCCTACTCTGTGTACGCTGCATCTGTCTAGCCTAATGACTTGATATGGAACACAAAGCATCCGCTTTATGTTTTGCTTTTGTAACCACTGCCTACGGATCAAGCATATGCACCCAGATACCTCAAGGTTAGGTGTGCTCTATAAATAAATAAAATAAATAAATAAAAAATAAACTAAATAAACAAATAAATAAAAAATAAACTAAACGTGATCTGGCATTGCGTTTGCAAGGGCCAACAACGGCGAAGGCCCACATACAGTGGCCATATGCATCAGCAAGCCTATTCGCCCACAGGCCTAAATGATGGTGTGTCACTCTCGCTTCTCCATTCATTTTTAGATCCCTTTTGAGAAGTCAGCGGTTTATGACACTATGGTGGACAGGTTCCAATTTGGGAGGAGGAAAGGCTGGTCACCAAGTAAACATTAAGGCGCAGGCTTCAGAAATACATTCCGCTTTGGGGTAATAACTTCAGAGCCTAAAACCTGAATATAAAAAACACAGCAGGTATGAGTAACGATCAACGAGGCATCAGCCTAAGGCCATAGGTGGTGTCAGTGTGTTTTTGGCCAACTTTGAAACATACACTGTATGATAAATCCCCCTTCATGGTTCTGTGGACAGCCAGCCAGGTGACCCAGGGGTTTGTACAAGCCTGGCTGAAGGAGCAAGAGTCCAGAAGCTCCAAGAAACAGGAACAAGAGCCAATGCTAGGTCTGTAGCTTCCGCCCAATCATGCTAGAGGCAATGAGCATGAGCAAGAGCCATGGCTGGAGCTTAAGTACAAGCCCCACCCAGAGAACAGAGAATAGAGGAGTGGCCCACGATTTTGGCGAATAAGCGAGCCTACCTGACTCCATATAGGCAAGAGTTGAGAATGTTAGCCAAAGAGAAAACCTATCAAGGGGAAAGGATTTATACCTCAGCCCGGAGATAGTAGTAAGTGAACTCCAGAAAGCAATAAGAGAAACAACACCTGCAGATGGTAGCAGAAAGTGGATGCAAGGTGGTTGTATTGGGAAGTGAACACCAGGATGTGGGAGCAGAAAGGTAATACCACAAGGTGGCAGCAGAAAGGGAAAAGAAGGGGGTTATACGATAAGGTGAACACCACGGGTTTTAGTACAGAATGTACAGGTTGCAGGAGAAAGTGAACACCAGGGGCCAGATTACAGAAACTTTGCACCCGTGCAAGTGCAAAGTTTGCACAGTATTAGCACTAGGGCAAAGTATGCCTGAGTTTTAAAAACACTACGAGGCATTAAAACAAACATTGCACCTCGAAAAGTTTAGTTTGGCATATTAAAAGCACCAGGGCAAAAATTGTCCTAGTGCAAAAAAAGATGCATTTTTACTAAATGTTTGCACCGGGGAAAAGTTTGCCCTAGGGCCAATACACAATGGTATTAGCACCAGGGCAAACTTTGCCCTGATGCAAAAATGCATCAAAAATTTACCTTTTGAGCACTAGGGCAATTTTAGCCCTGGTGGTTTTATTATGCCAAGCTGCACTTGTCGAGGTGCAATGTTTTTTAATGTGTCCCAGTGTTTTTAAAAATAGGGCAAACTTTTCCCTAGTGCTAATACCGTGCAGCATTTCCACCAGTGCAAAATTTCTGTAATGTGGACCCAGGGGGCGGTAAAGAAATGTGGAAATCAAGAGATAATAGGAGATTGTACAAATTGAGAACTGATAGGATAAATAGCAGACTAGAACATGTTTATCATGTTTATAGCAGAGAAAAACACTATAACATCAGCGTTTCTGCTGGGTTCCAGTTGGATATGCTCTAGATAAATGTTAAATCATATCAAATCAAATCACTAGGAAAGGAGGAGGTAAGTCTAGCAGAGTGGTAGGAGGAGGTGACAATCTGGAGGAGAGACACAAGAGTACCAAGAGGAAGGTAGTAAATTCCAGGAGGTGGGCAGTGACTATCAGGAGGCATTGGAGCGAGAGCGCTGGAGTTTTCAGAATGATCTGGATTAGGGTAGCAGCTGGAGTGAGTTACTCGAGGGTAGGAGAGTAAGGAAAGTGATCAATGGTATTAAATGGAATAAGAAACAGTCTGTAAAGAATCCAGAGGGAGAGGAACAGTGCTCTCTCTCTCATCTATACATCCTCTTCTGCGCTCCTTGCATGCTGGTCAGGCAATGGGGCCCTAAAGAAAGCCACTGTGGCAGGAGGGAGAGGGTAAGGAGCGGGAGAGAAAGCCTTTTTGTCTTCATGCTGGCAGGTTAGGCTACATCCTCATGTTAATGGGTTTGACTGTCTACTCCTGATAGTGGAAGACTGTTCATTACCAAAATCCCAAGTCTTACTTTGGCTCCTTGCTAATTTCTCCATTGTAGACATTCAGATATTATTAGTTAACGCTTTATCTTGTTCCCTGATACATTGATGCCTTTTATATCTGTGTTATTCATTTTCCTGGCTTTTCTTTCCTTTGTGGAGAGTTTTTCTGGCCTCCGTCCTCTGTGTGTACATCATCACCATTGCCATTATCATTTGAGGCTGGGTTTTCAAGGGGTGCGAGGAGCTCACTTCTTAAGATCTGTCTGCGTAGATTCGAGAATTCTGACTGCTAACTGTGACACGATGTCTTGTGACACGATGTCAGGGCATGTCACCAGCCCATGTGGCTGCACACTGTACAATGTTCTATGACAGGCATCATATACATGTCACTTTAGGAAAACTACCTTCTAGCAGGTAATTTCTAATGCATGCTCCCATGCCCTTTAGGCCATTAGCAGCAACATGCAGGATTGGTGGATCTGAGCACAGGCCATGACAGCATGCATTTGCAGACCACATCTAAGAGTGATATTTTGCTTTTATGATCATGTACACTGTGGTAGGGCCCTGCAGCAGTACACCCCGTAAATCTTACAGGAAGCAAACCCTGGACTTTAGCATGGCAAGCAATCTGCTTGATGGGATAGCAGGACTGTATGTGTTTTGTAGAGTACTGTCATATCTTTTTGACCACTGGGTTCCTACGTGGTGTGAGTAGATCTGCGCCAGAGGGGAGCAACTGTTACCTATTGGCAATAGAGGTGACATGTCAGCCATGTTTAGGAGACACTGGTGGTGTATGTCTCAGTTGCATACATAATGCGCTTACCGACCTACCAGGTGTCATCAAATAAGCCATCCTTGAATTGTCATGCTATTAATTGCGGATTTTCACCATGTATAGCTGTATGGGTTGATCCAGACATTTAGATATATGCTGATGGAATCCCTCCTCATCTGCACTTTGAGTGAAAGTATCTTCTGTTCCAGTACAGGTTATTTGTGGTCAAGGGTGGCAATAACTTGCAACACACACCCCAGGGAACCCAGCTATGCTATACAAAAGTGCACACTCGTATCCTTAGATGGGCATTGCGAAGCATAAAGTTGGGCTAATATGAATATATTGAGGACCCAGGGCACAGGTCTTCAACCTATGGACCGCCAAATGTTTTGGACTATAACTCCCATCAGCCCTTCCCAGCATTGTCAATGCTGAGGGATCAAAGGTTTTGTAGTCCAAGATATTTTAAGAGCTGCAGGTTGCAGACTACATACCTAGAGTAATATCTGTGAGGCGTGTGATGTGCCTGTTGTGATTACACTGCTTCTATGAAACTGTTGCCTAACAAAGAGTTGTAAGAAAGCTCACAGCTTTGCTTATAGTGGTATGGTAGGTGAAGACCAGGTATATAATTGACTTTATTTATAAAGTACATTTATTTTGAAGATTCCTTATACAGAGAACCATCTCCCGATCTAACTCCACCTACCACAACAATCCCATTCTAAAATTCTGGGACAAGAAACGGACTGTTTTTAATCTGAATGTTTGTTTTATTTTGACTTTGAATGTTAGGGAGGCCACCTACAATATTCCATAAAAATACTGGCAGCTTGATTAAAGAAAAAATGTGCAACCTCTCTATTATCACACATATTTTTACAATCACTCTGTACCGTACATTCCTTTGTATAAAAGGAAGTCTGAATAACTATTTTAGACAATGAGCTACTTTCTTCAATGTGAACATTAAAATTACCACTGCTTGTCATCATCACATTTTGAATAAAAGCATCTCATAGTCTCAATTGTACAATATATGTTCCACTTAATTTTCTCTAGCACCATCAACAAGTGTTTGCATCAGAGAACATTTTTATAATATACATTTCACTTGATTTTCTCTAACACCATTGACAGGTGTTGGCATCACAGAAAAACATTTGATTGACATATAACTTTCTTATTCTCATTATAAGTGTACTCTAGATGTAGACAGGGATTTCAATTCACCAAAATGCAAGTGGTTTGGGCAGTGACATCACACACACAAGGACATCATAGTAAGTGTTGTCACATAACATTTGACCATAATGAACGAAAAGGAAGTGTAATCACTGATGTAAAAAAAACATAATCATGAATTAATTAGTTAAAAAAATAATTACTAAAGCAGAAAAAAGGCTATTTCAGCTACCACCGTATATGAACTACTAGTGGTAAAGCCCCTGTACACAGACTAATGTGCGTAAAGGAAGACATTTTCAGAGTGTAAACATATTATGTGGTGTATTTTAACGTAATTTATGTTAATAGAAAAAATATCTGTTTGTAAAGGATCTTGCTCCTTTTACCTGGAAGAGTAGGAACCTCACACAAAATTTCACAGAATATGTTGCAAGTTCAACATCGTACATGCAGCCATTTGTTGTATCTGTTCCTCAGTGTCTTGAAGTCCACTTAGACGTTTTGGACTCATATATATAATGTTGTGGGATGTTAGAGTAATGCAATTCATATGCAGCATAATTCGAAGTAGACATGATATCATAAAATAAAGTACATTGAAGTCAAATAAAGTTTAAAACATTCATGAAGAATATTATTGATATGATAATACATACCAAGAAATATTACAATGAATAATTACATAATACATAAGAACATTGGAAAAAAGTAATTTATTTTGTTAGAGAACTAGTGCTTAATCAAATGAATTTCTGTTTATATGTTTTTTTTAAATGTATATATTTTCTTAGTGTATGCAACTTGAAGTATGCTGTTAAAGTGGTATCCCTGTCGTGGGCCTTTTCTGCAGCTAACTGTATGTTATCATTGTTGAAATACACATTTTGTTTGCCTGGAAGATGAACTTGAAGTCTTATTGTTGTATGTGTAAGGAAACAGCTCCCTTAGCAGGGATAGCAGGCGAAGTGGGCAGGATGGCTTCGGACAAACATGCATCTGGCCTTTTATTATGTAGTATGGTGGTGCTGCCCTGATCTGCCATTGGCACAGTCATATTCCAGGGGAACACCTAACAGAACCCTGATGTGTCAGCGGCATTGCCTAATATGGCTTTTACTGCAACCATATGTTATTTTAAATCTCAAATGCCAGTTATACATACCATATGATAGGTAAAGTCACAATTGTCCAAGTGCTGTCATCATACAGAAAGTTCAATCTCATCTGTGTGCGCTTAGTCAGGGCTGCCAATTAATTTCAAACTGTGGTGATAATTTAGGGATTAAAGGATACCATTGCCATCTCCAGAAAAATGTACTAATTATGGAACATACCTATTGAAGACAGATAGGAAGATCCTTGTTCATACCAACAGTAGTCCAAGATTGTCTTTTTTTTTTGCTATTCGTACCCAGGGGAGGGTGCTCAGCTAATCAGGTGACTGGAAAAAGTGGGTGAG
This sequence comes from Ambystoma mexicanum, assembly GCF_040938575.1. NCBI lineage: Eukaryota > Metazoa > Chordata > Amphibia > Caudata > Ambystomatidae > Ambystoma > Ambystoma mexicanum. The sequence continues at coordinate 884,640,715 of NC_090928.1, read as the reverse complement.
AACACACTGTGTACTGCCCGCTTTTTCTGAGGCCCTTCCCCGGGTGGCACCATCATGAATGTGGGGAGGCAAGAGAGAGCCTCTCCCCGTTGCCTCCCCATGTCCCCACCCCAAAGACATCCCGCACCCTTTTGCTACCCCTCTTTCTTCCTCACAACTTACCTGCTGGATCCCACCCGACTAAGTCCCTTTTCCTATGGCCATCTTTTTTTTTTACAGTTCATTGGGCTTGCTCAATATGCACAGAGCCCATCTCCATTAAAAAAAATAAAAAATAAAACTATTTTCTCCCTAGGCAAACCCCTGGCTGCGAATATCAATCACCCCCGCTCATTATGGGCATACAGGGCCACTAATGGCCTGAGCACTCGCTGAGGTCCTCTCTCGCTCAGGCCTACCTAGGCTCCACAGGCCATTATCTACCCTGTACGCCCCCTCAACGGGGGTGATTGCTGCAATCTCAAGAGAGATTATGCAGTTAGAAAGAAGATATAGCTGGATCAGCTAAAAATAAAACTTGATGATATGTCCAAGAGATGATCCAGTGAAGATATAAAACAAGGAACAGATTTGTATCAATTTTAAAAATAATCAGTGTTCTTTTTCCACGTTTGTGTTTGTGGGGCCAAACGCACACATTAAAATAGCAGCTTGTCATTTTTTAGATCTTGTGCAAAATATAGCACATCAGTGGCACCACTTTGTGTTAGTCTAAACCGTTTGCGCTCTTTCTGTAAAAAGATATAAAAATAGGCTTTTTGAAAACCGGCACATTTCTCAAGAGAAGAGCCCAAGACAAACTCTAACAGAAATGCCAGCATGCTGCAAAGACATTTGAAACATGTGTAGTGCTAATGGGCACACCTCAGCTGGGAGTAATCTTCAGTCAGTAGGCCAGTAGGCTGCTTAACAAATGGAGTTTTATCAGTTCAGAATTCCCCCAGCACAGCTGCTTGTGAACATTGAATGCAATTCATCAAAGGAGCTCGGCTGCTTTTCTTTTAGTTTTCCACATCACAGCAATTCTGTCCATTAACTTCACCCCTTGCAGGTGACTCATGCACATGGAGACATCAAGTTGCTTTTGCTATATTCCGTTGGAACCATTTTGTTCAGTTTTCCGGTGCCGCTCAGCATGTGGTGAAAAGTTGTAAGCAAACTGTTTAACTGAAAGTGTCTTGTTAACTCTGGTTGAACAGAAACCTTGCAGGAAACGACAAGACCACTCCTGCAAAAATTACAATCGTAAGATATAGTTTCTTATTCCCATGGCCACAATATAATAATAATGTATTTGTTATATAGCGCGACACACCCTCCGAAAAAGGTCTCAGAGCTCTGAAATAATAGAACACATTATTATACCGCACAGTGGTACTGAATTTATCGACCTCAGAAGGATGAAAGGCTGAGTTTACCGTGCCGGGTTTCGAACCTACCACAGGAGGCTTTGCACAAATATCAGGGGTAAGCGCTTAGCTCACTGTGCTATCTGACCTGCTAGGATGTGTGCATTTTTTATGAGGCAATAGACACTTTTACTTACAGAGTTATTGAAAGACTCTCTGATTCTTGTATACTGCACCACTAAAAATGCTAGCCAATCAAGATGTTTTGATTCTGCACCCTTCGGCTTCTTGGTCTCATTTGTCTTTCTTTCAGGTGCCATATCTTGTCCGACCCCTTCGTTCTGACCATCCATCAGTTGTCTGCAAGGTGCCAGATAAAGGGTGGATTTCCAAGTCCTTGTCCCTCCTATCCCTCTAAGCAGCTTCCAATTGAACATTTTTAGAGGCAGAGAGGGCCAGTAAGTGGGCAGTGCAGAAAGTTAACATGGCTTGTCTGGTCCATGATTTCTTGTTCTTCCTAGTCCTGCGGTTTTGGCCTTTCAGCCAGGGTTTATAAGGGCAGCATCAGGGGTATAAAAGGAAAACGCCATGGCTACAACCTAATTTCTCTGGTGACCCCGAAATGACATCCCTGGGTGTAGTTTACTCTTTGTAGTTTGGATTTGCATACACAATTCAAGATATGTTATACTGGGCTATTTCGTCTACAGGCTTTGGCTTCAGATAGAAGCTTTTATTTTGGATAACACAAATCCTTGATTCATTTAAAGAGTCACACAGACATGGGAGTATGCACTTGAGATGACAAAGGAACCACGGCTTCACTTTTACTTGACCATGTGTTTCTTTTTTATTGGTCCCATTCAGTGATGTAAAAAGGGCAGGTTGTCCAGTGAACTGAACTACTTTCTCAAATATATCTGAGTGCCACTCTTTCTACTTGTTAATGCAATTTATTCCCTGAGGAGCCCAGCGGTCTTGGTAATACCCAAGTAATCCCCATAGGTTTGCTGGCAGGGCCCAACGAGTGCTCAAAAGGAAACCTACATACTAAAGGCCGCGTGAAGGCTACCCTAGCATGGAAGTACTTTTAGGGTTAGCCACTTATCACTGCATTTGTACTTTCCATTTGTGTCCATTTGGGGCACTCCAGCACAGAACTTTGAGAACACTGGTGTTTCCATTATTCAGAAAGGACATTTTTTGTGGATTCGAAAAATGAAAGAGTGCTGTGCGCTCTTGACCACTCCTTATATTTATGAGAAAAGTCACTAATGTATTGGATCAAACAATCTGTTGGATCTGACGGGCAGCGTGAACTCAGATATCCTCCAGCTCATCCACCAAGAGCTGGCAAAATTAAATAGTCAAGATTAAGGGTTGTGGATAGAGAACATGCGCTCACGTCTAAACAAGTAATGTACAGAAATCAAGGAAAAAAAGGTTTCCACGCATTAGTTAGAATCTCATATGAAGAACTTGGATTTATTCAAGATTTCTGACAGCCGACACATGTTTCGACCTATGGGTCATCCTCAAGGCTGTATAAGTCCAGTATCATATAAATGAAACGAACAGTGAATACATTAAAATACAAAAACACATACCACAGTCCAGTTGCAAAAGGTGGTGTTCAAGTAAGTGATGATCACATACATAAAGCATTAGAAAAACAAAATAATATAAGCACCATGAAACCATAGCAAGAAACAAGATCCACAAGAAAAACTAGTTACCATAACTGCTCTATTAGAGAACCCAATATATAGCTAAGAATAGACTGGAGTGCATAAAGTAGGTGTAGAGAGCTCTTAAATGCAAGATGCTCTACGAAAGTGATTTATGTGAGAAAAAAACCCAAAAAAAAACCTTATGCTGGGGATAGAGAGCCTAATAGGCTTTGCCACCACAAGATCCATTGCAAATACAACCTCGTATTAGTGTTATAGCTTACAATATTCAAGTGTACCACAGTGTACTAAAAGAGCCTTATACCCCAAATAGTCATGATTGAGTTTCTTTAACTCTCTTACCAAGACAGCCGGTTCAAGTACAAATACTATCTGTAAATGGAATAATAATGAAGCATTACACAGCAGTCTATTCAAATGCCAGTGCATAGATAAAAAAAACAAAAATGTACACATTCATACCTTTTGACATAACGTCATGCCCTTATTCAGAGTAGCTCATGACGCGTGACATCACCACATTATTCACGTCACTTCCGTGACGTGTCCCTATTTACTGATGAACTGAATGTTGAATTGTGCTCGTGAAAACGTTCGGAGGGATTTAGCCCTGTTATTCTCACTACACGCTGACCAAAGGGTAAGATTAAATATTGCTCTTTTACTTTTCCTTAGCCCATTACGTTTTTTGTCAGCCAGCCATTACTGCTACACGTTGTAGTTCTTTGAAGAATGAAGATTAACATCGGCTTTGTTACTATTTCTAACCTTCAGGTCCCTTAACACTTTGAGCTACAGACTTTGGGTCTCTCCAATTAATGGGAAGAACTAATCGCAACCGTTGGTGATACTATCTGTTGCTAATGAGCTACTCTGAATAAGGGCATGACGTTATGTCCAAAGGTATGAATGTGTACATTTTTTATTTTTTATTTATGCACTGGCATTTGAATAGACTACGGTGTAATGCTTCATTATTATGCCATTTACAGCTAGTATTTGTACTTGAACCGGCTGTCTTGATAAGAGAGTTAAAGAAACTCAATCATGGCTATTTGGGGTATAAGGCTCTTTTAGTACACTGTGGTGCACTTGAAGATTTTAAGCTATAACACTAATACGAGGTTGTATTTGCAATAGATCTTGGGGTGGCAAATCCTATTAGGCTCTCTATCCTGGAGTAACTGGACATTGAAGGAACGTGCACTAGGACCAAAAGGGTCTGCTTTCATCATCTTGCCCTCCCGCCAGGCCAACATTGAACCGACAAGGGCTTTAAACATCATCTGACCAGCATGCAGTCCAGAATTGTGAGCAGAACTGTCCTCGATAAAGCCCCAACGAAGGGGCTTTCTCAACCCGTTGTTGACTTTGCTAAGGATCTACACTCATAATGGTGAGCACAATTACTTAGGATCAACATCAGTTGGGATTCTATTTTTCAGTTATATTAAATATGGAGGTTAATCTCTCTCAGTGAGCTTTGGGAAAAAGTAAGCACTGTAATCCCCCAGAAAGATAGAAGGAGTCTTCATAGTACCGTAGGTCGTCTTGGAAAACAAAGTGTCTGACCATTTGCCAAAGGGGTGATAGTCTGCCTAAAGAAAACGATTGCTTGCGCCCCAATCACTTCTTCAATGGCTTCCCAGCAAGTCAAGCACATATCGTTACTTATATCATCATCTTTGACGACTTCCCCTGTGGCACAAGAGAGCAAACTACAGTTATGTGAGCCTACAATGAGCTACTCTGAATAAGGGTATGACGTTATGTCCAAAGGTATGAATGTGTACATTTTTGTTTTTTATCTATGCACTGGCATTTGAATAGAGTACTGTGTAATGCTTCATTATTATTCCATTTACAGCTAGTATTTGTACTTGAACCGGCTGTCTTGGTAAGAGAGTTAAAGAAACTCAATCATGGCTATTTGGGGTATAAGGCTCTTTTAGTACACTGTGGTACACTTGAAGATTTTAAGCTATAACACTAATACGAGGTTGTATTTGCAATAGATCTTGGGGTGGCAAATCCTATTCGGCTCCCTATCCCCGGCATAAGGTGTGTTTTTTTCACATAAATCACTTTCGTGGAGCATCTTGCATTTAAGAGCTCTCTGCACCTACTTTATGCACTCCAGTCTATTCTTAGCTATATAATGGGTTCTCTAATAGAGCAGTTATGGTAACTAGTTTTTCTTGTGGTTCTTGTTTCTTGCTATGGTTTCATGGCACTTATATATAAACATGTTATTTTGTTTTTCTAATGCTTTATGTATGTGATAATCACTTACTTGAACACCACCTTCTGCAACTGGACTGTGGTATGTGTTTTTGTATTTTAATGTATTGACTGTTTGTTTCGTTTATATAATACTGTACTTATACAGCCTTGAGGGCGACCCGTAGGTCGAAACACGTGTCGGCTGTCCGAAATTTTGAATAAATCCAAGTTCTTCATATGAGATTTTAACTAATGCATGGAAACCTTTTTTTCCTTGATTTCTGTACATTACTTGTTTAGACGTGAGCGCATGTTCTCTATCCACAACCCTTAATCTTGTCTGTTTACATTATTCACCTGTATACTCAAAGGTTTCCTCTCCACTCCTCACACTCAGTGCTTTGAGGTGGTCTTTATGTAGTAAAGCACTGTACAAGCAATGAGTGTGTCATAACCTTATGCAGTGACAGCCATCTTCCCATGTGTGTGCACCTCATTCACCTTGCACACAGTGCACTCCAGTCGCTGTTCATTTTTGACAGTCGACCCTGCAATCCGGCATATATCTCTTGGGGGGGGGTGGTCTGTCAAGTTAGGTAACACCTAACGGACAGACTAGCCTCCTGCTTGAAGGGTACACTTGAGCACATCTCCAGACCATCACGCGGCCACTTACTGGCTGGTTGCAAAGCTTTCTTGTAAACTCTAAAAAGTGGCAGATGGATGCACTTATTGGCGGAAGCATGAGGCAGTTGCCCTTTGTTAAGGAGGGCTGATCATTTTGCACTGACTCTACAGACATGGGACCAATGACAAAAGCCAGCCCTACCACTCATTCCCTTTCTTACCATGACCAGTCTTTCCTTTGTGTTTAAGCCTTCTCCTCCTTCAGCCTTTCCCCTCCTCTGCTACCGTTTTCTGCTCTCTCACGGAGTACCCTCGTGGGACACAATAAGGCACACCCCAGCGCTTTTAGATCACAACAGTGATGACAGGCACATAAAAAAACACAGACCGTACCATACCGTTGCATAACATGGACATTGTGGTTCAGTCGATGAATCAAGCACGCATTACCATGACAACCTGCTAGTCTGCCTCTAAACACTGCTTTCCATCTCTGTGTAGCATCGAGTTATCCATAGGGTGATGCATTACAAGGTGGTAAAAATGACCTTGAAAGATAGATTGACCAAGAGGTATAGGCAGTGTTAACAGTAGGGGAAAACACTTCCACTAAAACCTTGAGGGAGTTGTTTTCTTCAACCAGCCTGCGCACCCTACACGCCAACTTTGTATCCATGTGGCATGAAGCGAAAACAAACAGTGACTGGAGCAACTGGACATTGAAGAAACGTGCACTGGGACCAAAAGGGTCTGCTTTCATCATCTTGCCCACCCGCCAGGCCAACATTGAGCCGACAAGGGCTTTATACCTCATCTGACCAGGATGCAGTCCAGAACTGTGCGCAGAACTGTCCTCGATAAAGCCCCAACGAAGGGGCTTTCTCAACCCGTCGTTGACTTTGCTAAGGATCTACACTCATAATGGTGAGTACTTAGGATCAACATCAGTTGGGTTTCTATTTTGCAGTTATATTAAATATGGAGGTTAATCTCTCTCAGTGAGCTTTGGGAAAAAGTAAGCACTGTAATCCCCCAGAAAGATAGAAGGAGTCTTCATAGTACCGTAGGTCGTCTTGGAAAACAAAGTGTCTGACCATTTGCCAAAGGGGTGATAGTCTGCCTAAAGAAAACGATTGCTTGCGCCCCGATCACTTCTTCAATGGCTTCCCAGCAAGGCAAGCACATATCGTTACTTATATCATCATCTTTGACGACTTCCCCTGTGGCACAAGAGAGCAAACTACAGTTATGTGAGCCTACAGAATCAGCAAACCTCACTCCACCTAACAAGCCCGGGGGCAGAGGGGCCTGCAGATATAACAAGCTAAACGGAAATGCAAGCCTCCAATATATTGGGAGTCCCACTGTTCGCATGCACCGACTCACCACAAGCAGTAATGCCAGGGGCGTTGATTAGAGGTTTTTACCCTTTCCAGCCCTGGGACCCTGGACTTAGTGGGCACTGCCCCTCCAAAGTCGTGTGTGTGTGTATGTATGGGTGATGCTTTTTGACAAAGAAAATGGGGTATCATATGTGCCTGTATGAGCAGTGCAAGGTGGGGACGAGAGTTATGATGGCTTTGCTTTCCATAACTGGAACATCCCTTAAACCAAAGATTTCTTTTTACTGAATTTTCTTGGTTTTTAAACATAACATTCCTTTAATTAACATGTTTTCAACTAAATTTTAATGTTTTTTTTAATGATAACAATATCATATCTTCAATTCCCATCGGGCATGGCCCACTGGTCACTATACTCCCATAGCAGGCTTGTGAGCCACCGAACATGATGACCGCTAGCCATGGCCAGTGACCACACTACCCGCAACCTGGCCTTAGTCCATGCCTCAGGCTTTTCCAAGCCACCTGAACTAGCCATTGGGCCTGCAGCCATGCATTCTATTTGGACCCATGGATACCATACCCAAAACTGGACTTGTTTAGCTAAAACTGGATAATAATCCCCCCTGGGGCACATCCTAACCAGCCTTAGCGAGAAAACATATCTCATACGGCAGCTCTATGGCCCTTCTCAAACATTTTGTGGCACATTTTTCTGCACCGGATCCATGGATCCTGCTTTGGATCCACAGGTCCTGTATGTCAGATATTTGACAATGTTCATGGCATAATCAACCAATCAAAAGACACCCCTTTATCTGATGTGGGGATCTGTGGATACTCACCCAACCAATCAAATTACATTATTTTCTATTTAGCTAATCCAAATAGAATGTAAAATGCAACTTTAGAGTCCCTCCCCCCAACATTACCTTGGACCAACCTCGGTAGAACATCTTGAAATAAGATTAACTGGGCATGTTTAATTTTTGTTTGCAAATTTCAGGCAGATCTGTTGAACAATGCCAAACTTATTAGAATTTCAATATTGCCTTTTACTCTGGAAACACCAACTCAGCCATAACTAAATACCTAACATACTTACTTGCCCTAGGATAGCCACATAAGCTATAACGCCCAGCACAAAGAGTAAGGGCATTGCATTCGACACCGATCAGGTTAAGCAGAATGTACCAACCACTAGCGTATTTTAACAAGGGGGGTCCTAGGAGTCCCTCTGCCAGACATTAGTCCTGGTTATGAGAGACTTACCCAGAGTCTCTAGCTCACTATCTTTCACAGAAAAGAAATATCCCAAACATATCAGTCTTTGTCCTGCCCTGGGGCAGTCCAGCACCGAAATGCTAGGCAATTCTCCTCTGAACAAGAGTACCAACAGAAACCCCAGACACGTGTTTCGGTCTGGTTGGACCTCATCAGTAAGGTGGACCTGTGCCTCTCTAAGAATAGTGAGCAAGGGGTCCACGCCTGGATTCCCCTAGTAACCTAGGGTGAGACCCAAAGTTACTTAAATATGCAAATTAACGAGGGGGGTCCTGGGAGTCCCTCTGCCAGACATTAGTCCTGGTTACGAGAGACTTACCCAGAGTCTTTAGCTCGCTATCTTTCACAGAGAAGAAATATCCCAAACATATCAGTCTTTGTCCTGCCCTGGGGCAGTCCAGAACCGAAATGCTAGGCAATTCTCCTCTGAACAAGAGTACCAACAGAAACCCCAGACACGTGTTTCAGTCTGGTTCAACCTCATCAGTAGGGTGGATCTGTGCCTCTCTAAGAATAGTGAGCAAGGGGTCCACGTCTGGATATGGTTACGAGAGACTTACCCAGAGTCTTTAGCTCACTATCTTTCACAGAGAAGAAATATCCCAAACATACCAGTCTTTGTCCTGCCCTGGGGCAGTCCAGCACTGAAATGCTACGCAATTCTCCTCTGAATAAGAGTACCAACAGAAACCCCAGACACGTGTTTCGGTCTGGTTGGACCTCATCAGTAGGGTGGATCTGTTCCTCTGTAAGAATAGTGAGCAAGGGGTCCACGTCTGGATTCCCCTAGTAACCTAGGGTGAGACCCAAAGTTACTTAAATATGCAAATTAACAAGGGGGGGTCCTGGGAGTCCCTCTGCCAGACATTAGTCCTGGTTACGAGAGACTTACCCAGAGTCTTTAGCTCACTATCTTTCACAGAGAAGAAATATCCCAAGCATATCAGTCTTTATCCTGCCCTGGGGCAGTCCAGCACCGAAATGCTAGGCAATTCTCCTCTGAACAAGAGTACCAACAGAAACCCCAGACACGTGTTTCAGTCTGGTTCAACCTCATCAGTAGGGTGGATCTGTGCCTCTCTAAGAATAGTGAGCAAGGGGTCCACGTCTGGATTCCCCTTGTAACCTAGGGTGAGACCCAAAGTTACTTAAATATGCAAATTAACAAGGGGGCTCCTGGGAGTCCCTCTGCCAGACATTAGTCCTGGTTACGAGAGACTTACCCAGTATCTTTAGCTCACTATCTTTCACAGAGAAGAAATATCCCAAACATATCAGTCTTTGTCCTGCCCTGGGGCAGTCCAGCACCGAAATGCTAGGCAATTCTCCTCTGAACAAGAGTACCAACAGAAACCCCAGACACGTGTTTCGGTCTGGTTGAACCTCATCAGTAGGGTTGATCTGTGCCTCTCTAAGAATAGTGAGCAAGGGGTCCACGTCTGGATTCCCCTAGTAACCTAGGGTGAGACCCAAAGTTACTTAAATCTGCAAATTAACAAGGGGGTCCTGGGAGTCCCTCTGCCAGACATTAGTCCTGGTTACGAGAGACTTACCCAGAGTCTTACTTGCCCTAGGATAGCCACATAAGCTATAACGCCCAGCACAAAGAGTAAAGGCATTGCATTCGACACCGATCAGGTTAAGCAGAATGTACCAACCACTAGCGGAGCAGGGGCCCCTGCAGCCCACTTGGTGCAGGTGTCCCAGGGCCCCATAAAGGAGACCACTGTAGAAAGATGCTTTCCACAACTAATTGCCTCTGTGTTCAACAAATGAGAAGTTGTTAAGTGCTCAGGGCAATGATCACCTCAAAAGGAAGGCAGCCCAAAATTGGTATATATGGCTCATATTTCGCTGATATTTTGCTGTTAGTGTCAGTATTGTGACAAATTAAAACCAAGCCCATTGTGCATTGCGTTCTCAAAATAGTTGCATGCTTACATGATTGAGACAGAGATACATGTTAAATAAAGATATGTATGTCTATATTTATGTTCCCAAATTGCTCTTTGTCTTCATGCAAAGCAGCCAGAAACCATTGTGCCATTTATCCCGATACCCTTTGTCATACGGGATGTATTTATAGAACCAGGGAGACTAGCTATTTATTGAATTAATGGTAAACTTACTGAGAGAATATTTCATTTATAAAAAGTGATTTATTGACAAACTGAGCCAGAGTGATGTATTTACAATATGCAGACTGGACACCCAAGATCATGTGGAGTGATTAAAAAAACATGTTTGTTGTGTCTCATCATTTGTATTATTATTATTATTGTTATTACTATGGTATTTGTGGAGCGCATACCAAGCTTCAGGAATCAATGGAGCACTTTACAAGCCATAGGGGGAAGTCCACAATGAGCGAAGCAGATCCCAAGGGAGCAATCTGCTTCTATAAAAGGCAGCAGGGGGCTAACAACAGGAGAGAGTGAGGATGGGCAATTTTACACCAAGGAATCAACAAGTAACCAGGGGAGGAAACGGGGAAACAGATCGCCCAGTCACAGGTTATGTGGAGAGTGAAGGGCGTTTCGACCTAGGTGTTATGGAGAAGTCATTCAGTGAAGTAGAGGGTCTTTAGCCCCATCCTAAAATGTTAAAGCTAGTGCGGCACATCTGGTGTTGATGGGGAGGAGGTTCCAGAATCTGGGGATGTGGACAGAAAAGGATGGTCTTCAGGTTCTTTCCTTCCTGCACCAGCAGAGTTCAAATCTGCACATGTACTTGCTTCTTGCTTCTGATATACCGTGTGAGTGATATTTGTGTGTGGGTGTGCGCTACATCCATGTGGTTGGCAGCATGTGTCTAAATCATGGAAGTTATTGATAGTGACATAGCTGCCTTATAGTGTTTGTGCAACATCATTCAATTTGGTACATTTCGAGTTTTGGAATAGATTGCGGCTGCAGCTTCATCAATATAATTTGCAGTGACCATACACGCATATATGTGGTTCGAAGATTCATAAAAAATATTTATAGTGATCATAATGGCATAGATTTTGGGCACAAAATCAAAGTGCGTTACTCTAGGAATGCTGCCATTTATTATGGGCGCAGCTTCATGAAACCTTTTACAATAGCAATGCTGGAATATTTTGTATGCACAGCTGCATGAAAATGCTTACAATAGCAATGCTGGCATATGTTGTGAACTCAGGCTTCATGAAAATGTTGTCAAAATTCTCCTGTGTACTGTTGGAGACATAGCATCTGCTTGATTTGCATGCATTACCATAGAGAATCAATTGTAAATTGTCTGACATTTTTTAAAATAAATATGATGTAAAATGCCCCATTTCCGCAGATTATTTAAAACATTTCTCAGTAGAAACACCCAATTTAACCGCACTTTACTCTCTTGCTATGTCTGTTCGCTTGCGCTAATTTGTGCAAGATGTTAATGGCCTAGCACTAAAGATATTGGCCCTCATTACAAGTCAGGCGTTGGACCATGGTGCTAGTAGCACCATGGTCCATGCCAGATTCCGCCATGGTGGATGGTGGAATTACCGCCCCATTCCAAGGTGAGTGGGGCGGAAATTCCCCATTCACCATTTGCCCTTCCCCATTCCCATTTTTGCCCCATAGGGCATAATGGGGATGGGGAAGGCGCTAATTACAGCACCGTAAATTACGGTGCCGTAATTAGCACCAAGCTCGCTTAGCGCCTTGGACTTTAACGCCTGCAAAAAGCAGGCGTTAAAGTGTGAATCAGGCGTTAAGGGTTTAACGGCGCCGGCGGCGCCGTTAAACCCTTAACGCCTGACTTGTAATGAGGGCCATTCACTTGCTTCCACTGACTTTGAATCGCTTACAATTAAAGTGCCCGCTCATGAGCCACCCAACCCCTGGCACTAAAGCTTCCTATGCTGCTGTGATGTGAATACTAATGTTATTGGTCACACACAGTGGTGGCTGGCACATTTGAGCGCCAGGCACCACCCACCTTGTTTCTATGTTAGTTGTGAAATGTAGGATTGATTCAAAACCTTACATCGTTCACCTAGTGCAGTCTGCATCATGCTCTGAAGCAGCATGATCATGATAATCATTCGGCACGAGCGGTGGCCCAGGCCGATGTGAGTGTCTGTGGCTCAGAATAGACTTCTTCAAGGAACTTGGGGAGGAGGCCCTCAGCAGGGAGGAGCCCTCATTTCTGTATCGCCACTGGTACCAACATAGATGTGACTTATGCCTGAGGGCATGTGTACATTATGGGACTTACTGGGTATTTGATGGGAATGCTAAAAGTTGGGAAATGTAATTTAAATTGGAGCAACACATGTTTTTTCCAATCCTAGGCAATCAGCAAACATGATGAAAATTGGATGTGCTCTATTTTTGATGTACCGACAAAACCTTTCTACATCAGTTTGTGGGAGGTGGGATGGCTGATCGTGAACCAGCAATACGTTGGAGTCATTCATGGCATCCTTGAAGAGGAACTGCTGCGGTATCCAGATATGTTTCAGGCTGATGGATCGCAAGCCGCCAGCTACAACCCTGTTATTCGCATGCATGCTTTTGCAGAACAATATGAGCCATGACATCACTTAAACAGAAGTTCATCATCATAGTTACTTCATTTTGGTATGTAACTGTGATAATGAAAGATCATCAGCCACTTCAAGTAAGTTAACACGTAAGTCCTTTGTTCCTGTTACTCTTAAGTTACATAGGAGGAACCCACTGGCTCCCACCCCACAGGCTACATCTTCCAAATACCTCGGTTGGAACGCCAGCACACTGGCATTCTCTCACTCTTACATCAACACTGTCACCGTCCAACATTCTCTCTGACCTCATGCGTTCCAGACTTAAATCAAACAGGACAGTGGAAAGGCCCTGGGTGATGAGAGCTGACAAGAGGGTAGACAGTGAACATTAGTTTTATAGGGCGAGTACAACAGTCTAAGCATTTTGAAACTGTAATGGTTAAAATGTACATATTTTCTATCTTTCCCAGGGCAGTCATTGGCTGCGTTATGTCACATCCTTAGTGCTGTCCGTATGTTAATGAAATGTGACTGGAGCAGCCAGAGCAAAAAAATCCCAAGACATCCCTCCAATGTGGCGCCACACCGATTCTCACCCCTCCCCAGAACAACTTTTGTGCTGACCGCTTGGGCTTTATTATTCTGCCATTGGTCAGCACCTATTTGCGACTGAGATTTGAGACACCCTGCTTTTGGTGGGAAGGGAGACAGTCACATGGTACCTTCTGATTATTGATCTTCACAGTATTTGTAGTTGATACTCTGAGGGCCTGCCACCACCCAGGGACACAAAACCTACTGCTTGATTGGATCCTCCAGGAACGCCACTCTGCTCACCTTCCGATCACACACCACCTGCCAATCAGCATGTGTAGCCCGGTGAATGGATCACTGGCTCAGGTCCACCTCTCCTCGGTCCCAGAGTGCCTGCTGAATTGGCTTGCTTTTACACCCAGTGAGGTTGATATCACCCAGTGAGGTTGTAGCTGGTTCAGTCTGCTAGTGATGTGCTGTGTGTACTCTGATCCCCCGCCCTCCTGTCTCGTGGAAGGATGATCATGTGCTTGGAGTGAGATTTTCCAGACAGTGGGGATTTACCTTGTTGAATATGGTCTATTTAGGATAGGCTGTTTCTATTGCATGCTAATTGTATGTGGGCCCTTTGAGCTGTTAATATAAATAAGACAACCCCACTCCTGCAATTCCCCATATGATCGCTTCTCATGATATATCTGTATTTTGATTGTCCTGTGTTTTCCCCACCCCTTTTTGGATGCCCTATTCCGCCTGACTTAATCTTGCAGGTTATAGGCTCAGCCCCCTACATGGCACTGATACAGTTCCTTCAGTACATTCCCCCCTTCGATGGATATTTTGATCAATATCTCTTTCCCACATATTTCTTTCCCTTTTACCTTGCACACACACACACACACCTGTGTGACCCTGTTTATGTCCCCTTCTTCTACATACCAATTTATGTATTTTCCCAAAAATAGTATTTTCTAGCCGTCAGGTGAGCACTCACTCCACAGGGCCTCATAGTTTTCTAAATCCTGTGGGGGTGCTGTATAATTTAAATCTGCTTCATCCTCACTCTCATTCACACCTGGGTGTCCCTCACCTAACACAATATTGAGTTCTATTTTATTGGCATTCATTATATACTCAGTCCTTGCACCAGTCGATGACCCACTGTCCGATGCAGATGGCGACGAGAATCAAGACATGGAGGGGACAATTATTTTAAGCATTGCTGTCAATCAGTCTGGAACCCATGCACAAAGGCTCTCCAAGCAGGTGTTTGGCGTTATGTCCTGTGCTTCCTTTGCCATTCTTTCATGAATTATCTGTATCTCCTCGTCAGCCTCTGTGATTGTTCCGTTTGCTGCATCATTTGCGGGTGTGGTGGTGCAGCAGGTGCTGCCAATCTTGTGGCACAGACCCTCTTCCATTGCTGTTATTAAATCAAGTACCAAACGGTTCTGGACAGTCATTAGACACAGAGCGTGTAGCTCCTCTCAAACAGCTTTTAGCACTTTTTCTGTTGCATTAGCCAATTGAACCAACTCATATCTGGTAATCTGTATCCATTTTGCATTGGTGGCTGTTTGCACCCGGGGCAACTGGAGGGACCAAAAAAGAAGGATGCCTTACTGAGGAGTTTAAAATGTGGTGGGGTGGCATTCAAATTCTGGATGGACATCACTGAGATGAAGTTGCTTGCCCTGTTCCACCTTGTATTCCTGGGCCACTCCTCTTGTGTCTTGTGAGGCCCAGTTCCCTCCTTCTGCCTTTTACAGTTCCGAATGGTGCCAAATCTGCGTGAGGCACCACCAATGTGGGGCTGTGTAAGGTCACCAGTATACACAGTGCACATCAGTCAGGTGGCAGCTGGGCATATGCTTTTGTTCCACAGGCCCACCAAAAGTCCATCGCTGCAGCAGTCCCTCTATCCAACGCTGCAATGTTCATCGCCCTCTCACAGCCAGTATTCATCCCCAGTGCCACCGTTCTGTTCCCTCTGAAACACAAATTAAACTCTGTGAGTGGTTTTATGTTAATGGGGTGGTGTTTCTCATCTATCCAGGTTAAGACATGAATTGTATTATTCCATATCTCCCCAAACTCCCATTTACCCTCTTCACCACCTTTTCTTCAAACCCCACAAAACCCTCTGCACGACATCGGACCATTCTCCTTTCCCATTTTTCTTTGTGATACACCAAACCTCTTATTTGCATGAGGGGTCTAGTGTGGCACCATGATATGTCCAGCCCTGCTGCTGTTTTGCACTGTATACACTTATGGGTAGCTGGCAACTGTTTTCCTTTCTGGGGTCTTTCTGTTTTATATTCTAATACCGTATGTTTGGATGTTTCCCCCCGGGTCATGCTTTCTAATTGTATGAAGTTATCCTCAATAACTGCTTCAACTTCATCAATCCATTTTAAATCTACTTCATGCTCCTGGAATAGTCTCCTCTTTTTGTACAGAGACAAATGCACCAGATAACCCAATTCCTTTACAGTCACCTCTTGCAGCAAAAATTGGTTTGGTATCCCTGCCACGACTGGGATGAAGGAGTAGACGTAGCAAGTGCATTAATGCTCCCTCACCCCACTCTCTTCCTTTACCTGTACCATGTGTTTTTGGAAGCCAAGTCCTCGCCTTCCCCAATTGCATTATATAATTCTTCAATTTTATATACACTCCTTTTAGAGTGTGTGTCTCCCTTTCACGGTGAGTTGGTGTACTTATACTATCCCTTTGCATTAGGAACCAGAAGGAAAGAAGAAGGAGAAGACAAAAGGCAAATGCACACAGTATTCCAATCCCCATTGTATCTACAATAATTCTCTTTTTCCTTGGCGGGTCTCTGACTACCACCTAAGTGCAGTACAAAATGTCCAAATAATTTCATAAGTACTTCCCATCAGGTAACGCTTGGTGGTTCTGTTGGGCTGCTGTTGTCTTTGCGAATGTCGGATAAATGGATCCATGCACTTATCTCATATTATTGAATATGTGGGAGTGACAGGCGTATGCATCCTCTTACCCGTTACAATTTCATGCAGAGTCAAATGGTGATCCGCACTTGGTGAGTTGCGTAGGGTGAAAAAGGGCGAGAGGGAGGCAGAAAAGTGAATTTCGGCACAGAGTAGCAGTTAGCTTCGCCAAGCGTTCTTTTAGAAAGCTGTTAATTCGCTCCACAATCCAATTTGCCTGCAGCCGGTACACTGTGCAAAGTTTTTGTTTTATTCCCATGAGGCGTACAATTTCCTCAAAAGGGTTGTTGGGAAAGTGCTGGCCATTATCCAACCTTATTTCCTCACATATACCCCATATTGGGAACACCTCACTCATCAGGAATTGTGCTAAGCTCTTTGCATCATTCTTTGCACGGAGTCCGGCCTCAAGCCAACGCGAGGATGGACACTCAATTATTATCACATACCTATACGAGGCACATCTTTCTTGGATGTCAACGTAGTCGATATGCAAGTGCCAGACGGGCCCTTTCAGCCAAGGTATTGCTACCCACACTGTCTTCAAAGTATGGCCACACAGATACTCTTGACACTTCACACAATCTCTGCCACTCTCACCTGGGCATCACAGACTTTCCTGTGCTATTCTGCCTCCATATCAGGTCAGTTGGAAACAATGAACACCTACACTTTGTCCATAGATCTTTTTCCTATTCTAGTGCCTCTTCTTGCAGCTCGATTATTTGAACAATGGGTAATGTATTGAAATTCTCCTCCCTTTCTTCCTCCTCACTCGCCTCCATTTCTGTCACCATGAGTGGGGCCCTGTCTTTTGTTCCAGGGTATCTCCTCGCACTCCCTTCAGGTAAATAGACTGCTTCTTTTGCTGCCCTGTCTGCCATTTCATTCCCCAATGATGTTCTGTCCTTTTTACCTGTGTGGGCGACACATTTTATGATGGCCACCTCTGCTGGTGCTTTCAGCGCCTCAATTAACTATTTAAGCAACTCTGCATGTTGCACAGGAGACCCGTCACGTCTTTTGAATCCTCTTCTCTCCCATCTTGCTAATCCTGAATGCATTGCTGAGGTAACATAGGGAGAATCGGAAAAGATGAGGTCTACTACGCGCTCACCTGGCCGGCACCACGCAGCAGGAAGAGGAAGCGTTCAAGGACTTGCCAACACTTTAAGAGGAAGCAAGAGATTCCCATGAGACTTGGCCCAGTGGGGTGAAGAAATGCACCAGACACTGAGTGTATACCACACAGCAGGATGCACAAACTTCATATACCTCAGCACAGATGTGACATGCTCAACATCACTGCAAACACATCAACAAACAATGACACCATCATGTCAGATCATGTCAGATGAGGAGATGCCGGTGACAGTGTCCACAATGGCATCTGGAGTATTTCAACCTGCTCAGAGCGAATCACTTGCTTTGTAGCTACCTACAGCATTTAGCTTGAAGATCACCAGCAACATCGGACCAAGGTGGGCCCGATGGATCTGCGACTTCAAGGTACACATAGGAGCCATCAGGCTTATGGATGATGAAAGGAAAAAGTACATTTTGACACTGGTGGTGGGCCCAGTAGCAAGGGACAACCTCTATGAACTGCTAGATGATTAGAGCCTTATTTGAGGACCTGAGAGAGGCACTGCATACTTATTTTTCCCCACACACCAAAGTGGATTATGAGAGATACATTTCTCACATGACAAGTCAAGAAAAGTGTGAAACCCTTGATAATTTTCAATTTTCACAGATACTCAAATGATGAAGCGCTTCAATATCAGGTAATTGCAGGATGCAAATCTCAAGCATTGCAGAAGAAGTTACTGCAGAAACAGAGCTCACTCGAGGAAATTCTAGCAAATGCCCACACAGAATCCACTATTGATCATCAGATGGAGAACATGAACAGGGTGATGTTACAACTGCAACAAAAAGAGTCCGAAAACATAAACAAATTAATGCTGTCGGTCACCCACAATACACGGCATACCAACCACACTTGTTTCAAATGTGGAAATGAGTATCCTCATGAAGGTTCTTGCCCTGCGATAGATCAAAAGTGTGCTGCCTGCATGAGTGAAGATCATTTCCGGGCCCTCTACAAGAATGCACCTGTGATGAGGCAAATGAGAGGATCACCAAGAGAGAGGCGAAAGTACACTCATCTGAGAAGTAATGATGCCAGACTGAGAAGTGATCAAAGGAAGCATCGTCCTGTAGGCAACGAGAGCAGCAAATTATACACACAAAGAGAATGTTGTTCACCAGACCAGCGCGAATACTGGTGTTCTAAGAGAAATGTTAGGTACATTGAGGTACGTTCTGCGTCAGGCAATGAATCCACAGACGATCATAGGAAGAAGGGATATGTGTGGGTACTGGGAAATGATACAGCCAAGGAACACAGCCAACACTAGTGATGAAGGTAAATAGCACTTCCACAGAGTTTCTCATTGACCCTGGGCAACAGTGAACATACTCAGTGAGGATGCGTATGATAACCTACCATATCCGCTGAAATTAAAACCATCTTGCATAGACATTTACGCATACATATCCAACACCCCTCTACCGCGTAGAGGTGTAATATCAGCGATATGTAGCCACAAATCCTACTTAGCTCATATCTAACTGCACATGTTAAAAACAGACACAATCAGTAGCTGCATCCTGAGTTTTGGGATGGCAGTGGACATTGGCCTGGTTCACATTCTCTATCAAATGATGACACTCAAATACCTGGCAAGCGATGGAGATGTCAAAAGATCATTCACAAATATATTTAAAGGCCTAGGCAAGCCACTCAATTGTAGGGTGAAACTCTACATTGATCCAGCCATCAAACCAGTCGCCCAGCACTATAGGGGCATACCTTTCAAAATACAGAAAGAGGTGGAAGAAGAAATCAAGAAGTTATTAGACAAACACATAATTGAACCTGCAACAGGGCCCAGCTATGGGTGTCTCCTATAGTACCAGTCCCAAAGAAGGCAGACAATGGTGCCATATGACTATGCATAGACATGAGAAGAGCCAACAAGATAATCCAGAGAGAAAGATACAAAGTACCTAGAATCAAAGACACGATTCACCTTCATCATGAAGCAATGGTATTTTCCAAGCTTGACCTTAACAAAGGCTTCCATCAGCTGGAACTAGCCACAGAATCCTGTACATCACTACGTTTGTAACTAACCTAGGTTTTTACCGATACAAACCCTTCGGCTTCAGAGTATCATCGGTGGCCAAGATCTTTCAGGAAGAAATTCACAAGTTCATTAGCCACATCTCAAACTGCCTAAATGATTCAGATGACATCCTGGTATTTGGCAAGTCAGTAGAGGAGCATGACGCCACCCTGCATCTTGTCTTTTCAGCTCTTGAAGCAGCCCGTTTGATGTTGAACAAGAATAAGTGTGAATTTCTCAAGATCACCCTCACATTTTTCAGGCACATATTCCGGGAACAAGGTATGCAGCTGGATCCCAACAAGGTGGCATCACTTAATGAAACCTTGAGGCCAGAAAACGAATCTGACCTACTATTATTCCTGAAACTGTCAAGGTCAGCTCTCAATACTTACAGGATTATGCCACCATCAGTGCCCCACTAAGAGAACTTACAAAAAACAAGCAGGTGTTCAGTTGGACTTCAGAGTGCCAAACATGGTTTGAAAATATTAGTTTTGATATCACGAAGGCTGAGATATGGAATACTTCAACGTAAATAGAACAACAGATGTCATGGTTGATGCCAGTCCAGTCGGCCCAGGAACCATACTGACCCAAGACGCTTAATTCTAGGTTTGTGGTGGAATATGCTCACAGGAGCCTGTGCCTCACAGAACAAGCCTATCCCCAGGTGGAAAAAGAAAGCGTGGCGGTCGTGTGGGCCTGTGAACATTTCCACGTGTTCCTCTATGGGAAAGATTTCACTATAGTCACAGAGCAGAGATATTTGTGGCCGGAAAGCAGAGCGAGGAGTGGAAAGGACCCGAAGGGAGCTGCTGTGTACAACCAGTGAGTGAAAACAGGGAAACACTCATAACGGGGCACTCCAGGAACCTGAAACAAACACTTTTGAATATCGAACAAACTGAAAATTGTTATAAGCACTTTCGAATGCAAGAACAACTGCTTTTAAACACCAAACAAATCAAAAGATATTGTAAGTACTTTTGATTGCCCCACAGCGCAAAAGCAAGTTATGAGTACTTGTGAATGGAATGAAAGCAAGGTGGTGCAAGCAGCAGGTACCACAGCATGAATTGTTGAGACACAAGTGGGGCAAAGCCAAGAGAATACCAAGATGGTTATGAGATGAAAAACCAAGTGCTGAGCAAAACTAAAAGAGTTCAAGGAACTGCAGGCTTACAGGAAACCTGTATTGGCAAGAATACAGAAAGCATAACAAAGTGCATGGTGTCCAACTAAGCCATGGAAACAGAACTATTAATGTGAACCAGTGAAAAGTACTGATAACAAAAGAGCTAGGAAGTGTCCCAAGGAATTGTGTTGTTTTGAAAAGCTGAAAGATTTGAACTCTTTGGCAAGGGAACCGCGATACCATGTGAACTGTTTTGAAGTTGGGGAAGGGGAAGCTGATAGCAAGCCAAAATCTGGAAGAAGCTCTGAACTTTATTTTGAACACTATTCATTTTGATGTTTACATCCCTACACACTGTATACAGTTAGTTGTGATTGCAAGTATATGTGTTGGACACAGACAGACTTTTGAGTTTGACTTCCTGACACAGACTATCCTTAGTTTTCTTCAGGTAGGGAAACCCCACTTTATCATAGGGCAAGTTAGGCCTTACTCCATCCTAACTTTTAAGTTAAATAAAATATTGAGACTCAATCTTGGACTTGTTGTCTGTGTCTACTTCATGATGCCTTCACAATTGTCTGTTAACAACATAATTTTAACATGCATTTAAACATTTCTGCTTCATCTAATTATTGTACAATGAGTTAACAAAACCTTTCTGTCTACACAATGGAATTAACTACTATTAATATGGGGATGGAAAACATATTATCTGAACTACCAACCATTCAATCTTCAATATCTAAATTAGATTCCAGGTCTCTGGCAATTGAGGATGATATTGGTGTGTTGAAAAGTTATTTTTAAATTAAGTAATGGCAGATTAAATGAGGCAGAATAGCACATTTCCACTGCTGAAGACAGATTGGAGGGGTTGGAACATATGCAGCACAGATTATTTCAAATTCAATTTAAAATTTCAGATTTGGAGGATAGGAAGAGAAGAGACATTCGAATGTATGGAATTCCTGAAAATTCTGGGCTAAATGACCCTATTAAACTCTTGTCAGTGGATCACTGAATTGTTAAATATCTCTTTCACTCTGCCTCTGGAATTTCAAAGAGCGCATAGAATTAGGCCTTGTCTCACTAACAATGCCTCCCCCAGGTCTTTCATTACATATCTTCTAGACCATCAACAAGCACGTTTAATTCTGCAGACAGCAAAGAAGCAATCTCCTCTAACCTTCCATGGCAATAAAACATATTTTTCTCCAGATATTTCAAAACCAACTCAGGACCAAAAGGAAAAGGTTCTTGGGACTGAGACCAGCGTTGAAGAAATTGGATATTAAATATGGATTAATGTAACCAGCCAGAATGATGATTACTCACCCTCATGGCATCACCAAATAATATTCTGACTTTGATTAATTGGATGCCAATATTAAGTCACTTGAATCCTCACAGATGGACACCTCAGCAATGCATCTCATTCCTCATCAGCCTGCTCCAACTCACATCAGTTTGTACAAGCATCCAGCTCTGCCAACTACTATAAATTCAAAAATAGATAATCTCATTCCAGATGTAGATTTGATTCCAAACCCTCTGCAAATTCTCAGGACTCTAAATGCAGATCACCCATTAAACAAATTGATCCTGATGTACCAACCTCAAAACATTTATTTGTTTTGAACACTAATGTTTCCCTGTCAGTATATTTAAATATTTACAAGTCTCATTTTTCTTACTCTTTGATACTTCCCTTTTTGTATATATTGTATATATTTTGCTTTCCTCCCTAACTGTTTCATTCCCCTGTGTTTTTTTACCACACCAAGTATTGTTTTACTGCGTTATGCGGAAGTATATTCATTTCAGTGCTTGGTAATATTTATTAGTGAACCGTATTTTACACTTACAGGTATTCAGCTTATTTGTTTATACTATTTGCTTCTTGATCTTACAACTATACTTATACTAGGTTGAGTATAAAAGCTGTTTCATGGAATGTTAAAGGATTTAATCATGCTATTAAAAGGCAAAGAATTCTGAGTCATTTAGGTAAACGCAAGGCTGGTATCACTTGTGTTCAAGATACACATTTAGATTCTATTGAGGAAATGAATAAATAAGCTTTAGGTTGGAAATATTTTTTATGCACATGATGTAGGGAAAAAATGTGGAGTTTGCGTACTTATCAGCAAAATAATCAATATTCAGTTAATAATCGATTATTGAAGCCATTATTAACATATGTCCAGTTACTATTGTCAATATTTATGGTCCTAATATCTGTAAACCACAATTTTCAATGGGATGCTTTCAAAGCGATGTTACTTGGTGTTATAATACAATATGTCACCTCTAAAAAGAAGAAAAATTTCAAAATGTTAAATAAATTGCTTAAGTCTATAAAAATGTTGGAATCCTCATATCTTAATAATCCCTCAGATATGGTATTACCCGAATTGTTCATTTACAATTGTTCAAATGACACAATTGTTCGAATAATAGGGGTCCTAATTGACCTTCTGCACAATTGACTGTATGGTCATTTTAATATATATTATGGGTTGGGTGGGGGTTGGATTGGGTGGAGGGGTGCGGGGGGTTTCCCCCCACATATATATCCTAATTGACCTTTAAATTCGGTCAATTGTGCAGAAGGTCAATTGTTATTCGAACAATTGACATTTGAACAATTCGTATACAACCTCAGATACTACCTTCAAATCCCTTTTAACTAAACACATTGAATTTAATAAATGAAGTTAAAATAAAGCTTGTTCTTAATTGTTAAGGTGCAAAGCCCAATACTATGGATGGTCTAATAAAGCTGGGAAATTATTAGTTGCATACCTGAAAACGAAAAAGAAAAAATATGATTATCTGTCATTAACAAGGCATTAAAGTAATGAACACTAATCAAATCAACAATTGCTTTATTGATTTTTATTCTGATACTTAGAAATATGATGATACCCTTGATAATGATAATATGTACATTATAACATTCCTACTCATTCACCCACCATTCACTCACCCATAAACCTTCTCCCACTTCCACTCACACTGGATTCTCCACACAGTGATGCACCCACCCGCCCAGAACATTCACAACACACACTATCACATTCATAATCATTCACATACCCACTCATACACTTTCTCCCACTTCCACCTACACTGCATTCTCCACACAGGCATAGGAACATTCAAACAGCCACATAATCACATTCATATCCATTCACCCACCAATCACCCACCAATTCCCTCACTCATACACCTTCTGTTACATCCGCTCACACTACATTCTCCAAACAGGCACACACCCACCTGGAACATTCTCATACACACCATAGCATTCATAACGATTCATATACCAGTTACTCACTCATACACCTACTCCCATATCCACTCACACTGCATTCTCCACAAAGGCACAGGAACAAACAAACACCCACATAAACAGATTCATATCCATTCACCCACCAATCACTCTCTCATACACCTTCTGTTCCATCCACTCATGCTGCATTTTCCAAACAAGTACATTCCTACCCAGAACATTCAAACACACACTGTCACATGCGTAACAATTTACCCCACCAGTCAATAACTCATAAACCTTCTCTCATATCCACTCACACTACATTCTTCACACAGGCAGCCATTCACCCAGAAAACTAACACACACACTATCACATTCATAACCATTCACATATCAGTCACTCATTTATACACCTTCTCGCACATCCACTCACATTGCATTCTCCACATAGGCATCCACATATCCAGAACATTGAAACACTCACATAATCACATTCATATCCATTCACCCACAAGTCACACTCACACATACACCTCCTCTCACATCTATTCACACTGCATTCTCCACACAGGCAGGCATATACCCACCCAGAACATTCAAACACACCATGTCAGATTCCTATCCATTAACCAACTAGTCAGTCACTCACACCTTCCTTGACATCCACTGTGAGGGGTCAGACACATGAGCAAACAACTTTTAGATGACTTCTCAAACCTTTTTTTTTTAAAGTATACAACGCCTCACTATCCCTACTCTGAGGAGGGATTCGCAGACTATCAAAACTAAAAGAAAAACATTCGAACACAGGATATCTGGCTCTCACACTTAAACATCAAATACCCAAAGAAATATATGGCAATTCACAATGACATCAACAATGATATTCACAGACTTTCTTGGTAACCTGGGTGAATTCCCCTTCCCCAGATTTCAAGGTAACTTCAGTTCAAATGTTCAACAAAAAGTAAACAATGAAATCCAGATTTGTTATAAAGTCTAAATTCAGGGCTTGCTTCCTTGAATGAGTCAAAGAATAGTTTTGTTAACCAAAGTTGAAACACAAGAAAAACATCATCTCTTGCTGGAATAAAGACTTTCGACTTCATCAAGTAGCGTCAGTGTTATTTCCAGCAAAGATACTTTGCCACAAGTTATAAATGTCCAAAAAGAAATAACACAGTTACTCGTTAGTTTCAAATGGACACAACTTCTGGTAATGTCAACAAAACACAACCTCTGGTTAACACTTAGTAAGTCTTTGTTGGTAATATCACAAATCACATTTTGGGTCTTTGTCATGATGACTTCACAGCACTTCTACTTTCATTTAAGCAACTCTCAGCTTTTAATGACTTCTACAAGATTCAACATGAGGGTACACTCCTTTGTTTCATAGTATTCTGCCTCAATTGTGCTGAAGTGTTAAATCCACTGACAACCAACATATGACCACAGCTTCATGTCTGCTTCTTTCTGACTTTTTATGCACGGCAGGATTCACTTTAGTGCACTTCAACACATTCAATTAAGCAAGGCACTCTACCTCTAAATATTCACTTTCCAGAAGGGCAGCCTCTTTGCCACTCTTGGCTGTCTGCAATGACAACCCACAATTGCCTTTAGCATACACTTCTCTCTTCTTCATATTGGCTTTGGCAATATATGTTGTGTCAGCTTCTAATGCATATATGCAAGTAGCAAACTCCCTTTCCCCAACCTTTCCTTTATCCCTCTGTATTCTGCCAGCCAGGATAATTTACCCAGCAGCCTTGTTGTCACTCTCTCTTGGCTTCAGGTAATGCTTGCATACTTTTGACTTGGGAAATGCTGATGCACTGTTAGGCGTATGACCATACTTGCACAATTTCTTGGCTTTGAGAAAAGCTGGTTTCACTTCTAATTGGGGAGGCACGTTATTCACTCTTGGCTTGGGCAATGCTTAAACTTGTAAGAATAATGTTCAAAGGCTTAGCTTTTATTGTTAAAGATGTTTAATTGCTTTAGTAAAGATTCAGAAGTCACTTTTCCTCTGACAATCTTTCTTAGGTGCACGTGAACACGTCTTGATAGGTTTTGTACAAAATTAAAGTTTAAGAAGAAAGGTACACTGCGTTTCCTTCTTACGTGAGTGAAATAAATGACATTCACTTATACACGTGTGGCACATTTAAAGTTCCCCATTGTTTGGCAATCAACGGTCAACTTCACATTGCTTTTCTCACATGCAAGTGAATGTTTAAGGATACTGTAGCCGGCAGTGTTCGCACAAGGAAACAGAACGCTGTGCAAGTCTCACCAGCTTCCGTATTCCTTTTCTTTGCGTTTTGCAGGACTTCTGCCACTTGTGGCTTCTATAACTACCCACAGTATTCCTTATTGAGGTTATCTCTAGTCTGGCCATGTCAATAAGAAGCCCTTCTCACTCCTGAGACCCACGGCCTTCACAACACCTTCTGGCCTCAGCTTCTTGCACACTTCCTGCTGCGCAATCTCTGCAAATAGGTTCACATGGGGAAAGGTAGTTTTGCTTCAATACTTCTGCTGCGCAACCTCTGCAATTCAGAGTTTGTGAAAACAGGACTCTCGCAGGACAGGCAGTTGAAATCTGCTTGATCAAAGTCCCAGCACCCCTTCGGCTCTCCCACTTCTGCCTGGATTGCCAACAGCATGCATTCTTCTTCCTTCTGCTGCTACTGCTACTCCACACACTCAGCCACAGCTCACTCTTTTTCTAATGGCCTGCACCTGAGGTGTCCCTATATGCCTCCCAGCCTCCTTCAGGTGTGGGCTATTAGGTTTAATTTCCTGACTACTGCCACAACATTGATTTTAAGGGTAGATTAATTTCCCTTAAAATTATTTAATAACACATCATTAGAATACACTATTAAAGAGGAAGGCAGTTTATTTAAGGCAACTTTTATAGATTCCTTTTCACTGTACCTTTGGGAGAACGGGGGCTTGTTTTCCTTACAGGTCTCAAATGATCTTTATTTCCTTGGGGATTTTACAGGTATTATATTGGCTGTGCCCACATCCAGCAATGCAATAGGTGGTTCAAATACATCATGGCGACAATATGCCATTAAATGTTTTGGTAACTTTGCAAGTATATCCCCTGTTAAGTATAAATACTGTGTCTCATACAGCGGGATCTCCTCACCACCCTGGGTTTTGTCTTCTCCCAGGTGATCCTCCTACAGTACACAACCCCCATGGTCAGGATCAGGACACATCTGCCTTTCTCGGGCCACCTGGGAGGAGACTTTAGGCAGGGTTTTAGTGAGGGATCCACAGGATTCATCACACCACTCACACTGCATTCTCCACACAGGCATGCACCTACTCACTTAAAATAGTCAAACACACTATCTCATTGATACTCACAACTCACTCAGCCTTCAATATTTCACCTATACCACATATATACATTTGACAGACACCTCACACATGCAAAATGCACATACACATTTCTTTTAAGCCTTCTTACCTGTTTATGCCTCTTGAGCTGCCTTCGATCTGTCATTCCGGGCCTCCCAGCTCCTCAGTGCTGCTCAGAGACAGGAACCAGGAAGCTGGGAGAGATTTCTGGTTCCTGTATATGATGGCACGAGGAAGCCAGAGGGGAGGGGGTTGGAGTTGATCGTGGCATGCCACATGTGACGTATGGCTCCTATCCCCATCTGAGCCAGATTGCCTCCTTGGGCCATGATGCAAGTCCTGGCCCAGCTTTCACCCTGACATGTGAGGACTGGACCGGGCCTCCATAAACCTGCCATGGCGTGCCTCCCGCTACACCAGTGGCTAGAAGAACAAGAGTGGATGTCAAATGGAAGGCCCTAGAAGTTGAAATGATCTAAATCGTGCTGAGGCGCATGGGGTCAGTCGAGAAGAAGCGTTGTGGAACGTATATTAGGAGAAGGTTAATATAAAGATAGCACGGACCAAAGATAAGGAAGCGCTAGAGCATGTATACATTGAAAGACAAGACAAAGGAACTGATATTCAAAACAGCTCTGAATTGGTAACCAATATAAATGATCCAGGTGCGAATTAAGATGAGCGGAAAAGATAAAAAATAATACAAATCGCAGAGTGCAAGAGAAAAAAAAGCGCATATTTAGGGAGTCCAAATTAAAGAGAACATTAATGTAAATGAGAAACAACCATCGACTGAAGCAGAATTTTACTTGCAGAAAATGTAAGTAAATGACAGATTTTCCAGATATGATATAACTAAAACGGACATGATTTTACCACGCTAGTGATCTGGGCCTGTAAAGAAAAAGAAGAATCAAAAATAATACCTAGATTACGAGCCTGGCTTGAAAATGTGAGTTGTAGTGAAACAAAAGATATGAACATGAATATAAAGGAGGAGACATTTCTGAAGAAGTAGGAAAGAAAATGATTTCTGTTTAATTGGGACTTCGACAAAAACAAACGAGAAGACATCTGCAATTTTTTGGCAGTTAGACAAACAGACAAACGTTGATGGATAGAGTCAGTAAATGATGGAAATGATACTAGGATGTGAGTGTTGTCTGCATAGAGGTGGACTTGGAAACCATAGCCAGAGATTAAATAAGATGAAGATGAAATATAGAGAGTCAACAGAAGGGGCCCAGGAACAGAACCCTGGGCAACACCATCAATGAAAGGAGAAGAGCAGGAAGAAAGATATTTCCAAGAGACAGTGAAAGAGTGGTTAGAAAGATAGTTTTTAAACCAAGAGAGAGCTGACACTGAAAAGCCTAAAGTAGAGAGAGTGGTGATTA
The DNA here is from genome assembly GCF_040938575.1 of Ambystoma mexicanum. Taxonomy (NCBI): domain Eukaryota; kingdom Metazoa; phylum Chordata; class Amphibia; order Caudata; family Ambystomatidae; genus Ambystoma; species Ambystoma mexicanum. Next base: position 884,611,792 of record NC_090928.1, on the reverse strand, counting down.
AAGAAGAATGATCAACTGTGTCAAAAGCAGCAATCAGGTCTAGAAGAATCAGAATAGAGGACAGCTTAAGATGACACGCATGACAAATAGAATTGGAGAAAGAGAAAAGAGCAGTTTCAATTGAGAAGCATGACCGAAAGCAATATTGTTGAGGAGGGAGAAGATTGTGGGAATTAAGATTGAAAGTTGAGTGACCAAGACTTTCAAGAAGTTTAGACAAATAAGGTAAAAGAGAAATTGGACAAACATTAACCGTATTAGGAGAATCGAGAGAGGGATTTGTTTTAGTAAAGGAATAACAGTAGCAGATTTGAATATAGATGGAAACATCCCAGATGGCAAAGACAGGTTAAGGACAATAGTTCAAATGGAAGCTAATCATGGAAAAACAGATTTAACCATAGAAATAGATAGGGGATTAGAGGGAGCCACATTACAGTGTGTACAAGAAATCAAAGAAACACCCTCACTGTCAGAGATTGAGGCAAAGCTAGAAAAGCAAGCATAAGAATCCGGAGTATCCGCTGCTGAGCAGTCCCGAGATGAAAGACCCACCATAGAAGTATTGCACAAAGAGAGAGGGATACTCTCAATTTAAGAGAGAAACATTTTTGCAAAATCATCACCAGTGAGATTTGAAGTAGAAGAGGGATCAGAAGGAGGAGGTGCAAGAATTTTGGAAAAGGTGGAAAAAAGAATTCTATGTGAGTTCACCTGATTGCAATAAGTGATTGAAAATAGTAAGCTTTAGCCTGTTGTAAAGCAGAGTAAAAGGATGGTAACCAAGAAGAATAGGTTTGATAGCTAATGGTCGAATGACATTTCAATAATGATACCAGAAAAATAGAAGAGACCATTGTCCTGATGTCCTTAGGTCTTGGAGTCTAGGAAGTAAGGAACCACCCCAATCTTAATTGTAATTCCTCCTGCCCGTGGAAAAATAATTGAAGTGTTTTTCTGACTGTCTCTGATCCTGCTAATCTCCGAAACTCAGCTGTCCCAACAGTATAGTACAGTAGGAGACAGCTACCTTTTTACAGAACAGGGCTGCTTCGTTCTCTTTTTTTCTTACATTATGCTATGCAGGGTTTGAATTGGAAAACCAGTAGGACCCTTAACTGGATGATATCACCCCTGATCTCAATTAAACTATATCTGGGTTTGCTTTAACTGGCTTTACACATTTTTCAAGTTATAAAGGACCGTGACTCTGTACCCTCAAGGTAACTCTGTTTCAACACTTCTTAAAGAAAATTGGAAAACAAAGAGCTACCTAACTGGCTTAACCAATATCACTAACTTTCTTGCGCTAGTTTCTATGTTGGATCTTTTAACTATATTGAAAGGCACCCTTTTAATGAGATTATAGAGTTCTTAAAAGTGTTAAGGCTCATTGTTGTATCTGAACATTTATCAATTGCACTAGTGCACTTGAGTTGCATTTTAATCACATTTGAACCTGCACTTGAATTTGAACGTTCCTTTACACTAAATTATTTTTGCACAAACAGTACTGCAATTGTGGGAATATAGCCTTTGAGCCATCCTGGGGTTATTTAAACTGTGAATAACTTACTTTCATACAGGTGCTGATGCACTCGCACATTAGTGCTTGTGCAATTTAATTGTAGTGCAAATTGCTCTTTTTCCTTTTAACTAATTACTTTTAATAGGATGGTGACTGCGCATGTATAGCCTTTAAGCAATCTAGGGGCTAACAACTCTGTGAAATACTTATTTTTATACAAGTGATGTTGCACTTTGTGGGATATATTGACCCACTCTGCTATACTATGCATCCTCACTCTGCTATCTATGGTGCGAGAAACAGCAAAATGGCGGAAAAACCCTTGTGCGTGCCAAAACCTCCAAAACCGCATTTTTTCAACACACAAAAAGATGGCTGCACAACCTGTCACCCATGGTGCGTGTGTGGTGGAACAGAGCACACACTGCAGAAAAAGTGCCAGTGGACTCCATGACAAGTAAACATGGAGTACAGAGGGAGAAGCAGCGCTTTGCAAGTGAAATTCCAAAATGTGCCTATAAATGACATTTACTTTGCTGCTGAAACTTCAAAATGCCTGTACATAACACTTTCCAACACGCAAAATCTTGCTTGGCGCTAAAATTCAGTTAATCTAATGAAGCACTGTGAATTTACAAAGTCCTGAAATGTTAAGAGCAAAACATTTTCTCAGCAAAACTGGATTGCCTGTGAATGACAATTCCTGTCAAAATTCTTTGTGCATCAATACTGGGCTACCTGTGAGTGACAGCCCCTGTCAAATGGCTCTCCTGATTAAACTTCAAAGTTGTCTAAAACTAAAGATCTGCCGGATTAGCAAATATAAAAGGACTGTTGCTGAAAGGAACACTGATCTCAGTTGTTTTGATCCCACAGGTTCAAACCTAAGAATGTATTTTATCTATGTCATCTGATGCAACAAGTTTGTTTTATGCTGGATTTCAAGTCAAGAAATTAAAAATTAACTTAGGCTGGCAGGTTTCCACCCAAGGAGAGGGCATTGATCACAGCAGATGCTCACTGACACATTATAATTGTGGGGTAGGCCAGACTTTTGTCTGCTACCAAGGACTAAACAATGGCAGATTCTCCAGGCCAGGAAATGGACGTGTGAAGAGGTCATAAACTAGGCTGGCAGATTGAAATCCCAAAGGTGGGGGCTGCTCCTTGCCTCCAGAGAAAGACAAAAGGCTGACCATTTGCTGCTAAGAATATGTAATGAACATTTTTTAGAGACTTATAAAGTCGCTATCAAAAGTGGTGAAAAATATAAAAAGGGCAGATTTGCTAATCTAATTTTTGGCTCTATATTTCAAAACATGGTGGAACTGTGTAGCATATTCTGAACAGGAATGGCAATATCTGTGGTTTCATGGGAACTGTATTTATGCTAGAATTGTTAAACTTTGCAAACATATTTCTATGGTAAACACGCATATTTGTGGAAATTTGGAGAAAGTTTGGAAAATGTGTTCATGCTGAAATGGACAAAATGCTCCAAAAAGGCGAAACAAGGTCTCACAGCTGTGGGATTTTGCTGAACAGATACTCAATAAAACATGTAATCCTTGTATGTGATTTTCATAGAGGTTACAAATGTATAAATATGTATTTAGGACACAATTCGATTTTGATACTAGCGGCTAGGGGAGGTTTCTAAGGATTGTAAAAATTAAACCATGAACTTGACATCATCTGTCTTTGATTCAATCACTCAGATGCAAGGCAGAGATGAGGCTCTGATCCAATCCCAGTTCACATGGGTGAGTTTAGTTAAGACAGCCCATACACCCATTTTTGTGATGTCATTTGAAAAGATAAGTAGAGACATCTGACAACACATACACACTCTGTCTTCTGATTCCAGCAAAGCATTCTGATCCAGCATTCAACATCCAGCCTTTAATATCCTTCCAGATCCAGATGCCAATCACCAGGCCAAGCAGTAGCTGAACCATTTTCAGCTAGGCCTCAATCCTCAATTAATCCTCAACTAATCCTTATAACCCAGTAAAGCGCTGTAGTGTGGGGAAGCATCCTGAAACTATCTCACGTGCTACCATAATGCTTGCCTGATGAACTCGCCATCCCGCTGATCTGAAATATCCGGAAACAAGAAGGGCAGATCCCATGCAGTTCCGGTGACCAGCCTAGCTGATCCTAGCTGATGTGCTGTCCTTCCCTGATAGACCCGATCCATTGACCAGAATCTTGATGGGCCGAAAATCTTAAATCCCAGTGGATTGTGAGTATTAACAGGATGCTAGAGAACTATTGTATACCTTGCCTTATTTTGTTCCACCCTAATATCTGAACTATCTTTACTTTCATAACCAGAGACAGTGTCAAAATCTTTAGTGCTGTCTTATTCTGTCTATTTGCGAAAGTGTCATTTTCACAGTTATTTTTATTTGTGTACCTCTAATCCAAAAATCCCACTTCAAGTGTTTGGACTGGTTCCGCCGAGGAAGGCACTGGGAATCTGTTACTGAAGTCATGAATCAGTCTCAGAGCTTAATTCATCCCAAACTGGTTGTCTAGCCTGCATGCTCTAGTCTTGAGTAAAAGCATAATCCATAATTTTTGGTTTTAAACTGAAGTTCTTGTCCAAAGTCGTGTCTTTATTTTGTAAAACACCTCCCACTAAAACCTCCATAACTCCCTCAGTGTAGTTGACCCTATTTTATCAAAAACCGTATCGTAAAAGTTTGCCGCACATTTACATTTTGCAAAGGTTTTACATGTGTGAATTGTCTTTAAATTATTTCCCACTTTGCCATTGAGATTCCAATTGTTTTCTTTTGATTAAATCATTGCTTTTGATTGCTTGCATCTGTTCAAAGCAGCTCCCTTCGAAATGTATAATAATTTAAGAATTTTTGACCACATTTAGTGTTTTTGCTCAGCCAGTTTCAAAGCCATCCTGGCAGTTGAAAAGTCAAATCCGTTTTTCTCTTGTGTTTAAGGGGGGAAGGTGGCAGTGATATTCTGTTTGGTCTGTATTATTCCTTAGTACCTGTTCTCTCCTCACATCTATTTAAATTGCCTATTGGTGGGTCGAAGTGTGTCGCAGGGACAACCTCTAACCACAGTGCTATCTGTTCCAAACCAATCCAAAAGTATTATTTTCTTTTCTGCATTATTTTTGTGTTCATTACCTAATTCCCAGTGCATTAAATGTATTATTCATTGTCCTTGTCACCCCTTGGTGATTGTTGTTACCTATTAAAAATATATTGTGTTTTAAATTCTCAATCTATAAATAAATATTTACCATTACAAAGTAGCCTGATTCCTGGTTCAGTATGATCGGGGGGGGGGGTATTTTGAGAAGGGTGTGATATGAGTGGTATATCATTCAGAATATTGAACTTATAGACAAAAATGAATAAGGATTTCCTTTGCGCACTACATGCTGGGCGAGACTTGGGTGTGTGCCTGATTGAAATCCCTTGCAGCTTGGGGGCTCATGTCCGAGATCCTGAATTTGACCTACCACTCGTGACAGGATGCTAGCCGGTAGGGTGCATACACCTTGTTGCTTTGGCGCACTGTGCTACACAGAACAAGCACCCCTCAAAAGAAATACTCAAAAGAATTGGGCCTGTTTGCAAAAGTAAATTAACCCTGAGATAAGTCAGAAGGAAATTGACATTTCTGAGATGACGACCCCAGTGGAAATTAATATTGCTATGGATCACTTCCTGCACAAACTGTTTGTCAGGGGTGAGTGCCCAGAACAGGATGAACAGGTATGGCTGCAGGAAATGAAACAAAAAGTCACTGCAATCGACCTTGATATCTGGCAGGACAAGGGTCCATTACATCAAGCGCTTAGCGAACTGTACATAGCCCTAAAAATAAAAGAGGAGCAGTGTAAAATTACCAAAATAGCAGCCTACCTGTACCTCCACATAGGAATCATAAAGGAAAAGCATGCAGGCAATATAGATTTGGCCAAGAGGCAAGGGGAAGCACTGTAGAAAATCCAGACCGATCTGGACTCTGCAGAGTAAAGGCTCCAGGATAGCCAAGAATCTGAAACAGAGGCTATGCAGTATATTACCAAACTCCAAGAAGATCTGTCTCTCTTGCAGCAAAAGCATGTAGAACAAGATCTCAAATTACAGATACTGCAAGAGGAGTATCAGGAAAGAGTTGAATCTCCACAACAGAGTCAACAAAAACTGGAGCATCAATTGAATTTTAATAGAATCTGTGCAGAACAGACAGTCATCTTACAAAACTGCCTATAATCCTTGAAAGAGGAAAATAATAAATTAATTATTAAAGACATCCACTCTCAAGAGGAATTTGATGAGGAGCGCCAGAAATCTAGTGCAATTAAAAAAACAGAGGGATGACCTGGCTGCACAGAGGGGCACTCTGACTCAGGAGAGCGCCGCCTTAGGACCGGAAGTCAGCCAATTAAAAACTAAGTTAGAGGAAAGAAAGTTGGCCCTTCAGGAGTTTAGTGAAATTAAAACTGATCATGTAAAGTTGTTAGAGCGCACCAAATGGGTGGAGGATGCTCTGGCAAAGAACACTCAGACCAATAAGGACCAAACTCAGGAGATGAGTCTCCTGCAGCAAAAATTGGCCCAATATTTCCAATCCAGTTAGGAAGCACAGAGTGACAATGAGCCGCTCTGTGAAAAGAATGACAGGCTCCACAAACAGATATCCGTGCAGGAGCAAATCATTGAGACCAATAAGGCCTTAATAGAGGAGCAAAAGGGTCAGATTTTGGCATGTCATCAGGGAATAGGGGCTGAAAGAGATGAGATAAGAAGGGACAGAGAAACCCCTTGCATACCCTCAGGACCCCTGTCATCAGGGACTTTAATCCCTTCAGTTTCATGGACTCTGCCACCCTCATGTCCACTGGCTCATATGAACTCAGGGTCACGGGGATGGTAGACTTCAGCACAATGGGAAATATGGGACTGAGAGATCAGCGCCTCCCAGAAATGGATAGGCGAGTATCGCTGTACAGATTCCCAAATGTGAGGGCTAGCCTCTCTGATCAGGAAGACTCCAGTGAGGGGAGAATCAGAGAATTGGATCCTCAAAAATATCGCCTACCAAGGGATCATTTTGTCAAATTTGTTGGGGAACTCCATGAAGCTAGACCCGCCAAGAGTATCCTAAAAACCTCTTCCTAACTAGGGCAGTGGGGGAGGGGGGTACTCAGCCAATCCTGGAGCAAGGGAGAGTCAGAAGATTCTTCTGAGCACCACAGGTCTCAAAAGACTAGGTCCCCACATTCTGCAAGCCATTCCCAAGCCCACAGAATTAGGGAGAGCCTAGAGGATCAGATAGCCACCTCCTGTAGCAGTGCCTCTGAGTCATAGGATGAGTGGACAAGGGTGACTAAGACGAAACAGGCCAACAAAATTAAGAGGGCCCTACTGAAAGATCCCCTGAAATAAATCAAGGCCATTAGGAGCGTCATAACTCCCTATCATAAAAATGCCAAATATTCAGTTTGGGAGCACCTCGAGTTGTATGAGCAAATGATGGATTCTTTCCACCTGAAGGATGGCCAAAGTTGCATTCAAAATGTCAAGTGGACATTTTCAAGTGAATACTCCAGCTTCTTTGCGGGGCTGGAGGATCAGAACCACTTATGATGGTCCACCTATAGGACGGCCACCTTAAAGCATTTCTCCTTACATAGGAACCCTCAAGAGGCCCTCAAGGCGGCCTACAATATGCAATGTGGGGAAGACCAGGCCCACAAGAATTTGTACAAGAGTTAAAACGTGCCTTTGCGCAGACCACCAGCAGGGTGTGCACAGACAGTAGGGAGTTCATTAATACTTCCTTTCATGCACTACCTAAATACATCGTGACCCAGCTGGTGAGGGACTTTCATGAGAAGAGATCACTAGACTGGGTCATTGAACAGGCAACACGCATTTATGAAGTGCAGAAACCGGAAGAAAATAAAAGTACAACTACAAACCCCAAACCAACCAAATCCCCTGCTGCTGCTAAGGTGGTGGAGGTGAAGGTTACCCCCGTTTTAGATTTGGAGATGGGGGGGGGCTAAAAATATTCCTGTCCAAAATCCTCCTAACCAAAGACCCAGAAGGCCCTTGGCCCAATCCCAAACAGGTAGTCAGGGAGGTAACCCTACAAATGGGACCCCTAACTCCACTAACTATATCAGCCCCTGTAACAAGGGCAGCAGACCCATCCAGGGCTATGTGTGGACTCCCCCAGACCAAGGGGGGATCCAAACAGGCAGCTGCCAACCCAGGAAACTTCCCTCCTAACTTTCCCAAGGAGGGCAGTAATCCCCCAAATGCCTGGTTGAGTTTCTTTCCCCGGTACCCGCCAAACATCAACCCCAAAACAACCCTTCTTTCTTTCCCCCCTTTTTATTGAGCCCAGACAGCCCAATCCGGGAGAGGGGAGGCCAAGGGTGGAGGGGTACCAGAACTATCCCAACCAAGGGTATTATGGGAGAAGGGACAGTTACCCTTCCCGTGATCAACCTAGGATGGACCAGAGACCCCTGTACCAGCCAGAGCGGGTGTCCCAACTGAAGCGCCAGGTCCAGAACTTGTCACAGGATCTGGGTTGCATGTTGAGGGCTCAGCAGAACCCTCAGATGAACATGGCGGCCCAGAACCGCTCAAATCAAGGGCCTGGTACTCCAGAGCAATGAAGGGGAGAGAACCCCGACAACCCACCTGTTCCAGGGAGGAGGCACGGGAGGTAAAGCCTTAGAGAAAACTTCCTTCCCCAATTGTGAAAAGCCCCTGGAAACCCAGGAACCGGAACCAAAATCTCCTGCCCCCGAAAGTCTGCAACCTAAGGAACAGAGGGCGGGTAGGAGAAACAAAGGGCCTAAAAAGACCCATTTTGTGGAGGAGGTTAGAGTCTTCCAATTTGAAGGAGAGAGGTCCTCAGAGGATTCTGGGAAAATAATCTTCTCCTTCAGGGATGGGGGAACTCCTCCTAAAGAAAAGTGGGTCCCAAGAGATCGTAATCCAGACTGGGTAGATGTGGGGACTGAGTTAAAACCGGCCAACATTGAACCCCAGAATGACAAACCAGAAAATCACCTTGCCCAAACCAATTCTGGTGACTGCCTCCAAAAAGGGGGGGCAGCCCAGAATCAGAACTAGGGGAGCCCAAAACTCCCCCCATATCCAACTACCACCTTTTTTGTACAGGGTCCCAAACTCCCAAACAAAGTCCTGCCCAAATTACCCCTCTATCAGAATCAAGAGTGAAGAAATTAACCCTCCAAGTGGCCCAACATGCGCATTATCTTTGCCTCCTCGAGGAGAAGGAGGGAAGATGTTATGCCCCGGTTCAAATACAGGGGAAATATACATTTTTGGCACTGGTGGACACTGGATCCCAAGCCACCCTTCAGTCAAAAAGGGCCTTTGATCAGCTGAATTCGGGAAGGGGTAGAAATACCCGATCCCTCTCACCCCTCTTTCTGGACAACTTCAGAACTTCGATGGGAATGAAATTCCTGGTGAGGGGACTGCAGATTTAGAAATTAAAATTGGGCGACACAAGGTGAAACACCCTGTGACTCCAGAGGGCACACCATGTTTACTAGAGAAAGACATCCTGCGTAGATTGTCTCCCCTCATAGATTGTGTAAACAAGGTCCTCAGGACCCAGACTAACCGACCTATACAATTAAAACATAGTGTCAACCATGTTAGTTTAATGGCACATGACACATGGTTGAACAAAAACCTGTCCAAATTGAATTACATTTTTGAAACTACCAAACCCCTGACTTGACAGTAATTGCAGTAGGACAACAAACTGGTGATGGGAAGTCCTCTCTATTTCTGAAAATCAACCTTCCTTCCAGTCGCAAGTGGCATTCCACACTGGAAGGGAATAGTCTGAAATTCTATTCCAATTCACAATTAATAAGTCCCACTCCCATAGTCCAAAATGATGAGAAATCTGCTCAAAGCTTGGCTGATCTTCAGAAAATTGGAGAACAGTTGTTCATCCCAATTCAGTGAAATGGGGAGAAGGACTCTGTTTTTGCCAGAGTGTGCATGAACAATGGTAAGAGCTTCATCAGTGAGGCCATGTTCTGGAAACTCCCAAAAGATCCAGCCATTCCCACATTTAAATTGATAGACAAATGGGAAATGTACCTGGAAACACCCAAATCCAAACATCTCCTGCCTAGCAGGTGTATGCTCATAATTTAGGTAATGAACTGGTAGAACCAATCCCCAATGACTGTTTTGACAGTGATAGCGACAATGACACACCACCAGACAGGATCTTCACCCGGCATGGGGGGAATTTGGTAAGGAAGAGGTGACCTGTGACTTCAGGAGTGATGAGGTGATCTTTCAAGTCCACCAGGACTGCCTTCCCCATCTGAAGCCATCAGACCAAGTCAGTATTTTAACCAGGGACTTCTCCACCCAGCTGGAGGAGGCCACTGAGCTACCCAAACCAGAAGTCTTTCCGGGCTTCAGGCAAATGGTTGAAAAGAGGGTCAACCTAGCTGATGCCTGTGAGACTCTGGAGCAAAAGCAAAAATTGAAACACGTTTTCTTAGATTTTCAAGATCTCTTTGCGGTGGACTCATATGACTGTGGTCACACCCAAATCCATACAACAACAATTCCCACGGACCCTGCCATGACTCCAGTGTTTGTGAAGTAATATCACTTGCCTCCCGCATCAATGGTGTCCCTTACAGAAATAATTAAGAATCTTGAGTCACGTGGGATAATTCGTCCACTCCACAGCACCTTCAATAATCTGGTGCTGGGGGTTTTGAAACGGAATGGCCAGAAGAGACTGTGCTGACCTAAGGGTGCTCAACAAATGGGTCCACACTTCCCGATGGCCTCTTCCCTACATTGACCAAGGGCTGGCCCAGATCCAGGGGGCAAAGGTATACACTGCCAATGACCTGACCAATGGGTACTGGACTGTACCTGTCAATAGGGAAGACCAATTGTGTTCTCTGAAAGACAAAGGGGACCCCACATTCTGGGTAGGAGTATTAATGTAACAATTAATCACGGAAAGACATCCAGAGGATATAATTCAAAGGTTTAGTATCAAGGATTTTTATTGAACCTGATACAATTTAAATGTATGAATCAAATCATGATTTTAATCTGCACTTACGGCAACATTTTACATAGCAAGAAGGAACATTTTAAGAACACATCTAGATAATAAAATTCACACTAGTCAATCGTTCAAGCATTCATCCACATACATCCGTCATACAATAGTCCACTCATACCAAACCATCAATTGGTGTACAGTATAAAATCTATAAAAAATACATGTCATATAATTCATCAGTAAGGATTATTTATAGAGAGAATGTTAGATCAATATGTAGGGCCACAATAGATACTGTAGGTGGCCGAAAAATTCAGATGGGTCCCAGAAGTCTCCGTACCTCATCGCAAGTTTCACTCAACCGGTTTCGGCGTGTGTGCTTTAATGTAGAGACGTCTTCATCAGGAGTATAAGTTTACATTCTACAAAAGGGAAAAGGGAAAAAGGGAAAACGCAGGCTCATAAGTTCCCTTTGTTTTGATGACAACATAAAACGATGTAGGTTAAAACCAAGTCAAAACACAGATATAACATCATTAAAAGATTCGAATGATAGGTCAAAACAACATCCTGCTCTCGCACTGAGTGAGACTCTCTGGGGTGGACCTTAGGTGTCAGACAAGAACAGTGCTAGCATAAAAAATTGATGTCCTCAAGTCAAGTGGAACCAAGTTATAAACAGAACAGACACCCGCGATTTGGAGTATAGATTGGCAAGAGAGATTTGCTGGTGCTGTCTAGCTAGAGTATTGCAAAAGTGTACAGAAACTGGTAGCCACAGGAATCAACACTTTTCAACATAAATACATATGCAACTCAGCTGTAGGGCCTGGCGGATGGCCCAGCTGATGTAAAATGGTGCAAGGAGCCTAGCCTAAATAGGGTCCCTTGTTGCATACTGAGCCTTATTGCATTCATCCGGCAAAAATATAGAAATAATGATGACTGACCTTGACTTCAGCAAAGGGAAACTGTGAATGGATTCCTTTTGTTTTAGGCTGGGTCGGCTTGTATATTCTAATTAACAGTGTCCCGGGGATGATTCCTGCACATAAAATTGCTGAGCTCCCAACAGGCCACGGTCCTGTAAGTTATTAGTGTATTTTATGCACACATCCGGATGGAAACTATTTGCCTAGGTCTGAAAATTAAAACAAAACGTTTTTTCTTTTTTCTTACCTAAAGTGGCAAATTATAGACACAACACAGATGGTGGGTGTGCTGGTGCCTGTGGATGTCCAAGACTGGGCCACAAAGATGTTCCACGACCCTAGGTGGACAAGCAACAAAAACGCTGGTCACGGAACTGCACAAGTTCGGAAAGGGAAGGGTTAAAGCAAGCAAGCGCACTGGTTTTTCCATGTGGAGTCCCAATGATTGTTACCCTCCCCTCCCTAAGAGGAGTGACTGCGTCCCCGGCTCCCAAAAGCCTTTATTAAATTAATTCATGGGTTCAGAGAAAAAGGGTGAAGCCCTCCATTACTGTAGTGATGTAAATAGAGTCCCTGAATGGTACGGGATCTAAAATAGAAAAGCAACTCCCCTGGTGTAAATTAGTGCTCTTACCTGAAATGGACAGGAGATGTCATTCCGCTCGTGGCCACCGACAAAAACGTCTGGGGCCAGAACGAGCTCCGGCAGACGTGAGACTCGGTAACGCTCTGTTCATCCCACTGGAGGTTGAAATAGCGTCTGTTCGAGCATGTGATATTGCATTTAATCACATGACCCAGAGTTCGTGCGTGCTACCTAGGCAACACAACATAATGTGTAAAGAGGGGAAAGTGCCCCAAAGATTCGTGTTCCTAAACTGGAGCAGTTACAGTCCAGTCTGGTGTTTTAATTTCTTCGCCGTACATGGTAGTCATGCAGAAAAAATGTATGTTGAACCCACCGGCAAACTATCGTTCTCTTAGCCATCGTGTACGTGTGTTGCGGAATGCCTCCACAATCACCCCGCAGCAGCTGCTGCCAAGGTTGTAAACAAGGTCATAGTGCTTGACCTGCCCCGATTGTCATAATTAAAAGGATTAGGTAGCCCCGCCACCTGAAATAGAAGGGCGGGGAGCTTATAAGGGACATTGTTGTCTTTTGATAAAGACACTACTCTGTCAACCAGCTGGGCATGTTAACTGGCATCAGGTGAATAAGTCCTGATCAGAATGCTGATGCTGATTTTTTAATATGGGTCTGCAAATCTCTGAGCTCCAAGGAGCTATGGGTCCATATTTAGTGGTATGAAATCTTTGGAATGACAATGGAAAGCATATATGGTGGAAAAGTGAATTCACCACAATAGGCTACCGGCAATATTGCCCTGGCATAAGAATTAGAAGGTGGTCCACTAGTTGCATGCATAGCAGAACCGCCTAGCCTGGAATGTGGGAGGGGGAGAGGGGGAGAGGAGAGGGGAAAGGGGAAATGAAGAACCATGCGCGTCAAGTTGATGTAATTAGTTACATGACTGCCAGGGTTCCAAGGTATTTAAGCCTTGTGTGAGCGTTTTTAAATTGAAAATCCACAATTGCTCTTTATAATCCACATTTTTTTACCAGTTGGATCTGGTTTTGGGCATATACCTTTTCTATGCAATACCATTCCAATTGTTCTGCACTGTAGTCCATCTCGACATAGTGGATCACCATGGGTGCATTCAGGTTCCGTGTTTTGATTTTTGAACGATGTTCATTGATGCGGGTACTCACCTCTCTAGTTGTTTTTCCAATGTGCAAAAGCTGGCAGGGACACTGGATAGCATAAATAACATTCTTGCTCCTACAAGTTGTAAAAGTGCGAAGATCCCACCTTTTATTCTGTGAGCTAAAGGAAATAGTTTTTTTTTTAAAAATTGCAGGCAACGAATGAAATGCATGGATAATGTCCCACAACTGGATTGAAACTGGTATCTCTGATGGCATGAGTTTTTTGTGAAATTCCACTGGCGCGAGTCATCTTTTGTTTCAGATTTTTACTTTTTTTAATGCAAACAGGGGTTTTGGCATACTGGTATTAGTATGATGCCTCTAATGGCATCGCTATGTTGAGAAAAGTTTGAGACACATACTAGCTCCTCTTTTTTACCCTTGTTTTACCCTTGTCATGCTTTGGTAGTCATAGCAAGTCTCGATTAATATATCGAGCTCTCTTCTTTGAGTGTTTTATAAGTTTTCTGGGGTATCCATGTTCTAGCAGTCTTTTTTCCAAGATTGCTGCGTGTTTGGCAAAATTGGCAATGTCTGTGCAGTTACGGCGTACTCGTAAAAACATGCCGTAAGGCAAGTTACGAAGAAAACTGGCAGGGTATTGACTTTGATATTTTAATGTCGTATTTCGCTCTGTGGGTTTTCTATGTAATTCTGTACGTAGACCACCTTCTTCGACAAAAATAGACAAATCCAAGAAGGAGATCCTGGAAACTGAATATTCAAAAGTAAAATGGATGTCTGAATCCATGCTGTTAGGCCATTTTACAAACAATACTAGTGATGCTTGGGAGCCCTCCCCAATCATCAGTATGTCATCAATGTATTGTCGGTACAATTTAATTTGGTCTCTGAAAGGATTGAAAGCTGCCAAAATGTTCTCTTCATTCTAAAATAATGGCCAAATTTGGGGCAAAGATACAACCCATGGCTGTCCCCTTGCATTGTAAGAAGAATTCCTCCTTAAATTTGAAAAAAACTATTTTTTAGGACCAGCTCAGCCGCTTTACAAAGAAAATCTGTGGAAATTATATGTGGTAGAGGTTGCCTGTTTAACATAGTTTGTAAACTCAAAATGGCTCTGTCCTGGCGAATATTTGTATAGAGCGCTTCAATGTCAAGTGTAACTAATATTTGTGTGCTGGTGTCAAATGCTTGGAATTCCACAAGGTTGATGGCATCTCTAGAGTCTAAGAGAAAGGTGGGAGTTGCCATTGCCAACGGTTTGATGAAGAAATCAACATATTTCGATAGAGGTTCAAGTAGTGACCCACGTCCCAAGACTATGGGGCGTCCCGGGGGGTTCTCAGTGTTTTTATGTATTTTGGGCATGATGTAAAACAAAGGCGTGTGATCTTCTGAAAAATGTATATATTCAATTTCCTTAGCTGAGAGAAAACCCAGTTGGCTTCCTTCCTCGGTAAGCTGGAATATCTTGAGTTTGATTGTCTCTGATGGATCCTTAGCAATTTTGGTGTAGTGGCCTGGGATGTGTAGGAGTCTCAGGACTTCCTGATCATAGTGCCCAGCATCCCAGACCACTATACCACCACCCTTATCAGTGACCTTGATAACTATTGATGGATTTGAGGCTAATGCCTGAATAGCCTGAAACTCAGAAAGGCTGAAATTGGGCCCTTGTTAATTTCTGGGGTAGCAAATTATTTGCTCTATTTCTTTAAGGACAAGTTTTTCAAAGATCAACACCTCAGAGGGAAGGTCACTAGCATTTGGAGTGAAAGTCGAGGGCCTCGAAAGGCCTGATATATTGGGTTCCCTAGGAACCGTATTATTCAAAAAGAAGAAACGCAGCCTTAATTTGCATAGGGAGCTCTTTATTTCACCTATAATTGACATCGCACTCGGGTTCTGAGTGGGAACAAAAGATAAACCACATTTCAGGATCGATATTTCTGCTGGTGTTAGTATGCGAGAGGAAAGGTTAAAAATGTGCAGTGTTTCATCCACCACCTGTAAGCTTGATTCCGCGTCTGGAAGTCCCGATGCATCATTCCCTGTCCGGGAGTATTCTGCATTGGCATATTGTGTGTCATCCGGCCTTGAGGGGTGTTTCTGCAGCCTTTTCGGCTGCCCCTTCCTCGAAAAGGGTGGTCTCCCAAGGTTTGGTTATTCGGGTCCTCATTACCCGAGTTGCTGGATGATGTGTCTGAAAATGTCACCCATCTTTTTTTGTTGGTATTAGTGGGTCCCATATTCCAATTAGCACTGGAATACCAATACAAGGGAGGACCAATACAAGCTGGCCTTTACCTTCGGGGGACAGCAGTACACTTGGACCCAGACTCCCTTTGGATACATCAACTCCGGCAATGAATTTAATATCTTTTTGCATAAGGCCATGCCCGACTTGAGTCTAAGGGGTAACCTGGCCTATGTAGACGATGTTCTAATCAAAAGCTCAACTATGGAGGAACACATAGCGGAGATCCGTTATGTTCTGGCACAGTTGAGGGCTGCCGGAGCAAAACTCTCTTTCCAAAAGGCACAGTGGTGCAGGACCCGTGTCAATTGCTTGGGGCATGAGATAACTCCTGAGGGTTTCTGTCCCCAGGAAAAGAAAGTAGAAGCACTCCAGAAACTAAAAGACCCCACAACTCTGCATGAGCTAAGGCGCCTCCTTGGACTGACTAATTACAGCAGAAAGTTCATTGAGGATTATGCAGAAATCACAAGACCCGTGATCCATCTGTTGAAGGGGGTTCAAGTGGGAGTGGGGTCCAGAAGAAGCTGAGGTAGTAAAACAACTCAAAAGAAGCCTCTCACAAGCGCCTTACCTAGCTTATCCTGTCAAAAACAAGGAGTTTTTGTTGGAGACAGGGTTCTCAAATACATGCTTGACTGCAGTATTATACCAAAAGCATGACAAGGTCAATAAAGTAATCTCCTAAGTGAGTAAGACTTTATCCTCTCTGGAGGAAAGTTTCAATGACTGTGAGAAGGCACTCCTGGAAACGGTGTGGGCATTGAAAAATTACAGCCTGTTTATCCAGGGGGAACACATCATAGTGGAGACTCCACACCAGCCGCTGCAATATCTTTAAATTGTCAGAATCCGGGCTGGAAATTTGAGTAATTCCTGGATTACTTCCTGGATTCTGTCAATGCAAGGCTTTCCTGTGGAGGTCAGACATGGCCAAAGCAAAAAGAGTCCCCTCACGCAAGGTCTGGCTGACTTGCATGATTGTGCCAGAGAAAACTGTCTCGAGGACGAAAGTCTCAAAATCAAGGACAACATGGAGGCATACCTTAATTCCCCTCACAAAGTCTATGAAGAAGACAAGTGTGAGGGAATGCCCACTGTCTATGTGGATGGGTGCTCCTACCATTTTGACAACAACAGGGAAAAGGAACTTGTTGCCGGCATGGAGAATGCACGGGTGAATGATGCCCTAGAACCCTCCGCTGAGTACAAAATCGGTCCCCGTAGTAGTAAAGCAGCAGAGCTGATGGCTGTGCATCAAGCAATCCTCACTGCTGTCCAACACCAACTCCACGAACTGGTCATAATCATTGATTCAGGTTATGTACAGAACGGGTTCGTGGAGCACCTGGTTAACTGGAAAACCAGAGGCATGCTATGTGCTAACAATAAACCACTAAAACATGGAAAATGAATACAGAATATTGATGATTTGGTCACCCTGAATGGGATAACCATCTAGAGGAAAAAGATCAAGGGTCCTTCTAAAGTAGAGGGATCAGACAAAACTGGAAATTAACTAGCTGACCAGCTGGCCAAAACCAGAGCCATCCAAGGGGATCTACTTGAGATCGAGTACCTGTTGGAGGAAATCCAGGTCACTGCTATCACTAGGTCCCAGACAAATGCTCGCAATGAACTCTCAACTTCCCACTGGAGTAAGGAGACCCCAGATGCTGATTTGATTACGGCTCAAAAAGGGGATCCAATAATTGGTAAGTTTTATCAACACATTGAGGACCCTGAGAACTTTCCCCTGATGGATACCGATTGCATTGGGAAAGAGGACCTTAGAGTGTTGATGAAATGTGCAAAAATGTTCCGAATCCAAGACGTTTTTGTTGGTGAGAAGATCCATAT
Source organism: Ambystoma mexicanum (assembly GCF_040938575.1). NCBI lineage: Eukaryota > Metazoa > Chordata > Amphibia > Caudata > Ambystomatidae > Ambystoma > Ambystoma mexicanum. The sequence goes on along the minus strand of NC_090928.1, from coordinate 884,594,391 downwards.
CTGGCCATGACCAGTGGGTGGTCCCTACCTCATTCCGAAGCCTGATGCCAAGTCACACCCATGATGCGGCCAAAGCCTGTCATTGGGGTTTTCATACGACATTAGAAATCTTGAGAGAGATGGCATACTGGCCACACATGGGGCAGGATCTCGACCAATACTTGAAGGGGTGCCTTCTGTGTGCACAATTTCAGCCAACATTACTCACACACTAGGCTCCCCTCCAAAAGAGGGGGATGACACGGCCTTGGTCAGATTTGCAAGTCGATTTTATTGGGCCCGTGATTCGCTCCTCTAGGGGGAACAAGTACATGTTGACCGTAACATGCTTGTTTACTAAATGGGTGGAATGCCTCCTGGCCCCAAATTGCAAGGCAGAAACAGCAGCTGCCCTGATTATCAATCACATCTTCTCGTGTTTTGGACTACCCCAAATGATTGAGTCAGACCGAGGTAGCCGCTTCACTAGCAAAATGATGACAAAGATGTGGGAGATACTCGGGGTAAAAAGGAAACTACACATTGCCTATCACTTTCCTCTAGTGGTGGAGTTAAGAGGTACAATAAACTATTGTGAGCATATTAAAAACGTTTGTGGCAGATTATGGGCCAAGTTGGGACATTTGATTACCCCTTGTCCTAATGGCCATCCGATCTACCCCTTCATCTGCAACAGAAATGTCTCCATTTGAGCTGATGACTAGACGAAGGATGGTGCTACCCCAGCATCTGCTCTACAGAACTCATGAGTATATTGTGAATCTGAGAAAGCACCTTCAACATGCTTTTGCGTATATGCTCAGCAGAATCTAGAAAGATCTGCAGACAGTATGAAGACCCACAATGACCTTAAGACAACTAAAAAGGAATATCAAGTAGGAGACCGGGTCTACTTGTACAATTTCCAAAGGAACCAAGCCAAAGAGCGTACATTCCTCCCAAGTTGGCAGGTCGCTTTTGAAATTGTGGACAGCATCTCACCAGTCGTCTACAGAATCTGCATCCCCAAGGGCAGTTTGACAGAGGGGGAAGACAAGTGCGTCCACATAAACCAGCTAAAGTGTTGCCACCCCAGGCATACTGTGAAGCAGATAGAAGAGCTCACCAGAAACCCAGAGGGGCAAAATCCGGAAAGCTAGAAAAATTAATAAATATTCATTGATTACACCTGAGAAAATGGGCAAATTATCACTGAATAATAGATGGGGAATATTGCCCATTGTTAGGGAATGCAAGTGTCTTTCCCACTGCTGAGATCCCCCAAAGATGTGTGGGTACAGTAGTGGGAACATTTTCATAACCGTGTTATGTTTTGTTTTCTTGTATTGGCACTAAATCCCAAGAAACACCAAGGAGGATCACTCGGGGACTGGGAGGAAAAACCCAAGGAATCTGGAGTATCATCCCATCCCAACCTGAACCGGCGAGGAGAGCGTGCCACCTCAATCGCTGACGGGAGAAGCAACTGAATTTCTCCACATGGACAGAAAAGAACATCCCACTCGCCCGACTCCCCCTCGACTAGAAGTCAAAACGAAGTCGGGATGGGGAATTTGTGGAATGTATTGAACCACTCTGCTATACTATGCAGCCTCACTCTGCTATCTATGGTGCAGGAAACAGCAAAATGACTGCAAAACCCTTGTGCGCGCCAAAACCTCCAAAACTGCATTTATTCAACACACAAAAAGATGGCTGCACAACCTGCCACCCATGGTGCATGTGTGGTGGAACAGAGCACACGCTGCAGAAAAAGTGGCAGTGGGCTCCATGACAAGTAAATATGGAGTACAGAGAGAGAAGCAGTGCTTTGCAAATGAAATTCCAAATTTGCCTGTAAATGATATTAACTTTGCTGCTGAAACCTCAAAATGCCTGTACATAACACTTTCCAAAATACAAAATCTTCTTGGCGCTAAAATTCAGTTAATCTAATGAAGGACTGTGAATTTACAAAGTCCTGAAATATCAAGAGCAAATCATTTTCTCAGCAAAACTGGATTTCCTGTGAATGACACTGCCTGTCAAAAATCTGTGTGCATCCACACTGGGCTACCTGTGAGTGACAGCCCCTGTCAAATGGGCTTTCCTGATAAAACTTTAAAGTTGTCTAAAACTAAAGTTCTGCCGGATTAGCAAATATAAAAGGACTGTTGCTGAAAGGAACACAGATCTCAGTTGTTTTGATCCCACAGGTTTAAACCTAAGAATGTAATGTATCTATGTCATCTGATGCAACAAGTTTGTTTTATGCTGGATTTCAAGTCAAGAAATAAAAAATTAACTTAGGCTGCCAGGGACTACAAGAGGTTGAAAAACAGGTTTCCACCCAAGGGGATGGCATTGATCTCTGCAGATACTCATTGACACGTGATAAATGTGGGGTAGGCTAGACTTTTGTCTGCTACCAAGGACTGAACAATGGTAGATTCTCCAGGCCAGGAAATGGATGTGTGAAGAGGTCGTAAACTAGGCTTGCAGAAGGAAATCCCAAAGGTGGGGGCTGCTCCTTGCCTCCAGAGACAGACAATAGGCTGACCATTTGCTGCTAAGAATATGTAATGAACATTTTTTAGAGACTTATAAACTCGCTATCAGAAGTGGTGAAAAATATAAAAAGGGCAGATTTGTTAATCTAATTTTTGGCCCTATATTTCAAAACATGGTGGAACTGTGTAGCATATTCTGAACAGGAATGGCACTATATGTGGTTTTATGGGAACTGTATTTATGCTAGAATTGTTAAACTTTGCACACACATTCCTATGGTACACACGCATATTTGTGGAAATTTGGAGAAAGTTTGGAAAATGTGTTCATGGCGAAATGGACAAAATGCTGCAAAAAGGCAAAACAAGGTCTCACAGCTGTGGGATTTTGATGAACAGATATTCCATAAAATATATAATCCTTATATGTGATTTTTGTAGAGGTTACAAATGTATAAATATGTATTTAGGACAAAATTCGATTTTGATACTAGTGGCTAGGGGAGGTTTCTAAGGATTGTAAAAACTAAACCATAAACTTGACATCATCTGTCTTTGATCCAATCACTCGGATGCACAAGGCAGAGATGAGGCTCTGATCCAATCCCAGTTCACAGGGGCGAGTTTAGTTAAGCCGGCCCATACACCCATTTTTGTGATGTCATTTGAAAGGATAAATAGAGACATCTGACAACACATACACACTCTCTCTTCTGATTCCAGGAAAGCACTCTGATCCAGCATTCAACATCCAGCCTTTAATATCCTTCCAGATCCAGCTGCCAATCACCAGGCCAAGCAGTAGCTGAACCATTTTCAGCTGGGCCTCAATCCTCAATTAATACTCAACTAATCCTTACAACCCAGTGAAGCGCTGTGATGTGGGGAAGCATCCTGGAACTATCTGGCTTGCTACCATAATCCTTGCCTGATGAACTCGCCATCCCTCTGATCTGAAATATCCGGAAACAAGAGGGGCAGATCCCGTGCAGTTCCAGTGACCAGCCTAGCTGATCCTAGCTGATGTGCTGTCCTTCCCTGAAAGACCCGATCCATTGACCAGAATCTTGACGGGCCGAAAATCTTAAATTCCAGTGGATTGTGAGTATTAACAGGACGCCAGAGAACTATTGTATACCTCGCCTTATCTTGTTCCACCCTAATATCTGAACTATCCTTACTTTCATAACCAGTGACAGTGTCAAAATCTTTAATGCTATCTTATTCTGTCTATTTGCTAAAGCGTCATTTTCATAGTCATTTTTACTTGTGTAACTCTGATCCAAAAATCCCACTTCGAGTGTTTGGACTGGTTCCGCCGGGGAAGGCACTGGGGATCTGTTACTGAAGTCATGAATCAGTCTCAGAGCTTACTTAGTCCCACCCTGGTTGTCTAGCCTGCATGCTCTAGTCTTGAGTAAAAGCATAATCCATAATTTCTGGTTTTAAACTGAAGTTCTTTTCCAAATTCGTGTCTTTATTTTCAAAAAACACCTCCCACTAATACCTCCATAACTCCCTCAGTTTTAAAAATAGAAACATAATTTCAACTCCCACTGATACCTAACATCCTTAGCTACATCCACAACCCAAAACTGCGAAACATTGTAGTTGACCCATTTTTTTTATCAAAAATCGCATAGTAAAAGTTTGCAGAAAATTTTCATTTTGCAAAAGTTTTACACGTGTGAATTGTCTTTAAATTATTGCCCACTTTGCCGTTGAGATTCCAATTGTTTTCTTTTGATTAAATCATTGCTTTTGATTGCTTGCATCTGTTCGAAGCGGCTTCCATAGAAATGTATAATAATTTAAGCATTTTTGACCACATTTACAGGGCGATTCATGGAATTAATGTGCGCTGAATATTTCCGCGCAAGCGTGCAAAAGCGTGCGAATCGCAGCGAAACCCACGCACATCGATTCATGGAAGTCCGTGCGCGTGTAAATCCATGGATGTGTGCTGAAATCCTGTGTGGCGCACGCGGGCGCACACTACACCAAACAGCAGTTTCATATATAGAATGTCAACCCTAAACCGGGACCTAGAAGCTGGGCGGCATGGCAATACATGGCTGCTTGGTGAGTATAAATGCCACTGCACATGCATGCATGTCAGATACTGAGTAATGTCACAACCCCACTAATGATACCCATCATCATCTCCCCAGGGGACAGTGCCTACCCTCTGAGCACCCACATGATGACGCCAATTCGTAACCCCAACACACCACCCGAGGTAAGATACAACACAGCCCATATTGCAACCTGGGGCATAGTGGAGAGCACATTCGGAGTGCTCAAGTCACGCTTTTGCTCCCTTGACCATTCTGGTGGGCAGCTGCTATACGCTCCCCCAGTAGTGTGCAGGATCATAGTGGCAGCATGTGTCCTGCACAACGTTGCAACACGCCCGGGCCTGCCGGTGGACATGGTGGTGCCCCCACATCCCCAACCACATGCACAGCTGCTGCACATGGGAGGGTAAAGGGCGTGTGGTGAGGCAGCCCGTACGCAGCTGGTGGCTTATTACTTCACCTAAAATCACACCCCTGTGGAGTGCACACATCCCTGGCACATAACAGCTGACAATCAATGATGATGACATAAGGGACAGTCAACTGTCACAACCATACCAGCCTGAGATTGCTCACCTGGAAGTGTTACATTGTGTGCATCCCTACCTACCGAAAGACAACCAATGCTGTGTCATTCATGCTGCATGAATGACTACCCCCTAGCAAAATACAACATGAAAATAGCGCCATGTCACCCAACCCCTCCCCATCTCCGCCACCCAACACAGCATGGCATGTCATGCAATGTGAAAGCATACAAAGCATTGCACAAGACCTGACACAAGTGTCACAACGTGCACTGTCCCAAATGGAAACAGCCCACAGACAATATGCTCCCAGTAATCAATAACAAACAGCACACATGACCAAATACTTACCACCAACACAATACAGCAACACAGCAAGAAACATTGCAAAAACATGACAGTACAAAGTCAAAGTAGTGGTAGTCTTACAACCTGAATAAGCCATCACATCGACTCCTTCCAACGGCAGAGTGTTGCTGCCACGCAAATGTGTCAGTGTACTGCATACAACATGAACTCCATCTGCAAAGGAGACGACCTTGTGAAGATATGAAGACGGTACCTGCAAATTTTGAGGAAACATGGATGCAGAAGCACATATCAATACACCATGCAGTGTTCAATACAACAACAATACCCACTAGGGATGTCCACACAGTATTGACTGCAGACTGCCCACACAGCTCATGGGAGCCCAATGTCACCGTGTAAGTCACTGTCACTTGGTCACACCCTTTGCAAGCCCATGGAAATGGGAAGCAGGAGGGGTGTGTGTGTCACGAACCCAAGCATCTAACCCAAACTCAGGACAAGCCTGCATGTGCCCAGCCGGAATACACAGTGGATGCCCACGGGAGCCACACAAGGCAACACACTGTAAAAAAAAACAAAAATGGCCATGTAGGGAGTCAGGGGGGAGGGGCACCCAGGAGGTTAGAGGACAGGGTGCCCACCAACACCCACCTGCGTGGACATTGGGAAAAAAAAATACCTCCATGGGCTCATGGCCTGCACGGCTAAGCCATTGTGGGAGAACTGCTGTCGGTCTCTTCACCGTCTGCTGCTGCATCAGGAGGTGGTGGTGCTATGGGAGGCAGCCCACGCAAAGCCCTGGTATGGTCCTCCATGGCAGCAAGCATGCAGGTCTGGAAGGTCTGATTCTGGAGGATGATAGTGCGGAGATCCCCATGCAGCACCTCACAGGTTGCCTGCATTTCTGCACGCATGGCCTCACGTGATGCCCGGATTTCCTCACGGATTGCCTGCAGCTCAGCTGAGAGCGAACGTGTGAGCTGCTCTAGCTGCTGTTCTGCCCTAAAATTTCAGGAAGCCTCAAGTTGAAGCAGAGTCTCCCTGACGTTATGGAGTTCTACCCTCAGGGCTTCCCTGTGGCCCTGTGACTCTATTGATATGGCTTCACGCAGAGTCTCCAGTGCCGCCCGTCGGTCCCTGTTGGATGCCAACATGTCTTCCCTGTGTGATTGGCAAATGGAGTCTGTTGCCTGCTGTTGTTGCTCCGTCTGCCTTTCAGGGGGGTTAATGGAAATGGCCACCCTCTCCATGCCTGAGCCATCATTTCAACTGATGCTGCCTGTTGGGTTGCCATACCATACATGGAGTTTTCCCATACAGTATTGCCTGGTGGCGCACGGCCACCCTGTCGTCGGGTACCACACCTGTTTGGGGCAAGGCGATCTGCACCTTGCTGTGCTAGCACTGCCTGAGGCTGCAGGACTGCATTCCCCCTCTGATCTGCTGGCTCAGGAACAGGATCAGATGTTGTGGAGTGTGACCCTGCATCCGTAACCGCCAAAGGCGGCTCTACCAACACTGACATCCCCATAGAGGGTTCTACCCCTGGTGCAGGTGGGTTGGACGGAACAGAATCCCTGCCAGAAGCACTCACCTGCGACAGCACATATGTCTCATAATCCGATTCATCACCTGAATAGAGGTCTGGGGAGGTGCACCCAGAGACACCCCTGGACAGTATGGTCTGCAGTAACAAAGGGTTTTCACCCACCACCACACCACATCCTCCACTGGTGCCTGGTCGTGGCTGAGATCCCTCCTGGGTCTGCACCACCTCCTCAACCTCACCAGCATCAAGTGTGTCATCACCTGCAAAAACATGAAATACAACAAATGGAAACAGGCATGAGCACAATAGCACACACATAGGCCTGACAAGACAGAGATCCTGTACATGATTTACACATGTCCCACATAACTATAACCCTGGCATGCATGCACTGTCAATGAGTTGGAAGGGGAGGCAAAAAGCAGACACTGAGGACACCAAGATGGAAAAGCAACACACTTGCTTCATGGGGGGTAGCACTGTCATCACACATTAGCCTGTGAGTGGCATGTCTAATACACATACATGACACATGCCAGCACACAGATGGCATGTAGCATAGCCATGGTACATTAGACAGCTACAGCGATATGTCAGTGAATGAGTACTGTCACACATCCATGTGAGATAGACATGATGAGATGAAAAATCCTAAATAGTGTGGCAAAATATGCATGTGCCACACACTGCAACACATCCAGTGTACAATAATACAGTGATTGTAAGCAGATGTACACATCAATGGTTGGTTACTTTAACATGACAGGAAACAACTGTCATGTTCCACATGCAAACAGGCCCTTAAAATAAATGTGAGCAGGCCAATACTCTATCGGCCTGAATGGTCTAATCATTCACATAACCACGTAACAAATGTGGCCCAATTTGTGGTGTAATCAATGAAGCATGTCACATATGTGGCATTAGGGATGAAAAATGCATAGCAAAAATGGGAGAATTGAAACAATCAGCCTGAATGAACACTGAAAAAATCTGAACAATGTTGTTGCAAGATGACAGTTGAAGGGCAACTGCAGTAATGTGGCGCTAATTGGCTACTGTGGGCAGAAGGGATACTGTCATATCCAAATCCAAGGCACGTGAATGTATTGGAGGAAGCACATGGGTGACTCATACCACTCTGGAGTACACACCCTCACCTGGCACTCAATCAGATCCCGTCACCCAAACAACATACACATGGATTACACACACATGCATGGGCACTCACCGTAGAACGCATCGTAATCAGGTAGGTCTCCCACGCCTTGAATCTGTTCCTCTGTGACGAAGGTTCCAGCAACAGACTCATGTTCAGTGAGTTGGTTGTCCTCTGTTGGAGACCCACCGCCAGTCACCAGAGTAGAGGAATGATTTGAGGCCCGCTTGTTCTTTGCTCTGCGTTTCAGGTCATTCCACCGCTTGTAGCAATCATCAGCTGTGCCCCTCACAAATCCAAGGGCACTTATGTGGTCCGCGATGGTCTGCCAGTGTGCCCTACGTTGACCAGGTTCGGTCTTGCACCCTGCAGTCACCACCATTTTGGGCTATGTGCCGACACATAGGCCACAAGTGCATCAAGTTCGGCGTCATTAAAGCTAGGCTTCCTTGATGTGCCGAAGTGTGTAGCCGTGTCTGGGGTCTCAGCCTGTAGTGCCAGAGCACCATTCTTCTTCTTTTTCAAAGGTGGTGCGTATCCTGAGTGGCTTACGCCGCTCTGGTCAGTAGGGGCAGAAGCGCTGGTGGACTGTGTACTAGGAGTGTGCGAAGGCACAATGACCATAGGTCTTGGTGCAGGCATTGGCTGCAGGGTGATGTTGGCAGGGGCAATGTCGGTTTGATGGACCTGGACCGACACTGTCCCAGCTGGGAGACTCAGAGCTGGGGTGGATAGAGCTGCAGCTGCCCCTGCAGCCTCCCCACCCTGCCTACTTGGAGCAGCAGATGACATTGCTGCCCCAGATCCACGTGGCCTGGTGATACCAACTTGCACCGCCACACATGGCTTAGACTTGCTGACCTGGAAGTCAGCCTGGGAGTCTTCCTGTGCCGTTTCAGGTGCCACAATGGACCGGTCCAACAAGGGCTGAGCTGGGATGGTGTCAGCTACGTTTCCCACAACCATGGGGGGGTGGGGCATGGGTGTCCCTGATTGGTCCTCCACACATGGGGGTCTAGGGGCACCCTGCAAATCCTGGCCACGTCCCCTACCGCGCCCACCACACCCACCTTTTGAAGGTCACCACCTTTGTCTCCCTTACCGCTTGACGCCTCCCAACCTGGCACTGATGTTGTTGTGCATATGGGAGTAGCAGTAAACTATTGTCCTGGGCAATTGGGGTGAAAGGGGCAGGGTACTAGATGGAATTGGAATTGGTACCCTAGTGCTCTAGCAAGGCTGTCTGTGACCCCTGGGGGAAGATGACAGGTCACACAACGCACAGGCACCCCAAAAACAAAAATGAACGTGCACGCAACCCCTCGTAGATCACGTGTGTGGAAAAATGAACCCGCACTATGCTGTGGCACCCAGAAACACAAAAATAAGCGTACGCATAATGCACGCAGCCTACAATGACGCGACACATGGGGCAAGCACAGTTGGTAAATACGTGCGTGACTCACCATATGCCTGGAAAAAGAACATGAAAAAGACGCGCGTGTGCGCGTTGCCAACACCCCCGCCAAAAGAAGAATTGTACGCTGTCTGAGGAAACAGGACAAAAGAAGAAGTGAACGCTGTTTGCGAAAACAGGCACAACAAAAAAATTGAATGCTGTCGTAGGTAACAGGGAGTACGAACTTGAAACGCTGTGAAGTAATCGCGTGTGAACCAACAAGAAGTACAAAATTCACCCACTTGCTCTCCACGAAAAGCACGTACAAGTAAATGGCATCCTACACGTACCTTTTAAACTGGCCCACACATACAACGTCACTTACGCGTGTACGCGCTAAGGCCCTTTCCTCCAATTACACAAGCTGACACTCGGACGTGCAGTTTTTGCAAGTATACGATGAACATGCACCCGTGTTGAGGGAAACGCCCTTGCGTGTCATGTCACAGACACGCTTACGTGCTAAAGGGCCATTGTTCCAATGAATTTGCGTACGTGAATGTATTCACGTGCTGATTCACTATGCACCCGTCACGAGGGAAACACCCGCGTGCGTAACGTCACAGACGCGCCTACGCGCTAAGGCCCTTTCCTCGAATTACACACTGACGTGCAATTTTTTCACGTGCCAAATCACTCCGTTTCAAGCTGGCCACGCGACAACACACGGAAGACCACGCTCCTGCCCAGAAGGCCGAATTACTGCCCCAAGAGCCCCGAGCACGCTCCCACCTGCCATCTGCTGCTGCCTGCCTGCTGCCCACGTGCCCTGCTATTTGCTGCCTGCACGTCAGCCAGGGGTGAAGTTGCTGTGACCACCCCTGCTGGAGCTGAAGATTCCCGACTGGGATACCATCGCTCCACAGCCCAGCCCCAGGACCCAGTTTCCCACCCACACATGCCTCTGGGGTTGCCATGTCGGGCACAACACCATCTGGCACCACTGGCAACCCCCAGCCAGAGAGGCAGAGGGCCACCAGCTTCAGTGCCAGGGAAGTTGTGTAAGAGGATTCAATTCAACACTACAGCTAAGTCAATGCCTAGTCTGGGGTACTGAATGGAAACCCTTATTGATATATCTTTACGTCCAGTTCATGAGTTCTGGATGACTACCCCTATATAACACCCCTCTCTTGGAATCCCGCTGACCCCACTGAGCCAAGAAGTAGTTCTGTTTTGCAAGTTTAAACGGTTTATTTGATAATTTAAACAATATATATATATATATATATATATATATATATATATATATATATATATATATATATATATCACACTTTATAATAAATTAATAATTGAATATCACACTTAATCTGAGCAGTAATCAATAATGGATAGTCCGGCACTAGCACACTTCTTTATAATCAATGATGAGTGGTTATAGGATGGATACGATATCAACAATACTTTTATGGTTTCAAATGGATGCAATGTGGAATGAAATGCAGTACAGAAAATAACTTGATAGGATTTCAGCAAAAGACAATGTAATCACTTTCTTGGACAATTCACCCCCCCCCCTTAATGCAATGTAAGGAGATGAATAGAATGGGACTCAGTTCTTAGGAATGCAATCAAATAGAGTTCAGTTCAATTCCCCCCCAGCAGCTTATAGAACAGATAGGAGTTTTGAAACACAGACCCAAGTGCTTTGAATATGGTGACAATGCAGTGAGAAATATGCTGAAAATGCTTTTAATTCTCTTCAGGAGGTTCAGGGTGAGTGTTATCTAGTTAATATTAGACCAGGCTCACTCTAGCAATGATTCAGGGATGGTTCTTAAGAGGCAAACGAAATTTAGTAGTTCAGGCAAAAGCAGCTATCTTTTTACAAGTAAAGAAATCGGGCCAAATCGCAAATCGTGGCAAAATTTGCGGGTGCAAGAATCGTGATTACGGAGAAAGTATAAGGAGTAGGTTCTAGGCTCGTTGAAAAGCTGAGATTCTAAGCTTTCAGAGGAAAGTTAAACCAAGTTCCTAGCCCAAACTGTTCCAGAGATACGGACGATTAGATAAAGGTAGTTTTTCGGATTTGAAATTTTAAAAGTTCAAAGCGACAGGTTACAGCTTGCAGCTAGAAAATGACAGGTGACAGCTTTGCAAATGACAGGTGACAGTTAGGAGGCAGTTCTGGTTAGATTAAAATAGTTTGGATTAGATTATTTTAACTTATTTTAAGAGTTTGGTTCTGCACAGTTCTGCTAGGTACTCACAATATATTTTTGAATTAGGCCTCCCCACGGATCTGGTCAGGTTTTGGACTGGACTCCGGTTCTGGTCTCGGCACTTCACAGTGATCTGGGTCAGCTCTCTGATTCTGCTAACAGCGGTCTGGGTCACTCTGGATCTCTGGCCTCTGGTTCTGGATACTGCTCTGCTTTCTCTGGGTACAGCATTGCTTCTGGATCTTTCTGCACAGCTTTCTCTGGACCCAGCGCTGATCTGTACGGCTCCTGGATGCTGCTACCGCTGTTAGGTCTGCTGGATGCTGAGGCCTACTGGGAAGAGTTCTCAGTTTGTGGGTTTAGGCCCTTGCTTTGAGTTCTGAATCAAGTTCTTTGGAGTTTTAAAGTCTAAGTGTTGAATCTGGGATCTTCTGGATGTTGTATGGTCCGGCAGCATGCTCCGCAGCAAATGGAATTGAATGTCCCTACCTGTCCCAGCAGTCTCTTTTTATGTGTTTTGAAAGTGGGTGTGTGTGCAGCATCACTAGCCAGCCCCTCTCTCAACTGCCCATTGGTCAAGCTTTCCTTTCTCTCTTGATTGGGGAAAAGAAGTGGAGTGTCAGAGCGATGTCATTTAATGGCTTGCAGAAAGGACACTCCCCTGTCAAATTACACACAATCTATATTTGACCTAAAGACATATTTCATAGATACACAGTGGTTTGAAATTACATGCACCCATCACATATCACATGAGGTATACCCTGTTCAAACTTTGCTCTTCCTGGGGGCTTGCATTCAGAAATGGCAACATTTTCAATTTTAGTGGGTTATGCAACCTTGGTTCTTCATTAAAAATTTTACACATATACACGGCCTGTCCATACATACTCCAGTAAATTCACATGTCTCTAGCTTAAACACAGAGTCTGTAGTATCCATAATTAGCGGGGTTTTGCCCCAGAACATCACACAAATTCCCAACGCGTCTTAAAATGTGCACAGAAAAATCACAAGAATTATGGTATCATTTAAATAATTTTGACAAGTCTGCACCATGAGTTATACATCTTTCTTAGAATCATATTCTGGCCAACAGGGGTGTGTCTTTTCAGGTCACATGGTGTAGAAACCAGTTTATCCAGTTTCTGCCAAGCTCAGAGACCCTGCCCCTCCCAGCTTCTGCCAAGAGGAGGCTGTTTTACGGCCACCCTAATAAACCATCTGCCTGGGCCCAGGACAGGCCTTTGTTCAACTCCCTGTAGCTGCTCCACCCCTAATCTAATCAGAGAGGTGACAACTTCTTTTGGCAAGGGGAAGAGTGGCTGAGCAAGTTTTAACTCCTGTGGGGGTAGATGTCAAGCAGAATTCAGTTTCATTAAGCCAAGTTTCAGATAAAATGTCACTTTTTGTTCCCCAGTTTAAGTCAAGACAATTTTTACATATGCAGCTAGAATGCTGATTCTAAGTTCAAAACTATGACATTGCAACAGTGACAAACTATGTGACACTCAAGGTAGGTCACTCAGTTAATTTAAACATTTTTGGTAGTTTTAAATCCAGTTTCAGTTATTTATTTATTTATTTATTTATTTATTTATTTATATTGCGCCGGTAGCTCGCAAGCTTCGGGGCGCAGGAACAGGCAAACGAGAAACAAGTGACGGGTAACTAACACAAAGCACAAGACAGGTATATATAGAATATCAGACTGGGCTAGAAAGATTTATATGTTTTACTTAAAGATGTAAGTTTTCAATTGTTTTCGAAAGCGTTGATAGTTGGTTTCCATCCTTATCTGGCCCGGAAGATTGTTCCAGAGGCCTGCTACTGTGACAGGGAAGGATTTGCCTGCTCCGTTTTTGAGTCTGAAAGGAGCTTTCGTAATCAGACCTTGTTCGGATGATCTTAGCCCTCTGGAGGGCTTATATGGAATGATTTTATTTTTCATGTATGCTGGGGCTTTGCCATATATACATCTGTGTGTGAGTGTGAGCGACTTAAATTGGACTCTTTCCTCGATTTTCAACCAGTGTAGTTCTTTCCTAGCTTCGCTAATATGCTGGTTCCTGGGGATTTGTTTGATGATTCTTACTGCATTATTTTGCAGGACTTGGTAGCTGTGGTAACAGTTTTTGTTAGAGCCTAGAATTAACGCGTTGCCATAGTCGAGGCGAGATAGAATTGTGGCTCTTGCAATTGTGGCACTGTTTTCCTCCGATAGATAGGGTCTGATGGCTTTTAATAAGCGGAGATGATAGGAGCATGTTTTTTTCACATAGAGGGTTTGAGCCTCGGATCCTAGAGATGCTTCCAACATCATCCCCAAGGTTTTAACCTTGTTAAGGACTTGTATTTGAGTGTCTTTGATGGTAAAGGTGTTATATGCGGGGTGGAGCTTGGATCTGACCAAATTGGAGCCGAAAACCATGAGCTCGGTTTTATTGCCATTTAGACACATCCAATTTTGATCCATCCAATTTTCCACTGCTTTATACACTGTGTCAAGTTTTTTGTTGTCCTTTTGATGGTCTCCACTTAGTTCTATTACCAGTTGAGTGTCATCTGCATAATTGGTAAAGAACGTGTTGATGTTATCAAGGACTATACATAGAAATCTAAGGTATATGTTGAACAGGAGTGGGGACATGCTAGCGCCTTGGGGGACACCGCATGTAATTACTTTTTCAATTGAAAATAGATTTCCCCAATGTACTCTAGATGTTCTATCTTGTAGGAAGGACATGATCCAGCTTATAGCTTCGTCTGAGCAATTTGCTGTTTCTTTTAGAGCTGACTTAAGTAAGTTGTGGTCTAGTAAGTCAAAAGCCGCGCTCAGATCTAAAAGTATTATATAGTTAGGCTGCTGCAGACCTGCAGAGCTCAGCCAGTCTTGTTATGAACATTGTTTTGGGGCTCTTCAACTTCCCAGATTTAGTATGCACACATTCTTCATTCTGCCAGATGTCCGCTGGTGTTCAGTGAGATTTTTGGATATGTTGCAATGTTTGAAAATAGGCATTTTGAGCTGGCATTCAGGGAAACAAAAGGTGATTTTAAAGTGCGGTTTTTCCTTTGCCACACATTTCACTCATGGCACCCCAGCCCATCCTGCTCGCACTGGTGGGTGGCAAGTTAGGCAACCATTTTAGTGTGCACAAACTGCGTGGTTCTCCTGGATTCTGGCGCATATGTGGGCTTTTTGGCCATCTTGGATTTTCTAAGCCCACAGCACCAAATGTTGCAGCATGATAGCTCAAACGTGGGTCAGGACACCCAACAGTTGGTGTCCTAGTGGAGTAAGTCCTGGGGCAGTATGATGCCCTCTTTAGAGGTTCGCGCACTGACTATGAAGGACGGACCCGGATCTGGATGGACATCGTGACTGCCATCAATGAGGAGGGGGTGGCAGTCCACGACATCAAACATGTCAAGAAGCGCTGGGAAGACTTCAGGTCCAGAACCCTCGAAAAGGCCCAGCGCCTCTTGAAGGAAGCGGATGCCAAAGGGCACCGGGGCCACCTGTCCGACCACCAAATGAGGGTCCTGGAACGCATAAGCCCAGTGCTGCACGTCCAGGTCCTTGAGAGGCAGACCTGTCTGGAGTCGACCGGTAAGTGTACATGCATACTGGTTGGACGCTGTGCGTGTCGTGGTGTGCCAGTAGTGTGAAGGTTGCGCTTGTGTTTTTGTAGGGCCATGTATGGAGGTGTATGTACAGGGGCGTGAGGCTGACACATGTGAGTCCTCTCATGTGTGAGACACATGGATGGTGTATGTGTGGATAAGCATGCAGGCAAAATGCAGATGTGGGAGCACACATGTTTGAATTACTGTGTATGTACTTTGGCATGGTTGTGGTGTCACACATGGATGTTGGTTCTAGCTGCATGTATCTGCACTGTGTACATGTGCATGTGTGTGTATTTGACAAGTGTACAACTGTGATGCAACATGGATGCATGTGACAGCGGTATGTAGAAGGCTGAATGCCAGATGTGACATGGATGGCGATCTCTTCACTCTGACAGTTGGTGGACATGTACACATGCATGTAAGTGTGTTGGTGTGTGTGCATGTGTTGTGTACTCCGCGTGTTTCATGTGACGTCAGGCTCACCTTCGGATGGTGATGCTGTTGTATGTGTATGGATGGTGCTGCCTGGTGCAATATTGCTGTGGAATTGCTCATGTGTGTGAGTAGAAATGACATGTGTGTTAGGGAGTGTGATGCAATGTCTGAAGTTTGACACTGCCACTCATGTGCAACTGTCATGTGTGTATCAGTCCATTGTACAGTGCCCTGATGCCTGTGTTCTATCTCTCCCTGTCTGCAGCCTCAACTGATGAAGAGGGCGGAGAGGGTGCTGTGGAGCAAAGCGGCAGGGATCGCACCACCAGCCGGAGACGCAAGGCCCGGCTCCCCTCCCAGATTGTCATCTCTTCGGGGAGTGAGGAGTCTGGTGCCGCATCCCAGGCCGCAGCTGCCGAGGGTAGGTCCAAGAGGCGGAGGTTGGAGGTGGACTCCTCGGCAGCAGAAGGGGCAGCTGAGACCCCACAGGGTCCGACAGAGGAAGATGGCATGGAGTCATCCAGGTTGGTGGGGGGTTTGGAGGAGGAGGAGGCCGTGGAAGGGACACACACGGGGTCTGGAGGTGGGGATTCCACTGGTACCAGTGGTGCAGTGCAGGGGCAGGGACAGGAGGCAGCACAGGCCACCACGGAGGTGCCTGTGTGTAATCCTGTCCCTGATCCTGTGACTGCATCATCTGGCACCAGCAGGGATGCCTACGTCGAGACCCGTTTTCAAGAAGGGGATGAGCGCACAACAACTGGCCTTCCTCTCCCTGCGGACATGGCTATCCGGGGCCAGGTTGAGCCTGTCCTGGCTGGGATAGCGTTGCCTCAACGGGGCATGCGAGGTGACCTGCAGTGTTTTCGTGAAGACACTGCACGTCATCTCGGATGCCTCTTTGACCGCGTTGACCTACTGGGACGGGTCACCAGTGCTGGATTCCTCCATGTGCTGGACCTTCTTGTGACCCCCTCCTCACCTGAACCCCCTACACGCCAGTTGTCCTCCATGCCATCTTCCCACCCATGTATCACCTGGGTACCCTGTGGAGCTGCCTCTGACCCAGCGGCCAGGCTGGTGGAGGACACATCCCTGCCACAGCCGGGAGTCGGACGTCCAGCAGGGGTGGCAACCACGACAACTGCACCCCAGCAGGAGGAGGACATGCAGGCAGCAAGAGCCAGGGCGCAGGCACAGGCACAGCAGCAGCAGCAACATGGTGGGAGCAATGATGGCTCGGGGCCTTCAACATCGGAGGGGCAGGCATCGGCCAGAGGCAGGAGGACCCAGGATTGCAAGTGTCTTCTGTGTGGCAGCGGTTGGGCCACGCCATAGATGCGGAGCGGCAGCGGGCGGAAGAGGCACGGCTCACAATGGTCAGGGCGGAGAACTCCATGCGGAGGGCACTGAGGCGGGCCGTGTGCTTCGAGGCAATTCGCAGGGAGTTGGAGGTCAACATGGCATCATCCCTGCGAACCCCAAGGGCCATGGAAGAGGACATTGAGTGGGAGTTTGATGATGCCCTGGCCCGGGACATCAAAAAGTGAGCCATCGGACTAGCCCACTGCCATTGTAAATAGTTAGTTAGTTAGTTAGTGTTAGGTTACATTTTGGTTTTAATTTTTGTTTGGGGCGCTTGGACAATACCCCACATTTTTGTAGATAGTTCTTCATTAGTTAGTGTATTTTTGTAAGTTTCATTTGGACAGTTGGGCTCATGGACCTAGGATTTCATCCTTGTAAATAGTTGGAGTGTGGATTTGTCAGCATTTTCTTTTTTGTTTTTTCCCTGGAGCAATGGATTTTACTTTTTCATTTCTGTTTGGATTTGCTTTCTTGGAAGGAGACATTGGAGACATTTTTGATTTCATATATTTTGGATTCTGATTTCCTTTTTTTATCATTATGTGACATTCTGCATTGTTTTCCTTATGTACATTGTTTGGTCTTTGGATTTCTTTCACCACATTTTTTGTTCAATACATTTGTTCCCGTACTTCAATGTATGGTATTCTATCATTGGTTTCATGCATGCCACGATGTGGGTTTTCACATTCACTGGCACCCATTGTGTGTGTGTGACGGACATGTGTTGATGTACATACATGCCATTTGGGTTGTTTCATGTAATGGGAATTTCAATGTGGGGTGTATGTTATGCTTGGTTGGTTATTTGGGCAGGGGTGGCGTGCCGTGGGATTTTGGTGGCCATGAGGGCCATGATTGTGGGTCATGTTGACATGTTGGGGGGACATGAGTGAGGGCCTGCTGGCAGGTGCCCCTCACTGCTGGGGGTGGGGGTGCAGGGGGACATGAGTGGGGCCTGCTGGCAGGTGCCCCTCACTGCTGGGGGTTGGGGGTGCAGGGGGACATGAGTGGGACATGAGTGGGGGCCTGCTGGCAGGTGCCCCTTACTGCTGGGGGGTGGGGGTGCAGGGGGACATGAGTGGGACATGAGTGGGGGCCTGCTGCCAGGCGCCCCTCACTGCTGCGGGTTGGGGTCCTGGGGGACATGAGTGGGACATGAGTGGGGGCCTGCTGGCAGGTGCCGCTCACTGCTGAGGGGTGGGGGTGCAGGGAGACATGAATGGGGGCCTGCTGGCAGGTGCCCCTCACTGCTGGGGGGTGGGGATGCAGGGGGACATGAGTGAGACATGAGTGGGGGCCTGCTGGCAGGTGCCCCTCACTGCTGGGGTGTGGGGGTGCAGGGGGACATGAGTGAGACATGAGTGGGGGCCTGCTGGCAGGTGCCCCTCACTGCTGGGGTGTGGGGGTGCAGGGGGACATGAGTGGGGGCCTGCTGGCAGGTGCCCCTCACTGCTGGGGGGTGGGGATGCAGGGGGACATGAGTGAGACATGAGTGGGGGCCTGCTGGCAGGTGCCCCTCACTGCTGGGGTGTGGGGGTTCAGGGGGACATGAGTGGGGGCCTGCTGGCAGGTACCCCTCACTGCTGAGGGGTTGGGGGTGCAGGGGGACATGAGTGGGGGCCTGCTGGCAGGTGCCCCTCGCTGCTGGGGGGTGGGGGTGCAGGGGGACATGAGTGCGACATGAGTCAGGGCCTTCTAGCAGGCGCCCCTCACTGCTGGGGGGTGGGGTCATGGGACATGAGTGGGGGCCTGCTGGCAGGTGCCCCTCACTGCTGGGGTGTGGGGGTGCTGGGGGACATGAGTTGGTGATCATATTGCAAGGTGACATGTGGCTTGGCTCAGGGACATGACCAGGGGTGCAGGGTAGTCCCCTGTGGTGTGGGCTGCCTGCAAGGGCCATGGAGGGGGTAGAGGGGACACCTGGGAGGACCCACACTGTCGATTCACGTGTGGGACTCCCCGCGCATCCCACTGGATACACGTACCCCGCACTGACAGCAAAATCGCTTGTGAAACTTCACGCACACCCACAAAATACACGTACCCCGCTCTGACAGAAAAATCACGTGTGAAAATTCACGCGCACCTCCGAAATACACGTACCCCGCTCTGACAGCAAAATTGCGTGTTAAACTTCCTGCGAACCCCAGTAATACACGTACACCGCTCGCACAGGGCCAATCCCGTGTGAAACTCCCCGCGCACCCCCGAAATACACATATCCCGCTCGCACAGGGCCAATTGCATGTGAAACTTCCCGCGCACCCCTGAAATACACGTACCCCACTCACACAGGGCCAATCGTGTGTGAAACTTCCCGCGCACCCCCAAAATACACGTACCACACTCGCACAGGGCCAATCGCGTGTGAAACTTCCTGTGCACCCCTGAAATACACGTACCACGCTCGCACAGGGCCAATCACATGTGAAACTCCCCGCGAACCCCAGTAATACATGTACCCCGCTTGCACAGGGCCAATCGCATGTGCAACTCCCTGCGCACCCCCAAAATACACGTACCACGCTCGCACAGGACCAATTGCGTGTGAAACTCCCCGCGAACCCCAGTAATAGACGTACCACGCTCGCACAGGGCCAATCGCGTGTGAAACTCCCCGCGCCCGGTTGTACATGTATTCGGAGGGGTGCGCCGGGAGTTTTACAGTCGTTTTCGTGGTTGGGGTGCTGTATGCTGGTCCAACGGCCTGTGTGCCATGTACGGGATTTGTGCGCTGTGCATGGTGCACAGGGAGGGGTTGGGGGCGTAACTGGCGCTGCTGCAGGGTCTCTGCGCCACTCTGCGCCACGCCTTGTTTTGGATGTTGAAATCCATGAATACGCTGTGCGCGGAAATGGATTTTAGCGCACGCGGCTGGCGCAGACTGTCGCACGCGCACACTGTGCACCAGCCGCGTGCGCCAATTGTGCGCTGGATTCTATGAATTACCCCGTTACTGTTTTTTGCTCAGCCAGTTTCAAAGCCATTCTGACAGTTGAAAAGTCAAATCCGTTTTTCTCTTGTGTTTAAGGGGGGAAGGTGGGGGTGATATTCTGTTTGGTCTGTATTATTCCTGAGTACCTGCTCTCTCCTCACATCTATTTAACTTGCCTATTGGTGGGTCGAGGGCTGTGGCAGGGGGAACCTCGAACCACAGTGGTATCTCTTCTAAACCAATCCAAAAGTATTCTTTTCTTTGCTGCATTCTTTTTGTGTTCATTAACTAATTCCCAGTGCATTAAAGATATTATTTATTGTCCTTGTCACCCCTTGGTGATTGTTGCTACCCATTAAAAATAAATTGTGTTTTAAATTCTCAATCCATAAATAAATATTTACTGTTACAAACTAGCCTGATTCCTGGTTCAGTGTGACCGGGGGGGGGGGGGGGTATTTTGAGAAGGGTGTGATATGAGTGGTATATCATTCAGAATATTGAATTTATAGACTAAAATAAATAAGGGTTTCCTTTGCGCACTACATAATGGGCGAGACTTGGTTGTGTGCCTGATTGAAATCCCTTACAGCTTTCACGTTAGAGCCTGTTCACTATAATTGTATCCTAATTTGCTCTTTCTTCACTCTGAATTAATTATTCAGAACAGGATGGTGACTGCAGGCATTATTTGTGGGGACACACTAATGTTGCTATGTAGTTCAAAGAAATTAAATGGGTTAATTGATATTGCAGGTGCTCCAGGTAAGTGCCCCAGGATATAGGGACATAAAATACTAGGAATATATGGTTCTTTGAAATACTCTAAGAAATACCCAGGCACGCCATTGGGACAATCCCAAACACAATTCAAGGATACAGTCCTAAATGTATATTGTATTTCTTGTGTTTATTTTCCACAAATGTGATGAGACATGTTCATGTTTGCACAAATTCAGCGTATTAATAATGTTTCAAGATGTTTTGTTTGTTTGAAAATATAAAGAATTACATGTGATTAGTACTTGTTCACATATATTTGATTTCCATTATATCCTTATCACAATTGTGTAAAATAAACACAAAAAATGCAATCTATATTTAGGACTGTAGCCTTGAACTGTGTTTGGGATTCTCCTACAGGAGTTCCCAGGTATTTCTTTGAGTCTTTCGAAGAACCATATATTCCTATTATTTGCCTTTGAGCCATCCTCGGGTTATCCAGAGTGTGAATTATTTATTTTTATACAGATGCTATTGCATTCACACTTTAGCGTGTGTGCGTTTTAGTTTTTCTAGCTGCACTTTCTTTTGTATTATTCAATCACTCAGAACGGGAGGGTGACTGCGGGCACGAATCTATGAGCCATCCTGGAGTATTCAGCTGTGAAAGAGTAATGGCTAATTTGCTGCCAACCTATTATCCATTGTCAGTATATGACGGTAGCTGACCGTGACTGTGGGTGTTACACGTTTGAACCATCTGATCTCATTGATTCTCCCAGCATGACAATCACTGGATGGCAATCACTGTCTTGTGTACTTGAAATTTGGAAGTGTTAGGCAATAGGCATTCAGAAAGGTTCTTCTGAAAAGGAACAAAAAAAAGCCACCCTCAAAGATAAAACCCATTAAGATCTGGATCCTTACTTCTCTAATCTCTGCAGATATTCAGCAACCCTGCCACCTACTCACGGATGTATCTTTGAGTCCTACATCATCCTCTAGCCTAAATCATGAATCAAATAACGAACATCCATCCTCACTGGGTACTGGATGTTCACCTCTTTTATCAACAGCGTCCCTCTGAGTTTGGCAACCAAGCTGGTTATCAAGTCTTTGCAAACTACGCCGGACAATTGACGAATAAAGACCTCTGCCAATGTAATTGTACCCCAGATCTGAGTCCCGTTACAAACCTGATATAGGTCTTGTCTAAAGAACTACATTCTATAGCTGATGACCTCAAAGAGAAATTTGAAACAATTACCAATTACCTGTTTAATTTTAAGAAAACGGTTTTGGGCTCTGGATGATATGACAATAGACAATGAAAAGGGGATGGTAGCAACTACGTCCAACCCAGTTACACAGCTTGCAGGGGTGCTCCATGCAAACACTGTTCAAACACATCAGTATAGTAATCCCATTCATAAAGCCCCCCATGCTTCTCGGAGCTTTAGTAAACATACCAGTATCAGACCTAATATCATTCAAGCGTGTAATACATTATCAGTAAATGTGAGTGTTAATCCCAAAATGAATGAAGGGACAAACCATGAAGTTGGCAATTTTTCTAATAATCATCCAATTATCAATTCAAGGCAGGGAAATTCTGAGAGAATGAATTTGCCAATGTAATACTTACCTTTGGTGAGTGTTATTCTGTGACATACCCACGCATTCCAGGGGAACTGTTGAACCTAATGTATTACTAATAAACAAAGTAACAAACTGGATGAATATGGGAATCATTGGTCCCAGTATAAATCCACAGCAGAGATTAAGTGGCTTGATTCTTCCAAAAATCTTAAGGGAGACGGTATAGGGTGTTATGATGCTGGGTGCATTGCTTGAGTCATAATGAAATGTGGAGCCTGGCGGGTCTGAGTGTTCCAGGTATGACGGTTGATGAGACACAGGATGGGAGACCTAATTGAAAGGATATTACTGTATGACTCTCTTGCATAACCTTTCTATGTCTTACCCTGTACAAATAAAGCAGATCTCGCTGCACTTACCTGGCTCCAGAGGGATCAATGTGATGTTAACGAATGAAAATTCAGAGGATACTTTTTTACCAAACCTTTTCTACGGAAAAAATATTGATACAAAAAATACTTATTTGGGGGGAGGGGCACCCCAAACTCTCCATTTCCTTGTACTTCTAAACCCTCCCCAGCCCTTTACCCCACCCTCCATATACATTTTAATTTAAAATTCGATAATTTGTTGTTATTTCCGTTTCGGTAAAAAAAGTTATCCTCTGTTTTCTATTCGTTAACATCGCTGGATAGCGCTCCAGAGTGTTCCTTACCTCTATGATGGCCCACCTGATGATGATCAGACACTACATTTTTTTTGGTGACGAGCTGGCGAATGCAAGTCCATGGCAAAATGGAAGTCCTTGAAGATAGTGAAGAAGATGGCCTGTTAAGGAGGTCTGTGCAATGGACAGATGTTGTGCTGGAGTACAGAAGCTCAGGCGGTCTGGGAGCCTACTGTCAGGGCACTCCGTTTGCTTGGTGCACATATCGGTGCACTCTTCAAAATCCCAGGTGCTTGTGTTTGCACAGCACTCTGGGACTTGTAGTCCTTGTATGATTGGCTGTGCAGGAGTGCACATACTACACGCTATGTTAGGGAGAGAAACTGCTGGTGGAGTAAAGGTTGACTACCAGCAGCTGACACAAAGGCACCCATTAAGAGCATTGCCGGCACGAACTTGGAAGCTACAAGCTACAAGAGGGCTGATGCAGCAGATGTTGATAGCTTGTGGTGATATGAGGCTTGGTGCTGGAGTCCCGGTATCCCTGTTTGATACAGGGCCACGTACTGGAGTGACCAGTGCTGTGTGGTTTGTCTGTGCCCTTACAGCTGTTGGGGAGTGGAGAGAGAGCACTGTCCGGTCCTGCTCTCCTCTGGACAATGATGACATTGAGGCCCTGCAGAAGAGTCTGGTGATTCCTAGTATTCCAGGGAAGAACGCTGGAATAAAATTACAATAGTATGCCAAGCTCTGTGCTCTGATAAGAGGAGCTGAAGAAAAGGACCCAATGAAGTCTTTTCGCGTGATGACATCTTGCTGTGTGATGGCTGTGACAAATCAACTTCCGGGGCACCAGTGGTCCAGGGATGACTATCGGTTTCTAAACCATCAATCAACCAAACGCCTCTAGTACACCACTAGGGATTCGAACAAATTGGAAACAAAAGTCAATTAAAAACCTCCTTGTCCAATTTTGGTAACATGGACGGAACGGCAAGCTTACCTCTGCAAGGTTGTAGATCGTTGGTTAGTTGCCACACAGCAAACATGCAAATATTACCCAATGATAAGAAGGACTATCCTGTCAAGATTGTATAAAAATATCTCCTTTATTATTATTACAAGAGACAGTTGTAGCACACTACAAAATACAACCCACCCTGTATACTGACAGGAGAGTAGTCGGCAAAGCAATCAGTCTTAACTGTTCAAGGTTATTTGGTTTCAGCACCAAGGGAGCAAGGGGTCGTAAATGTCACTGGGGTCCTTCACAGAAGGACCAGGAGGACAGAACCACAATGTATCTGGTGCTTGAGATGATCTTGATGCTCGACAGCATCATGTCAGTTCAAGGATGCTTTGCAGCTCCTGCGACAGAGTTCAACTCAGGAGACAGCTGTGGGTACCAGGCGGCAGGCAGTTCGGCAAGCGAGGCTGGATGGACGGCTGCAGGCTGACCTACAAGGCGGCTCGGGGTGAAGAAACATTGTCTCTGTGCTGGTTGGCTGATCTGGAACGCTGGTCGAGGCATCTCGGATAGATTTAGAGAATGCAGTGTGACAACAGTCACTGGTGCAGCTGGTCACTGTTCAAGGGCTTGACTGCTTCACAAATGCTTTAAAAATGTCCTTAAAATATGGACACTGTTTGATGCTTGTTGTGGCACTCCTCCTAGCTTGTTTGCTGGGCATGTGTTCTCCCGGCCCAAAGCTGAGGAGAGTGTTTGAAGGCAACGGCATTGTCCTTTGGTCAGAGACTCTCTGGCACTTCCCACCAAGGAAGCTTGCTGGCAGAACCTGGCAGGGCACGCAGTGTGCTGGCTGGGTACTGGTTATAGAGCTGCTGGATGGGTCCCCTGAGGTCGATATCTCCCTCTGTTCCCTGGGAGATGTTTAGGGGAGGGATATTGCTTCCCTCTTGGAAATCCTGGCCTTTCTTCACTGGCGGAAGCTGTAAGGCAGACTGTACCTTCAGCCAGGGTCCACACGAGTCCTTCTCTTACTCATTTCAAAGTTGTCAGATAATTTACCAAAAGAGGGGCTCATCTTTCTTTCGAAGCCAAATGGGCCGCAGTGATTGGTGCATGCTAAGCTTACCTTAATGAACCAATCCTGGGTCCCCAGCAACAATCTTGTTATGTGTGAGGTCATAACCAGAGTGCTTTCCAACAAGAAAGGTAAGGGCTGACAACATGTACTACTAAGTCCCACCCATCTTCCTGTCTGTTGTGGATCAAAGTTTCTCTCTGGTTAATTGAGCTTTCTGTGGCTCCTGATCAAAGCGCAGGTCTCCCTTGAGGTTTGTGGCGAGAACAGACTTTATATCTCCACCAAATCACATACTTCTTCCCTCTGAAAGGGGTCCCATTGCAGGGGTTGCCTACTGTAAACAGTTGTCTCAGACATGACATTCACTGCCCTTCATACAGAAGGGTGGGTGCTAGCTCCAAGCTGACACATTGCATATGAAAGAGGTGTTGGGGTTTCCTGCCCTTTGTTAGTTCTGCCTGTTTCCTGCTTCAATTAACTGTCATCAGTATGTGCTGCCACCGCACAGAACTACAATCAATGGGTAGGGCGGATCCTTGGAGCCTTTCATATTTAATTAGGGTGGCCATGGCAGGAGGAAGGTGTTGACCCTCCCTCTCCCATCATCTCCCTTCCTGAGATGATTTCAAGTATTCCAGCTAAATGTGACAGGGAGGACTGCACCTGTAAGCTGTGCCCCCCTAGATTACACTTGACTATGTGTTTGTTGTGCGGTGAGCATAGGAACATTTGTGTGAATTAGCCCCACACATTCTCCGAGGTTGATCTCCCATCCGTCCATTTCTTACAAAATTTCAAAAAGCCCAGGTGAGCGCACACTCTCCGTGTGGATGGTCGAATTCCTCAAAACGGCACGTCATATTATGGATATGAACGGATATGATACTTTATTTATATATCGCATATACACAATGTGTTTGAAAGATCGTCAAGGCAAGGGAGTGAAAAAGGGAAAATACAATGACATTCTTACGGGCCATGAACAACAAAAATGTGAAATGAACTATTGTTCTCATCCTGGTGATATTTCAGATAGTGCAAGAGCTTAGATACAGATAGGAAGGGGGTGAGATGGAAATGGGAACGAGACAGGCGACTACCGTCCTAGGCCTGACAACATTTCTGGTAGAGCCAGAGATTTATAAGAGGTGAGGGACAAAGGAAGGAGAAAGGAGGGAGAGGAACAAAACAAGCGACTATTGTACTAGGCCTGAAGACCTCTCAGGTAGTGCTGGAGGGGAGAGACAGGAGAGAAACCATTTTTGCTATTGCGACATTTCTGATAGAGTAAGTGCATAGAAAAAAGTAAGGTAGGGTAGGAGGAGAGCGAGAGAAGGGAGAGGAGGAGAGAACGGAGAATAAAAACAGTGAAAAAGAGCAGAGAAGCAGAGTGGAGAGCGAGTACCGTTGCAGAGTTCAGTAAAACACAATAATGTTGCAGGGAACAGGAAATGTAAGCAAGGATTCAAGATGACAATGGTCACAGCATGATTAAGGATCACCCTGAGTATGAGATCCAGGGGAAATCCAGCATGAGAGTTGAGATGGTGAAGCGCCAATTGTCAATGTGACCACAAGTCAAAAATCCAAGCGTTGGCAACAGGTCGGTGGTGGTGAAACCATAGTGAATCAAGACAACTCCTGCAATGATTAGGTGAAAGGGGGGTGGGTGGAGGTAAGGGATGAGGGGAAAGAGGAGAGGAGAGATCAGGCTAAGCGGGTGGGGGGACGGACAACATGAGGGCCAGAAAAGGGGGGGGGCACAACGGACATCTCGGGGAACCAGGAAGGGGGTGAGGGATAAAGGGATAAATGAAGTTGCTCGCTTATGCCATGGATCATAGAAAAGAGGGCCATTGATGCTGTGCTAGTCAGAAAAAGCAACAGAGAACAAAGGTCGTGTGGTCGTTTGCCTGTATACATAACATGTAAAAAAATAAATTAAAAAAGTGCTGAAAACGTTCTCCATGCACCGGCGCCACCTGCACAGAAAGATGTTCAGTCGTTTTAGTGCTTTGATGACATACAACAATCTTTAAATATATGTCCAGCACAGAAATGGTTATGCGCTCATGGCCAAGCGGCTGGAGGAAGACGCAAGGAGCCTCTGCCTTATATAGTATTAAGTCCCCGCAGTTTTATAGTGTGAAGCTGTTTTGCAGTGTTGAAATTTATGGGCTGAGAGCGCTTTCCATTTCCGGATGACATTTTAATGGGTTTTGGGAGTACTGCTGTTGATTCTTGGCAGTGTGTTCTCGTAATGTCAAGTAAATTGACGTTTAGTTTATGAGATTTACAAATGCTTCTAAGGCATCGTTTGTTTGAGAATGACACATGTGAAGGATTTGCAGAATTTTGGGGTTTAATTGAAGCGGTTTTCTGAAAAGAAAGGAAATTGTAAAAACCTGCCCTATAATTGATTTTGATGTGATGAGAAATAGTATTGTATGTATGTGTAGTGAATTCAGTGATATCCTAAATGCAGTCCTGCGTGCGTTGTACATTAATTGAATGTTATGAGAGAGTGAAAATATGTTTTTTTGACCATGTTATCAATAGCATGCGCGACTATAGGGACGTATAAAGATACATTACCAATTAATGGTGTATTGCCTGAAAGTAGTGACTGATCAGCCCTGCTTACGGGTAATATTTCAGCTGTAAGGTAGTGACTGATCACCACTATTTTTGAAAAAAGGATGAGACTGACAGATGCCTTTCTTAAAATATGAGGACATCCTTACTTTATTACTGGTATTCCTTATTACGTTAGCAATGAATATGTTACAAAATACATTAAAAGCAATGTTTGTGTATTATATTGCTTTATTGCCCATTCAATGCTTGTAATGACTATTAGATGATTGCTGCCTTTTGTACAATCAATTGCACTTCTTCCTAGGTCATTAGTTATAACATGTAAAGTAAAAAGTAAGTTATATTGGATTAACTGGTTGATTGATGAACCAGTCATGCCTGTATGGGTGTAATCATAATATTGGGTGTGTGTTATTAAAGGTGTGCATTTACCAAGCCTCATTTGAATGGGGTTTAGAAGGATGAGTGGAGAAAAGGAATCAGTCTGCAGTCATGGTTCTGGCACTAATGGTGCAGGAGTGTGGAATATGTGGGTGACATATTAGGCTGTTAAGTGAGTCTTCTGGCACTAATGTGTAGAAGTGGTGAGGGCGGCTTAGGTCCAATTGAGAAGAAACTGTAATCGAGAAGAAATAGTTTTGACCTTATTGAGTAAATTGTTATGCAGTCAGGTAAAATACTATAGACGGTAGAGGAAAAAGCATAACATTGTAACTGTTTTTATTTTCTTGTACTAACTTGATAGTTAGTCTTCTCTGCCTTGTTGGTGTATTTCTTTCAACGTTCCGTTTCTATGCGGTAAGTCTATGTCTTGTAAGTTCCCATTTCTATCTTGTCCTTACTTTTATCTGTTTCATGAGGAGATGGTACATAGGTGACAGGTAATTTGTATGCGGCATGTGGTTATTTGATCTGTATGTACTGGTGTGTGCTTCGGTTTTCTTGTTTTCTTGGCATTAAAGACGTGGAGAACAATGCCTGGTCTGATTGGGTGTGGCACATCCAGATCCAACGATGGCGGACTTGGACAGGAAGTGCATTTGTTTCTTTGGGCAAAAATATATAACTTGGGTTGATGACTACCTGTAAATGAATGTTACGTATCAATTTAACAACTTTGTAAAAGAGGGAGATGTGTAGTATGTGGCTGGGTGCATTGCTTGAGTAGGAGAAAGTCATGATGAAATGTGGAGCCTGGCGGGTCTGAGTGTTCCAGGTATGACGGTTGATGAGACACAGGATGGGGGCCCTATCCGAAAGGATGTTACTGTATGACTCTCCTGCATAACCTTTCTATATCTTACCCTGTACAAATAAAGCTGCTTTTAGCTGGCTCCAGAGGGATCTATATGATGTTAACGAATGACATTTCAGAGAATACATTTTTACCGAAACCGAAATAACGAAAAGAAAATCGAATTTTAAATAAAAATGGATATGGAGGGGGTAAAGGGGTGAGGAGGGTTTAAAAGTAGAGGGAAATGGGGAGTTTTGGGTGGCAGGGGACACCCCAAACTCCCCATTTCCCTCTACTTCTATACCCTCCCCACCCCCTTACCCCATCCTCCAGATACATTTTTATTTAAAATTCAATTTTTTTTTCGTTATTTCGGTTTCGGTAAAAATGTATTCTCTGACATGTCATTTTGGTACAAAATTCATTGTCTGTTTTCTATTCAGTAACATTGCTGGATAATGCTGCAGAGTGTTTCCTAACTTAAAGCATGTTACTGAATAACATGCATAACCTTTCCATATCTTACCCTGTACAAATAAAGCAGCTCTCACTGCACTTGCCTGACTCCAGAGTGTTCCTTACCTCAATGGTGATCCACCCAATGATGATCAGGTATTACATATAGTAATCTCATTTTCAAATCCAAAACGGGCAGATTACGTAATTAATTCTAATCTTGGTCCCTAACCATCTATGAAAAAATCCAGAATGCTTCTGTTATCTATTTATTTTATCCACCTCATTTCACTCATTTCATTGCCAACCCGGTCATAAATCCAAATACTAAAAACTTTAAAGTTCTGAATAATGAGAGTAGAACTACTATGATTATTACTATCCATTCACAGTCAACAAAAGAAAGTAGCTCTCCAAACCTTTTGGATGGGTGACTTTTAACAGATTCAAAATCGTGTCTACTCTTGAGGAGGCTGAATGAATCCATAAAAACTCCTCTGGCTACATGTACTATACATGCCTCAACCCCCCTACCGCCCAGTGCCAGCCCACTTGTCATTTCTGCTTTTACTGTCCTGCAAAATAGCAGGTGCAGCCTCATGACTGATGAACACTGATATAGGTAGTTACCTAATCAGACACAATATTATCCTTTTTACAGGAAATGTGGGCCAGGGAAGATGTACTGATGGATGGATTTCATACCTACCAAATTATGGCTTCCAAAAAGCTAAAGGGAGATGGTGTGGCGAGCTGGCGGTTTTTTTTTTATAAAAACCTTGCTATCCTGTAAGGTACAGATGCTAGGCCCTCTACAAAATGTTGTACAAGAATGATACAATTTGAAAGGGGAGACCATATGGTTATTGTTAATTACTATAACGCCCACACAAACTGAATAGCTACTCATCTTTATCAGGCTTTTAGGACTTAACAGAGGAACGTACATTGAAAGAACATCTTGTGGATGATCTGATAATTCTGGACGGGGACTTAAATCTAAAACTAGGTAATTGGGCTGCAGAAGGCTTATTTGATGCAGAAGAAAATATAGTAATGGGCATATCAGAGCCCAATATGCTAGACCTTTGTGTTTGTTCAAACGGTCGAATGCTTCATACATGGCTAATGGAGTGGGGCTCCGCTTCATTAAATATCCCTGTGCCTGGGATAACCCAGGAAACCTTACGTTTATTGGAAACCAGGAAAAATCTATGATCGTCTATTTTCGGTCCCCATAAACAGATACTGCTTTATTGAAAATGCTTGTGTGTACCATAAATGGTCTAGTGATCATTTCCCTTTTGCATTAACTGTTAAATGGCAGTCAGTTTAATTTGTTTCCAAATAATGAGCTACCCCATTTAACTATTGCGAAATTAAAGTGAAATACTACAGGAAGAATTACATGGGCAAACATTGATAAATCAACAATAGAACAGGAAATAATAGCCCTGACCAATTAACTATCCGATCAACCTTTGATTCACGGTTGGAAAACATCTCAAAAACATGTATCATTAAATCTTTATCCAAGAGCACATTTTTGCCAAAAGGATAGTTTGATAAAGATTGCAGAGAAGCCAAAGTCAACCTTCTTGCACTCCTTGCACTCATAGAGCTCTGAGAGCTCTTAGAACAACATATAAGAAAACGTAAACATAACGGAACACAGAGTTGGACAAAGCTGTGTGGTCTGACCTGCTTGAGGCCTGCTCTGAGAAAAACAGTAAACATTTTTGAGAGTTACTGGCAAATGACCCCTCGTATGAATGAAAAATGACAGGCATGGAACCAAATGCAGAAGACTGCATATAGCGAACCTAGGAAATTATCAGATATTGAAACGACTTTGCTGACTCCATTTACGGAAAATATAAATTAATGTCCGCCGGCTAACTCTACTCCCTTATTTTTCTCTCTAGAAGACATAACTAACCCTTATTCTACAGACACATAATCTTTCTGCAAGCACAGCCAGAACCCCAGCAGAACCTTTTCAGAATCTGACTGATCTATGGACACTTCTGCTTACTATTGTCTTTTAGTGAATTTGAGCAACGGGGAGAATTCCTGCTTACAGACTTATCTCCCTGTTGAATACTGGATATTAGATATTTGGCAGAGCTTTATTTAAGCAATTAGCCAATTGGGCAGTGGAAAATTATGTTTTAACGGAAATGCAGCTGGGGTTCCGTTCAGGTCTCAGGACTAGTGAACAGGCCTTAAATCTTGATCTAGTAGCTGCACATGTCTTCATGTAGAAGGAGCCCATCTGTTTGGCTTTCATTGACCTGAGCACCGCTTTTCATAAAGTTAAGAGATCTAAACTATGGCAGATGCTCGGGTTGATGGGATGGCCATTGGATTAATTGAAGATCTTAATCAATATTAATTTTGATGATAAAGCCTGCGTACAAAGTGGTGAAAATTAACACTGTACCCGCTATTTCCCAGTTGACACATGAGTTAGGCAAGGTTACATGCTTGCACCACTTCAGCTTTCGCTCTAATTAAATGGGTTGTATGACTCTTTGATGATCCTAGACGCTGACGTCCCAAAGACTGGGAACAATGTATTGTTGGTTTTAGCACCCCAAGAGCCCTGCAAGCTTTGATCACAGAGTATACATGATTTATGAGTAACCTAGACCTGAATGCAAACACTTTAAAATCAGCTATTTTAGTATGCATCCCAAATTCAAAACAGATCAAAAGAATAAAAATATTCTTTTACAATGTTCTTGTCCCACAGGTAACTAAGTTCGATTACGTCGGTGTTTGTTTCTTCACTAATTTATCAGGGAATAGACATATAGACAAACAGACCCAAATAATGAAACAGGCAATGGGTGGAGTCCTACGATTTATGTCTATGTGTAAGGGTCAACCCTTAAATATGATCCTCAAGGTATATAAGGCAAAGTCCAAATCTGTTGCCAAATATGGGGTCACTTAATGGGGATTTTTACGAATACGTTGTGTAAGGTATCAGCAGTAAGACTCGGACACAGTAACAAGTTTCAATATGAAATAGCACTTTTATTGCCAAAATAATAATAAGGGGTTTGGGAAAATTCTACATGTCCATAGTTCTAAAAAGGTTTCCCTGCCTCAACGATACTAATGAATGTCTCCATCAGGATGTTAAACCAAAGAGTGTCCTATGTCCTGTGTCCAAAACCCTAAACTGTCCCTCGCACGCTAAACTCAATTTAAGGTATATAGGGGAATTTCCGTAAACTATACACTTGTAGCTTACTTTCAGAGTTCCAACATACATTTCTAAGGTGCAGAAAAGCAAAGGAATGAAAGTTCCACGAGAGGAAGGGGTCCTCCCTTCCCTTATGTTTCTTCTGGTCTTTCACTGTCTTCCGGTACTTCATGTTTAACTTCATAAAATCGGTCAAAACTCCTGTCCAATACCTCTTTACCAGGCCACCCTCCTACGGTCCACTCCTTAACCTTAGACACTGTCACACCTTCTCCATCCGCTTCAAGCCAATTCAAGCCACTCAGCTCTACTTACAGCACTACTCACAACATTTGCAATTATCATGTCTTTCTCCCGGATCATTCTTACAGTATCCCCATCTACTTCAACCGGAAGCCAAGACAAACAATTAGCTACAACCTTCTCTCTTCTTGGTACATAGCACATTCTGAAATTGTACCCTTGTAAACCAATCATCCACCTGGAAATTCTGGGTGATCCATTCGCCCAACCACTGCTACTCATCAACTGCACTTGTGGTTTGTGATCTGTCTTGACTTGAAATTCTTGATCCAACAAGAAAAACTTAAAATGTAAAATGGCCCAAAACACTGCCAGAGCTTCTCTTTCTATCACAGAATATTTTTTCTCGGCACCTGTCAAAGGCCTATAGGCAAAAGCTATGACATGCTCTTCCTTCCCTGAATCAATTTGAATTAATGAGGTACCCAAACCTAATAAACTTGCATCAACGGATAGAACAGACCCCTACCACCCACAAAACCTCCTAATGACAGTGAATTCCCAATGCCTTCCTTGATTTTCTTGAACGCAATTTGACACTCCTCTGACCAATTAAAATTGATTCTTTTTTTTTAGCAGATTCCTCAAAGGACTGGATATGGTGGCACATTTGTTGACAAACGTATGTAGAACTCAGCCATACCCATGAAAGATCTCAATTGTTCTTTATTCATTGGTGCAGGACCCTTACATATGCTTTCTACCAGATTGTTTAGGGGAAACTCCTTGTCCTGAGATTTTGTGCCCTAAATACTCCACTTCTTTCACACCAATCCTGCATTTGCTCCTCTGTACAGTGAAATTTGCCTTCCTTAACCTCTCTAGTACATACCTCAACACCACATCATGTTCCCTCTCACTATCAGCATACACCAGTATGTCATCTTGGAACACCACAACATTTCTCAATCCTTTCAACACTTCCTCCACCACTCTTTGGAACACAGAGGCAGCCGAGGCCAAACCAAATGGCATGCGTAAATATTTAAATGTTCCCTCAGGGGTAACATAAGTTGTTACATGTTGACTTCTCTCAGATAGTGGCACCTGACGATAAGCTGCTGACAGGTCAATTACAGAAAACCAATTAGGTTCTACCAGTGTGGCCAGTGTTTCTGCAATAATCGGCAAAGGATGTCTCTCAACCAATATGTTTCTATTGAGTTCCCTGAGGTCTACACACAACCTCAAATTGCCATTGCTCTTAGTTATCAAATCAACAGGAGATAGCCAATCAGTTCCTTTAATGCGTTCAATAACTCCTTTTTGAACAAGATTGATAAACTCCTCATGGAGCTGCTGTCTTATCTTCAATGGAACCAGCCTTGGTTTGTGCACTACCGGTTGAGCTTTAGGTTTCAATTTTATATTGTGTTCGAAGTCTCTCAGCTTTCCTAAATTCTCAGTGAACACTTCTGGGAATCCCTTAGACCACTTGTCATCCACCTCCGCAATGGTGACAGGAGTCACCGCACTTGCCTGGATTCTCACCCCTAGTTTCCTTTGCTCTTCCCATCCTAAAAGTGACGGACCCTTCTTAGCAACCAAAATGTCAGCTCTGCATTCCCTTCCTTTATAGGATACATGGCCTTGGAATTCCTCAATTAACTCAATGGATGACTCCCCATAGTCACAGGGCTGCACCTTGACTGGGATTAGATCCTGCACCTCTTTATACAACATGTGTGTGAGTGTCTCCTCCGATAGTATAGTCCATGAAGACGCAGAGTCAACTTTCATCTTTAGACTGCACCCATCCCCGATGAAGTCATCAACAGGACCTCTTATTTCACCTGATACAGCAGAAATCTCGAAAATATGTCGTGGAACCCCTTCTTGAACTGGTGGAGCCACATTGGATACTCTTGTGGATGCTTGATTTGATGCATCACTGTAGTTTTCTCTCTGATCCACCATGTTTATAGCAGAATCCTTGCACATGTTTGCAAAATGACCCCTACATCTGCACTTGAAGCATTCAGGAAATCTGGCAGGGCAGGTTGTACTTGTTCGCGGCATGTCTTGTGCTGCCGCTCTTGGCACACTTTTGATTCCGCCAATCTTTTCTTGGACCTGAACTGGGTGACTTTGCCAGTACGTCAAACACACATCGTCCTTCAGGACCTAGATTGTGCAGAAGCAGTGCCTTCCTTCTGGCTGCACTGAACCTATCACCTCCTATGGCTACTAAGTAGTTTTCGAACATGCTTTCCATCCCTCCCATCTGATGGGAGGTCTCCCAGGCTCTGCTAAAAAGGGAGAAGGTGGTGGAATTGCAGCAGCCATAGTCTCTGTTTCACAATTTGACAGATTGTCCTAGTGGTGCATGTCACTTCACTATTTTCTTTCCGCCATGTAATTAGTGTGATTGAACTTTAATATTGGTTCAGTTGAATTGCACTTCTCTGTGCTAGACTTTAGTGGTAAAAACAGAATTTAATTGGTGATTCTGACTGCCACTGTTGTCAACACCAGGATTCTGATATTATTTCAGCTGAATAAATTTCAGCATGTGATGGCACAATGCTGCCCCAAGCTTCCAAATTGCTTCTGCAAGCAGCTTGCCGGGATTGTTGTGTTGTCTGGGCAACCTCCGTCACAATGGTAAATTCCTCGCAGCCTGCGATTGGCTGTCTGTGATGCTGTACATTTCTGGGACACGCCCCTTGTCAGCTGGGGATGCGGTGGCACACATAACGCAGTATTTAAATGGGGCACTCGCTCGCTGTGCTTGACAAATGTGCGCAAGCAAAATTCCCCAAACTGGGCTGTTGCTCCCCGCCGCACCACCCTCAGCGCACACTTCTTAACCAGAGTGCCGGGCGGGGGCCGCGGTGCCTGTTGCCTGGTTTGTGCCACCTCCTCCTCTCTCCGCTCCTGTCAGAACGAGCGATACCCCTCCCTCTGAGGCTCTGGGCTGGGTTCGCTGAGCAGAGACACACAGTCGATGCCGCACATGTGTTTCAAGGTTCCTCGTTGCCATTGTTGGATTGAAGACGGACACCGAAAGACAAGATTTAGAAGGTACGTCATTAAGTATTGCAGAGCAGGCAACAGGCACTGCACCCAGTTCACATCAACCGTAAAGAATGGTTCCAGAACTAATGTTAGTTCTGGAACCTTGAACAAATGAAAACACCAACGTCGCACAAGCATCTGACTTAACACATGGTTCTTCTCTTTTCCATATACTGTTTCTCTTTCTATCCCAGGTGTACTCTACTGCCAGGTACTGTGACTTGATTACTGATCCTTAGGAGGGGTATGATTCTTCCGTCTTGTATCCCTTATCACTTGTCTACAATTTCAGGTTTACTTCTCTTCTCACTCTGGTTTACTCTCCTGCCAGGCTGTCACAACTTTGTTACTTGACTGCGAGTCACAGACTTGCACAGTTCCTGCTTTACTTTCCTGCCTGGGCTTTTTATATCTTCTCCTGGGTTTGTGTCCCAGACTCACTGTTTGCCTGGTCCACTATTCTGCCAGGGATTTTCTATTCTGCTTTCACTCTGTCTTTCATCCAAGAAATAATGTTTGTCCTGTATTAGGTCACCGACCTTTCCTTAACACTTTTTGTATTTGTATCAGTTCCCTTTTCCAAGTATTGGGTCACCAAATCTTTCTTAAAATTGTTCGCATTCGTATCAGGACCTCCAATCACTTTAGTTGGATTCTCTCACATTTCAAATGGTACACATTATTCACCTTTAAGCACCCCGGTAGCTCTTGCTGGACTTACCGGGCGGTATTAGCATTCAGTGCATCTTTCATTCTTCTTCCATTTTGGTCTGTTGACTGGGAATGCGTCCCAATGGCTGTTTAGCTCCCGCCCTGTTGTTCTCAGCTTCTGGCGGCTTCAGCTGCCTGTAGCAATAAAGTAGTGAACTTCTCTTGGCTACGTCTACCTGCACGCTGTTCTGCTGCCTTTCACAGTCTGCTCACCTCTGGTGTCCCAACCAGCATCAGAACAAGCCAGCTTCAGCAGCAGCCTCTGCCTCAGCTGTGTCACTTTTCAATTTCCTGGCATTGGTTGGCATTTTCTAAAGACTAGAATGCGGCATTGGCTTACCACTTCTGGTCATCTTCATTGCTTCATCCCTCTTCCTCATCTCAGTACTAAAATAGGGGGGTAAACAAGTTTGTTGGGTAAGAGAATCTGAAAATTATTTGTCTATGTCACAATAAGTCATACATGCATGTTATAAATGCACATGGGTGTCATTGAGAATTGTAGCTGCGCAATTCTCTTGATACTGTCTTTGCCTGCCTCTCTGGAGTTTGTCCTCCTCTACATGGTCCTCTCGCAGATAGCCACCCGCAGGGTTAGTGTCAGGGAGAGATGATGCCTTTCCCTGCGCACATAAGAGAAGCCTCCCTCCAGAGAATCAGTGACAATATTGCTAGATTTTTCACAGCCGCCATTACAAATAGTAGAAAATTACTTTTTTAAAGAAATGATTAGGCCTGCCCAGATCTGCATTCTAATTACACCGCACATTTATGATATGATATGGGATGATAGTTTATTTATATAGCGCCTATACAAAATGGCCCTGATTCATTTTAAAACTCTTCTGTGAATTAGGCTCAATGTGTTTGAAAGCGCTTCACGGCAAGGGAGGGAACAAGGGAAAAATACAAAGACATTCCATAAGGCCATGAACAACAGGAATGTGAAATTAACTATCATACTCGGCCTGGTGACATTTCTGATAGTGCAAGAGCTAAAACACAGATAAGGAAGTAAGGGGGTGGGGGGAACGGAAACAGACAGGCGACTACCATACTATGCCTGATGACATTTCTGGTAGAGCCGGAGATTACAAGAGGGGAGGGGGAAGGGGTGTAAAGGGGGGAGAGGAACGAAACAAGCGACTATCGTACTAGGCCTGATGACATTTCAGATAGTGTTGGGTGAGGGGGGTGGTAACAGGTAAGGGAAAGGGGAGGAGACAGACAATTGTTGCTATCAGCCTAGGTCCAGGGACAATTTAGAGCTAGGTCATCCATAATTGTAGGATGAGTGGTCTCTTGAGATGTATTCCATTGGGCACAGATATGGTCCAGTCCTGAGTCAGTTTTAACCAAAGTTATCATTGGAAGCATTTGATCAAAAACAGGTTTTCTATTGATTCCTTGGTTAAATGATATCAAAGTTTTTTATTGAAAATGAATGACACTCATACCATTCATAAGGACTATAAAAGACGTTTGAAATATTTGGTTACTGACAACAGAGAGAGCAAGGAACGTGTAAAACCTTTTAATCTCAGATTTATTTTATTTGTGGAGAATGGGATTCAGGACTATCTCTCATGGAATGATACATTATTTGACCACTGCATTGTGACAAGGACACATTTTAATTGAATTCCATTACAAGCAATAACTGCTGTAATCTCCTTACTCTGCTCTGCCCCAAGTGAAGACCTTTCACACTTTATTTTCTTTTGTCCAGCACATTTTCACATCAAGAAAAGTACAATCTTCATGGCTCTAAGGGGTACTGAATTCTTACAGTATCGTCCAGCTTCATTAAGAGCGAATTCTTTTTTTATATTGGATGAATCTTATTATCATATCTTCGCCAGGCATAAAATGCTAGGAAGAAGTATTTGCAATTTTAATTTTGCCATCTACAGCTATTCTTCTCTTTTTGCTATTTGTATTGTCTTATGCATTTGTTTTATGTAATTTGACTTTCTGCAATAAGCATATATGATGATGCTGAGGAAGTCTTTATTAATGGAGATACAGACGCCTTGGTCTCTGACATACATATACATACATATACACAAGCAAGCTACTAAACAAGAAAAACAACAAGCAGACTGCTGAAATCCTTTGTTCAGTTGTGGAGAAGGTGTGGTTGACTGAGAGACCTCCGATTGGTAGACTGGCCCCGTGGTAATTGCATGGACCTTAAAAAACCTGTGAAGGCATTCAGCCTTACAAGTGTATTTCTTCATTGAACACTTTTCATCATCATTTGTTGTTGTATCTTTAAATCAATTAATGAAAAAATACACATCAAAATAAATTAACCGTCTGCAATCACTGCTACGCTTCCCGTTCATCGGTACCTTCATGGCCCAGCCCACAGAACCCTGCCTATTCAGTGCTTTCA
Source organism: Ambystoma mexicanum (assembly GCF_040938575.1). Classification (NCBI taxonomy): domain Eukaryota; kingdom Metazoa; phylum Chordata; class Amphibia; order Caudata; family Ambystomatidae; genus Ambystoma; species Ambystoma mexicanum. The sequence continues at coordinate 884,555,304 of NC_090928.1, read as the reverse complement.
ACGCATAATCTATGTTCCATCTAACCTTTCTCCATTATTTCAAGTTTAGCAATAAAAATAATAATATCAAATTTGATGTTTACCGCTTCATGGCAGACACCTCCTCTTCCAAGTGTTATTGCATCCAAATGTAATGGTAATGCAGTGTGTTGTTAAGCAGACTGGTATAGTGCCTCTCTGAAGTTTGCTGTGGCTTGTCGTTGCCAAAATGGTGTATGTAAGAGAGAGGCAGCTGTGGAACATGTGGGGTTTCTGAGTGCATGCCAGAGGTACCGGAGTACTGAGGGCCATTATGGTTCTATGTGGTTTGTGGCATTGACAATTGGGTATGTGTTCTATTCAGTGGAAAAAAACTCAAGATCTATTAGATGACAGTGCTGAGGCACTAATAGTGTCCCAGGAAGGCCGCAGCATTGATAAACCGAACGATAGAGCGATCAGCTCTGATTTTTTCCCCTAATGTTCCTGTGGTTGGAGTGATGCTAGCAGGCACAACTCTGGTGTATGTGGTGTGGTCCACGTGTATAGTTTAAGAGTGCCAGTACATTGAAAGGTGAGTTAATTAGTTGGGGAAAGTAGAGGTGGTATGGGGCTCCTAAGGAGTCTTCTTATTGGCATTTTAAGGCTAGATTGAAGCAGTAGAGTTCAAGCCATATTGTTATCCACCGAGATGAGGTGTTGCTACTGTTTTGAGTTGTATTCATTGATGATTGTGGGGTGGTGCTAGTGTCTTATGTCTGATGGTGAGAACAAGTTGTTGAAACTGACCCGATCTGCAAGGTGTTCATTTAAGTATTTTGCACAGGAACTCTACCGTTCCCAGACTACCCTTAAAAGGGTTAGCATGCTTTGCAAATGTGTGTTGATTGGTATAACATTTGTAGTATATCAGTAGGAGGGGGTGCCTTCTTGGTTCACCGGCAAGTCAATGCAACTAAGATACATTTTTCCAGACACTGTTGTAGTCCTGAAAATATCCCAGCGTTCTAGAGGAATGCCTATGGGGGCTAAGGAATAACTAACTCCCTCTTATTTACACTATGCTACAATAGAATGCATAAACAAAGCTTGTGAATTGTGCCTTGTAAGGGCCGATATGTTCCAGTCCTTGCTTTCAGGACACTTCATTTGGGATTCATGTACAGTAATTGTTGCTTTAATTTGAGACTGTTAGAGAGGTTTATAAGTACTAGAATAAAATATGATGATAAGAACTTGTTTAGCATCTCTCACCTGACATGGGCTAATTTTAAATGACTTTAATCACCCCACTAATTTCTATGTGTGTTCAAGTCACCTGTTCAAGTCACCTGCTATTAGTCATTGTTTTATGCCAGCAGGACGCTTATTGGTATGCATGATGTGCATACAAGAGAGGGAGAGCATACCTTCAACGACAGGACAGAGCTCGTGTTTAAACCACCTAACATTAATAAAAGCTCATACCTCTTATCATATCCACCCTCAACTCACTGTCAGGCTCAGCTAGTCCAGACAAATTAGTTGACGCCTACAATGACACCATCACCGATGCCCTAGACATTATCGCCCCTCTGAAATTGCGGAAAAGCAAGCCCAAAGCATACATGAACTCATGGTTCACTCCTCATCTAAAGTCCTTGAGACTAGAAAAAAGAAAGCTTGAACCCTGTGGAAACTCTTCTCCACCGATGAAAATAAAAATAGCCTAATCAATTTAGCCACCCACTACAAAAAAGAAATAATTTGCTCTAAACAAGAATCAAACAACAAGAGGATCACTAAAGCAAGCACAAATACCAAGGAACTGTTCACCATACTAAGGGAAATGGAATCACCCATCCCACAGACAGACGAATGTCTGAAGGACAAACTTTGGTATACGAATATCCAAAATGCACTTATGAATAAAATCTCACTCCTAAAGCTAACCTGCCTAATACAGACCAACAGAGCACCACTTCATCACCTTCCAATCAACCACCCCATCATTTCAACTTCACCCAAGTCTCTCCCCTTGAGGTAGAAAAAATCATTGCAGCCCTCAAACCCTGGAGATGTCAAGGAGATATCTGCCCAGCACAGATAACCAAAGATGTCGCCAGAGACCTGCCGCCATTCATAACAAAATTAATTAATTCCTCATTCACTTCTGGCATTGTACCCAGTAATTTAAAGGAATACTGGGTCTTACCTCTACTGAAAAAGCAATCCTTGGACCCGACCATCTCGACAAACTACAGACCGATTACCACGGTACCTTTTTTACTCAAGATCCTCGACAGAGTGGCTTACATTCAAATCCAGGATTACCTTGAAAATAACCACCTCCTTGGTGTCTGCCAAGCTGGATTTAGACCCCGTCACGGCACTGAGACTGTGCTAATTGACCTAAAAACACAAATTGACATACTCAAGGACCTAGGTAAAATAGCGCTACTGCTACTCCATGATCTCTCAGCTGCCTTTGACCTGGTTGCATACCAAGTTCTATGCAATCACCTGGCATCAGCGGCGTACTTCTCACAAGACGCAATCACTTGGATTAAATAATTTCTAAACAAAAGGACCATGAGAGTCTTTTTGCCTCTTGTTGCGACTGATCCAATCTCAATAACCTTTGGCGTGCCACAAGGTTCATGTGTATCTCTGACCATGTATAATATATTCACCAAGCCTTTGTTTGGTGATCTAGATGATCTGGGTGTCATCTACACTAACTATGCGGATGACACTGAGATCCTCATTCCTCTCACTGGAGATTATGACAAGGACGTGACTTTGGTGAATAGAATATACCTCATCAGTCAGGCCTGGATGGCTGCACACGGCTTATGCCTGAATGATGACAAGACCAAACTCTTAATATTTGGAAACTCAGCCAACCTCAACAAACTGAGCCCTAACTATACCGCCTTTGATATAGACAGCAACAGCATCAAATTGGTTAAAGAAGTAAAATCCCTGGGTTTTTACCTTGACTCCACCTTCACATTCAATAAACAAGTCAGCGCCATGGCTTCCTCCACTGCGTACACTTGTAAATTGATGAGGGCTTACAGACCTTTCCTGTCAAAAGATAGCTGTACAACCTTAGCCAGAACCCTAATCCTTTTCAAACTGGATTATTGTAATGCTCTGCAACTGGGAGCAAGTAACTACATCACTAACAAAATCCAAATCCTGCAAAACAACGCCCTGAGAGCTGCCCATGGCATTCCAAAGAGAGATCACATATCGCACCTGAGAAGACAGACAAAATGGCTCTCCACTAAAGACAAAAAGATGCTTAAAATTGTATCTCTAACACACAAATGCCTCAATCAAGCGGCCCCTACCTACTTTATTGAAAGAATCACAAAAAAATCCACTTTATGGCCTACAAAGACAATCAACTCATCCTGTCTAGTCGTACCTAGATTGAGACTCAAGAAAGCAGGAGGAAGCAACTTCCCTGTCAAGGCAGCTCAAGCTTGGAACTCTCTACGCCTCTCACTGAGATCCATCCAACCTTTCTACATGTTCAGACGTAACACCATAAATTGGTTGGTTACCAATGATACAGTTAGCCCTAGCCTGCCCTATACTAGGCTACACGACCCACTGACCTGCTTCTTTTCTTATTCCGCTGGTGATTCGCTGCCCTGCCCTGGCACGCTATATTTATTTGCCCTTTACTCTTTTTGTACCAATTACCTTACCAGTTACATTATCTATTGGCATTGTTGTATTTAGACTTCCACTGTATTATGGCATATTATTCTGAATTGCTCTTCCTGTATAAATTCTAAATATTTTTGTTTCATGTTCTTGTTGTATATTGCATCTACTGTAACCAAGCTAAATGTATACCTGTATTCTCTGTGCTAAAGGCACCCAGATACCGCTGGGTCGAGTGTGCCATAAAAATAAAATAAACAAACAAACAAACAAACTTGGAGCTGCCCTCACAGAGAAGATACAACCCTTAAAGTCTAGGTAAACATTTTCAGCAACTCTGAGCGGTCTAAGCACACCCAGAAATCCTGAGTGCCCCACTTTTTCTGTCTTGCACCTGTTCGTGCATAGTTGCACATTGCACAACATATGACCTCCTACACGTAGCTCCGAGCTGCAGCAGCACGGCTCAGTCCTGGCATGAGCAGGCAATCCTTTCAGGATAGGAAAGCATACACAGAGCTATGCCATTTGCAGGAGTCTGCTTCTTCTCCTTTATTCTGTCAAGTGACCCTTACTATACGCAGCTGCAGCCACCTATTAAAAAACATTACTTTTCCAGATCTTTCAGGTTTGCCCTTGCTATGCATGATCAGACCAGACAGTCCTACGTTTTACATTTGTACTCCAGGATGAGTAATTTTTTTGCCAGAATTCCAAGACAATTCAGGCCTGAGTGGCATCATGGCCTTCTCGCGCGCTGAAAGCTCCACCGTCCCAGTAGTATGACCCATCTAATAGCGTTTCACATTAAGCTCTGACAGTGCAACTTAACCTTGATCTGCAGATGCAAATATATGATCCTTTCTAAGTGACCTTCATCTACCGATGTATTTCGTTGCTAATGTGTGTGACTTTTGTTTTCCTTCATGACACAATGTAAACCAACATTTACAAATCCTCAATCGAGAAATTAAGTCGAACTACACACATGTGTATACACTGAAAGCACAATGTTTTTAAAGGGATAACGTGTGAAGTGCAGGACAAAAAAACCTTCAAAAAACGCACAACGCAAACTCATAAACTCATCTTAAAACACCACGTTGCACAAACAGTATTTAATGAACACAACCATTTGTGGCAGCAAGAAAAGGACTGTTGCTATTTATTTATTAAAGTTTTTATGAAGCTCCACATACCCGTGGGCCTGAGAGTGCACAAAGAGACAAGAGACAGACAAACAAACATACAGGGGGAGCAGGGGTAGTCAGCGAGGAGAAAGTAGGCTAAGTTCAGCCAGGGTTCAGGTTGAAGAGTAGCGTTTTTATTTCTTTTTTAAAAAGAGCCAGGTTTTCAGTCATGCGGATATGTCCTGTAAAATGGGTGATCCTTTGTTGATCAGGTAACCAATGGAGTGACCTCCTGGCCTCTGAGATGTGGGCACATTTAGGCAGTCCCTCTATGGCTCGAACTGCATCGTTTTGTGCGACTTGCAGGGCTTGAATGTTGGCTGGTAAGGTGCCTGCTAGGAAACTATTACAATAGTCAAGTCTAGAGTTGACTAGTGCATTGGCAAACAAAGCACAGTTGTTGGTGGAGAGAAAGGGGCAAATATGATTAATTTGCTTTGTGATCAGGCTACAGGATGAGCAAAAAAAAGGCGACGTGGGGTCGCATGGATAGCTCATCATCAAGAATGACCCCCGGTGTCTTCACCTTCTTCAGTACTGGAATGATGTTAGAAGCAATAGTGAGGATGGTGCAGCAGGATCTAGTTTGCTCATGCTGGCTTTTGAGGCCACAATTAAGAGCTCAGTCTTTTTATGGTTAAAGCCTGGATGGCTTTATAGATGGTATTAATGGCAGCTGAGTCCTGTTCATAATTCGCACTCAACTGGAAGACAACCTGGGTATCATCGGCATAGTTTGTATACCAAGCTCCCAATGAGTCGAGCATGCCAAAAGTGGTTAAGTGTAGATATGAAATAATGTCGGAGAAAGACATGACCCCTGTGGGATTCCACATGTATGGAAAATGGAGTCCAAGCTTTCTTCCTAAACAGCCACTCTGCCAGTGCAGGGACCAAGAAATAATGAAATCCACTGGGAAGCGAGAGCGGAGAAGTGGGCAACCTCCCCCAGGCGTGTTAATAAGAGCGAGTGGTTCACCAAATCAAAGGCTGCAGAGAGGTCCAGAAGCATCAGCAGGGTGAGATGACCATTATCCACCATGCCGGCCAATGGGGATTTGCTCACAAATACTGCATGAAATGTTATGGCCATAATCAGCCCTAGAAGGGAAACATTGTCAGTGAACCAGTGCCAGGGCCACACCTGAGATGCTGGCTGCAATTAACCCCTGAATGCCTTGCACCTTGTGAGAACGGCAGGCTCACCTTCCTGAGTCGCTGAGTCCTCTGCAATGTTGTCCGTCATCTAGATTCCGGGTTTAGTAGGTCGGCCATCAGGCAAAGCAAGGGAATGGGCTCGGCCTCTGCATTGTAATGCATGGGCATGACAGGAGCAACACTGAAGTCAGAACAAACACAACATTTAGTTTGTTTTGTGGCACTGCAGCACAAATAAATGAACTATCATGACGTGCACTGATGAGGGTCTGCGTGTAACAAAGGTAAAACCTGTTCAGCTACAGTGTATTTGTCATTGTGTTTGTAAAAAAAAATCTAATTTTAAACCAAACTATTTCTCAGCACAAATAATTTACATATGCAATTTCCTCATTGAAATATGAATTTGGAGACAATTTCAGGTAGTCCATCTGAATTTATAACCAAAATTCATGTGCAGTTATCAAATTTCAAACTGCACGGTTGCCAAAACAGTCTATTTAAGCAAAGGTTCAGGGGCTTCTGTATAGAAATAGATGATAGTGTACTTTCCGTCAGTTTCCCACTCCTGCCAGGCAGTCCACTGTTGCTTATCACAGAAGTGAAGTGGTATTAAATGGAGGTTCCTGGCAGTAGTAAGGATACCGCTGGTGGAACATTGGCCTAGTACCGCCCCCTTTGCATGGGAGAGATCCCCATGCCAAATGAGTCCGCTCTAAGTCCTTCATTATAGGTTTTCCGGTATCCCACTGGTAATTCCGTCGTGATACCGACAAACCGGCCTTACCGTCTCAGCCGCCCTATATCCCGGTACTACTGGGATATTACAGGCAGCGGATGGCCGGTCAGTTCCAATTCCATGGAGTCCTGTGGAACTCCATGGGATGGGAGTGCCTGAATATCCGTCACTGTTAGTAATAGTGCCAGTGATTCAGGCATTTATTTGCTGGTAGGGGCCTAAACTCCCAGCAGGTCAGGCCTGCCAGGAGATCCATGGCCCCCACCGGCAGACTTGAAGTGTGCCGGTCTGGAAAAAATGGTAGAGCCGGAATTACCAGCATTTTTTCCAGACCGCACACTCATAATGAAGACCCTGGCCATGTCATCTTGGAATGCTTGTTTGGTATCACAGAACTGATGGTAACTGGAGCAAATCTGCCCAGTCTTAGGCTAGTAGCTAACACCTACTCTACAATTGTTTGGATTCTGCAGGGGCACCTGCGTTGTGGTTGAGGGCACGCCACTAGGATGCTCATTCCACTTCATGTAGTCCCACTCCACCCGGGCTTTACTGCCCATCTGGAATATTGGACAGACAGTAATTATTCTGTAATGAGGTCCCTGATGTTTCAAAACACACTTTCACACCCACTATCTCTAAATTTGCCCACACCAAGTATCAAAACATGGCATCCAATTTTCACCGTTTTTGCCTTGTGCGTCATTACGGCCTAAACCTGTCTGTGTGACATTTTGTGGAATCATTTGTATTAAATACACATTTTTTCGGCACCTTTTGAAAAACGAAGACATTGATACAACCAAGTCGCCCATTGATCAAAACTTTTTGCCTATTCTTTTGTATGATTTCTAGGTTAAGGAAATCATAACCGTTTGCGTAAACGCGCTGTTATAGAATGGAAATGCGTGCTACATTTGGTTTTTAGTCAAGATTCACAAAAAGAAACAGAAATGGAAAGGCCTTCAAAAATGACCACTTAGACTTAACCCCACCGGAAGGTCATGCCAGCAACTGAGCGCAAAGTACAATGGAGGCACAGCTGTGAAATGTGCTACAGGATTAATGTCGTCAGTTCAAATTAACATTATTTACCTCCGTTTATAAGGCTATTGCAAGTAGTTCATCCTATCTAATATTGCATTATCATTGGATACATGAAACGTTTGATGCTATGATTGCAGATAGGGTCAGAGGTTATGTGATAATTATAGATGAGTACGAATGTCAGATTTACTCTTTAATACGCCTGTAATGAGTTGAAAATTACAAGCAAATTGCAGGTTAAATGAAATAAGCTGGTACTAGCGCCTGCTATTAACAAACTAGTTTTAAAGCATATTGTGTTACAACAAAATGCGGTATGCTTGAAAATTATTACAATATAAGAAAATGCACTAAGAAAAAAATCCATTTGCGTTTCATTGATGAATGCTTTTTTATTCATCAACATTAATATGCCAAGACAAAGATAGTTCTAAATATGCTGCTGACATTGTCATATAAGCAATATTTTAATTTCTGACATGAATTGCCCGCCAAGACTGATAGGGGAAGATGGAGAGGGCTGTATGCCTCAGACCTCTGTGCCCTAGTCCCCCTCTCACTGCGGTCCCTCAATAAGAAATAAATCACTCTCAGGATTGACTTTCACACCTCCACCCCATGACTTATTTTAAAATCTCACACTTCCCTCTCCTTATTCCCTTCTTCTCCTCCCCTCTCTTGTCTTCCTCTACAGCCTGAAGGTGGTATTAAGCACTATCCAAGAATTTCCAACAGTTTACATACCAGAGCTGTCGGAAGAGACTGGTTCTGATCGTCTCTATGTCGTTTCACCGACAGGCATTTTTACGACTGCCTTTTTTACGAGGACCCTATAATGAAAAAAGTCATCCATTTTTTTTATGGTGTGTTCCCCCCACAAACCCACTCCCCCACCTATTTTTAACTATTCACGACCCCCAACCCCTTATCTACCCTTTCCCACTCCCCCAAAATGTCAATGACTTTTTTCGTAATTATGTACTCATAAAAAAGGCAGTCGTAATAATGCCTGTCAATGAAACAACGGTATACCTTCTGATCAGTGCGGCTTGACGGCACATTGCACGGCTGAAGGTTGATTCCTCAAGTGTTCCTCTCTTGGTATGGTATGGAGGGTGTGCTTGTTAGGTAGAATCATATGAAGTACCCTTTGGGAACAACACACACAATTAAGGCTACCACTCACAGCACTAATTCACCCTTGGTACAAGCCTGTACTACAAAGTAAAGTGGTAGCGATGGCTGAGCAGCCAGGCTTATCTCAAGAGTAAAGTGAGAAGTATCAATAGTTACACAAAGGACAGCAATTACTGTGGTTCAAACAAACACTGACTCAAGGTTTCTGAGTAAAAGAATACATTTATTTACACATCAGTTGTAAAACAATTCACTAAAGTAAAGCTCTAGAAAAATCACACTCTCAATATACTACACACCACCCAATAGGTTCTGGACAAGTTAAGCTCAAAATGAAGTGTGAGCAAAATGGCACTGCAGCAATTTGAAAGGGAAAGACAAGGTTAGACAAAAATTAAGCAGCACCAACAAGTAAGCAGGGCAATCTAGAAAAGGCTACTACGGTGAGGAAATCAAATCAAGAGGCCTGAGCCAAAGTCAATGGACCAGAGTTTTTGCAGAGGATCACACAATTCAGAGTAGTTCATGGTTGAGTCTTTAATAAGAGTTCGGAACGAAGTTGGTCGGAAGAAAAGTTACTTTAAACAATAGACAAGGACAAGCCCTCGGATTGGCGAAAGATTTCAAACACTTTCACTGCGGTCGGACGGAACGAAGAACCCAGTTTTCACACTACCTTTAGAGCAGAAGAATGCTGTAGCTGAGGCAGACGTTCCTGGCAGATCCTGCAGGCTCATGGTTCCTGAAGAGACTGTCGGACTGACAAGAAGAAGGAAGACTGAAGGGTCCTGCACTGCCCAGGCAAGAAACCAGCAGCGGAGCAAAGCGACAAATAAAAGGTGCGCTCCTTAAAACCCAAGCAGGGTCCGATCCTCCTGGCTATCCGGAATGTGCAGAGCAAATTCGACCAGAGGAGGGAGGCCTGGCTTGTAGTTTGGGGAACTGGTTGGTCCCACCAGCTCAAGGGGATAAGATTCTTTGCAGGTCTTCCCTGTCATCGAAGTTTGGAGATTCGGACCCGTAGCAGGGCTTCACCAGGAGGTTCATTCGTGGCTGAGGTCCTCTTCTGTCAGCTTCTCTTTGGTTCTCTCGATCCAGTGGTGACTCCGCCTCCTCAGTCCCAGAGACCTGCTTTTTATGCAGTTTTCCCCCATTCACACAGCCTGGCTGTCAATCACACAGCAGGATGGCTGTCCTGGCGGGACAGTCGCCACAGCCAATCATACAGAGTGCGACATGAGTCTCCAAGGAGACCCTGGGCAGGGAGTCTCAAAATCCTTCCTCACATCCTGTCCCCCTCAGACATTCAGGCGCCTAAGGAGGGCTTCTGTGCAGAAGCCTGCCAAAGGTTGGCGAACAAAGGAACCAAACCTGGTTTGGGGCGCAGAGTAAAACACGAGAAAGACCTTTACAAAAAGCAATGGCAAATAAACCCAGCTGGAACCAAATAAAAGTAAATGGGGTCCAGCGGATTTAAGTTCGAGGCTACTAACGTAGCCTAAAACAGTACCAAGGCTATTTAAATAGACCGCGGTAGGAAAAATAGGGTAGATACCACTGCAACCAGCCAAATCTTAAAGAAAGGGGAACAAAATAATGTTCCATGAGAAACAGACAAAAAGGGATAAGTTTGTACTGGGTCTGTGAATTTAAAAAGACTAATAAAGTCAATGGCAACTTTACATGTTTTGGGAGACAGTAGTTAGTTCCAGAAAATGGAGTTTAAATTGGGAAGTCTGAAAAAGACAACCCTGTGTCACTGCACTAAAGGTACTGTGTAACACACAGTAAAACGATGGTGCCTAGGGAGTAGGTGAAGCTACACAGTCTATGAATACAAAAATGTTAAACACATACAGCAAAACACATTTAAGAGTGGGAAAAAAGGGTCATACTCTTACCAGGTGAAAAACATAAATCCTAGAAATCCAGCAAAGCTACTGAGGGACTCAGTAGGTAGGGGAAATTAGCCATTCTGGAGAATTCTCCCTAACAGTGCTGATGGATGCCGCACGGTGAAGCCATACTGGATATTGCCTAGCCTTGTACCTTCAGGAACAGGATTAGGATCTGACTCATGGTACATATGTATCAGGGGTCCTCTCAGACAGGTAACAACTGGAAAATAAAAAAGTAATCCAAAAAAGAGCATACACCAAGCAAGAAGTAATGCTGTTTATTACAGCTGGGCACGCATAAATCAAACAGCACAGTGGAATAGAACTGGTTGATAGGAGCTGACAAATACGCCCACAACGGTCAAAGCTTTTATAGAGTTAAATGTTATTTATGCAGAAACAGTTGCGAACATTGTTGCAAATATTAGACATCCTACTTAGCTGATTGGTGATAGTACGTCAGTCCCATATAGTTGGACATATGCTAATGAAAAATGACTGGAGCCAACAATCTTGACCCCTCTGTTCATTACCAAGCCTTTACGTCACATACCTTCCTGTTCCCCCCAGAAATAACTTTATATTAGCAATACATAATCGTGCTGACCTCCAGAACTTTATTATCCTGCCATTGATCAGCACACATGAGAAACACGAGACACACTTCTGGGAAGGGAGACGTTCACAGGGCATCTGACCAGTGAGGTGCTTTGCAGACATCTGCGAGAATGTAAAACAATGTTGCATCTCAGGGACACCAAAACTCATCTGGTGATGGGCTCCCTCCTTTCTTGTCCCCTCGCCCCACTTAATTCTTCTCAGGCCCTGTCTCCCGAGGGGCAATTTGAAACCACTGGCCCCACTGTGAATTTGTCTCTCATAGCATGCATTTATTTGTTTTAATTTACTCATTTCCCAGCGAGCGGCCAAGATCCTAGCTCACTGACCATGTATGTGTCAGCTGGTCCCCTGTCTCAGTAACTGCGGCCTCCTGGGAACATCCAGCTTGCAACATTTCACCTACTCACTGCTGTTGCAAGGCACTTGTGAAATTCATCTATGCCTGCTATGCAGGCCTGTCAGTATGACCCCAGGTTAGTTTACTTAACTGTAGTTTATTGCGTCACGATGGCTGTTATGTACTACCTACTCTTTCTACCCCTCGCTTCTACCCCACGTCCCCTTGTCCACATGCGTTTCCCCTTGTGTGCTCCCACCCCTGTCTTGCGTCCAGACTTCTCGAGCTGCACGTACACACTCAACACATATACTACCCAGTGCAGCTGTCAATGATGTCCCTTCCCCATCTAGGGATCCCTGTGCCTGCTCTCATCATTCCCGCAGCTGGTAAGTGTGCCTCCCTTGACAGTGCTGAATCAACACCTTCACTGAATTCCCGATATATCGATCGACACACTTTTCCCCACCCTTTCTTTGCTTACCGTTTGGGGCATCCATTATTTTGTCACTCTGTTTATGTCCCCTCTCTCTTCTTCATATGCATCCACGATGAATCCTATAATCATACAATCCCAGCCATCCAATGAGTATGCTACCCACAATGTATCATAATCTTCTGCATTAGCCAGTGGCACTGCAAAAACCACCTGCAGCTCGCAGTCATTCACTTTAGGAGATTGGGCTTCTATCTTCTTATCTTTTGCTCTACCCTCCTTTCCACCATCAGTTATAGATATTATGTAGTTTGTTCTTCTCTTACTGCAACTACAGTGTCTAATAATTAGTTGGCCTGCACAGAAGGCGATGAGCACCAGGACGAGCATGGGCAGAGTCACTTTAAATAGCGCTGCCAGCCACGTGGGCATCCAAGGAACAGTGAGTCTAACTAACTTTCATGTGTGATGGCATGTGTCTCTTTGGTCATCTTTTCCTGGAGAGTGTGAATTTCCTTGATAGCCTCAGTCAGTGTCCCATTCACTGCATCATTGGCGGGGGACGTCGTGCAGGAGATGCTCCTTGTCTTATAACAAACGCCACCTTCCATTGCGGTGAATGTGTCTAAAAGAAATCTGTTCTGAAGTGCTACCAATCGTACCGCACAAAGTTCTTCTCTTACTGCCTGCATTTAGTTCCTTTTCAGTTGAGTTGGCAAGTTGTAGCTTGTGGGATGTTTTTACCCATGCATCCAAGCCCTACAATAAAACTGTGCAGTACTGGCATGGAAAACATTATGATGGCCAGAACTCCTCAGAGAGTGCACAGGGAAAACATGAAGAATAGGCTGCCACCCATTTTTGCCTATGTTGTGAGCACAGGAGGGCACTGCCTAACCACCATTGGGCTACACACACAGTAGCCTGAAACCATTGGGAATGGCAATGCTGATTGCCAAAAAAGCAACTCAGAACTGTGGGGAATTCATTTTCTTAATCCCAAAAATGGTTGCATTACCAGTACTCACCACTATCAGAAAGCCGGCGTTTTAAAACCACCAGACTTTTGTGTAAAACTGCACAAATGAAACAAAACCAGACCAAGGAAAGACTTGCTAAGAGGTGGAAGAATGTAAAACCATATTCTGAAATGACTTGAAGGAAGTAATTATTTAATGTATAGGTACAAATTGTCAGTTTGATTTGAATGTAGAAAACTGGGAACAAAAAGTGACATTTAGCTGAAACCTGGCTTAGTGAAACTGTATTCTGCCTGACAACTACCCCCGACAGGAGAAACCTGTTCAGCCACTCTTCCTAGGCCTAGCTGCATCCTGCTGCCCCTTGCCAAAAGGAGTTGTCACCTCTCTGATTAGATTAGGGGTGGAGCACCTGGGAACTGGAAGGAACAGAACAAATCAACTCCCTTGACTCAGGCAAATGTTATATTGGGGGCGTCGTAAAGTGGCTTCCTCTTAGGGGAAACTGGGAGGGGCAGTGCCTCTGCTAGCAGCTGAGCTTGGGGGAAGTGGATAAACCAGTTGTTCCACCCTGTGATGTGGGAAGCCACACGCCTTTTTGACCAGGGCATAATTTTAAAAAGATAGATAACTCATAGTGCGGACTTGTCAGAATTATATAAGTAATATCATTATTTTTGTGATTTTTCTGTGAACATTTTGAGAGGCGTTAGGACCCTGTGGTGTATTCTGGGGGGTTGCTAGCGGAAAATAGGGTCTCACTCCAAATGTCTGCATGTTAAAAATCTGACACTTCATCAATTAATGTCCATACTCCTTGCGCACATGTGTGTAATTTTGGGTAAATGGTCGATATTGCAAAACCAGTTAAAAAGCGCAAAATGTTGTCATTTTTTAATGCAAGCCCCCAGGAAGATCAGAGGCGGACAAGCATGGACCGTAAGGAATATATAATTTGCACATGTAATTTCAACAAATTGTATATCTGGGAAAGATGTATTTGAATCAAATATATATTTGTGGGCAAACTGACCAGGGGAGGATCCTCTGACCCATAAACAGACCTCATCATGATGACAATCCGTTTCCTTCCCCCAATCATGGGAGAGGGGAGAATTGGGCCAATGACAAGTAGAGAGGGGCAGGCTTAGCTTGGCCCAGGCACACACCCATTTTCAAAACACATAAAAAGAGACTGCTGGGACAGGTGGAGACATTCAATTCCAGTTGCTGCGGAGCATGCTGACCGACAACTTCACATCCAGAGATCCAACACTTAGACTTCCAAGCTAAACAGAGACTACAGAACTTTGAACCAAGAAGGCCCACTGCAAGCAAAAGTATTTGTCAGCAGGCCTCAAAATCATTTGCAAACTATTCCACAGCCGGGCGAGCTGTCTGAATTCTTTTGCCAAGAACTCTTGCCAGTACCCAGAAAGCAGTGTTACATCCAGAATCCACTTGATCCGGACCGGAAAGCAGAGCAGTATCCAGAACCAGAGGCCGCTGAATCCAGAGAGGCTAGACCAGCAGAGCAGAGCTGACCCAGATCGCTGTGAGCAGAACCAGTGCCTGATTGACCCACCGAGCAGACAGAACTGCAGCCGGACGTGTTGACCAGATCTGTGACGAGGCCTAGTTCAAATTTATATTGTGAGTGCCTAGCAGAACTGTGCAGAACCAATCTCTTAGTTAAAATAATCTAATCCAAACTATTTTAACCTAAGTAGAACTGCCTCCTAGAAATCGTGTCATCTGTCAATTTTAAAGCTGCACAGCTGTCACCTGTCATTTTGAGTTTACTTTAAATCCGAAAAACTACCTTTATTTAATCGTCCGTATCTCTGGAACCGTTTGGGCTAGGAATGGAATTGAACTTTCCTCTGAAAGCTTAGAATCTAAGCTTTCCAACGAACCTAGAACCGACTTCCTACTCCTTATACTTTTTCCACAATCACGATTCACGCATTCGCGAAATTTACCGGGATTTGCGATTTTGGCTCAATTTCTCCACTTGTCAAAATAGCAGCTCCATTCTTTCTTTTGTTAAAATCCGTTGCAACTTGGTAATAACTCATAGAGCATTGTTAAAGTGAGCCTGAACTAATATAAAGTAGCCATCACCTACCCTGAACCTCTAGAGGGAATTAAAAGCAATTTTAGCACCTTTTCACTTCTTTGCAAACCACATTAAAGTAATTCGCCTGTGTTTAAAACTCATCCCTGTTTTCTCTAAGCTTGCTGGGGGGGAACTGAATTTCGTATTGTATTTGATTGCATTCCTGAGAACTGTGTGCTCCTCTTTCCATCTCCTTCCATTTCTTACATTGCATAGGGGAGGGGGTGAATTGCCAGAAAAAAAGTGATTATCTTATCTTTTGCTAAAATCATATCAAGTATTTCTGTACTGCATTTTATTCCTCATTGCTTTTCCCTTGAAATCATAAAAGTATTTTTGCTACTTTATCCATCCTATACTAACTCCTCATTGATTGTAAAGAAGTGTGCTAGTGCCAGATTACCCATTGTTGATCAACATCTTATGTCTAAGTGTACTATCAGATATTAATTTATTATAAAGTGTGATATATATATATTGTTTAAATTCTCAAATAAACCTTTTAATTTGCAAAACAAACCTACTTCTTGGCTCAGTGGGGTCAGGTGTATTCTAAGAGGGGGGTGTTATACAAGGGTGGTCGTCCAGAGTACTGAACTAGACATAAAAATACATTAATAAGGGTTTTCCTCAGCATCCCAGACGAGGCATTGACTTGGCTGTAGTGTTGATTGAATATCGCTTACAAGCACTTGGTACCTTGTGATCTGGAGCCACTTGGCATTAGTGGCTGCTTGCACTCCTGGGAGCAGTATTGATGCAAAAAAGACAGAAACGTTGGTAAACAATCTAAAGTTGTGAGAGATTGCATCCAAATTCTGTAAGGGTTCTTCCGACAGGTAGTTACTGCTCCTCCTCCTCCTTCTTTTCATGGTGCGCTCCCACCCTTTTGGTGCCCTTTGCTCCTCCATCATTTTCCTTTGCAGTATGCCAGGGGGTCGTTGAAGAGTATTAAATCTGCCCAAGGCACGATCAATGCAGGGCTGTAGAGTGTGACAAGTAAACACACTCCTCCCCAGTCTGGAGGCAGCTGGGCATATGTCATGGACCCGCAAGCGCACCAGTGGTCCATCACTGCTGCTGTCCCACTCTGCAGTCCTGGGATACTCATCGTCTTTGCGCAGCCAGTGTTTATCCCCAAGACTGTGGACCCTGTATCCCTCCAACATAACGAGAATCAAATAAGAGGCTTTATGTGAACTATTTGATGTTTTTCATCTATCCAATTGAAAGAATGTACATGCTTGCTCCTACTGCCCTACACCTTCTGCAAATCCCACTATCCCCTCTGCACGATACTGTACATCCAACCTTCCCATTTTCCATGGTGAAACACAGACCCCCGTATTCTCATCAAGGGTCTGGTGTGGCACTATGGAATATTGTGCCCCGTGGAATTTTTGTAGCCTGTTGTGCGGTGGGTCGTAAACAAGTGCTCTCCTTTTGTATTTTTTTTTATCAAAGTTCTGTCAAAGACTCTGTAGATTTTAGAATGCTGATTCTTAATCCTGTAAGGAAATGAAATAAGCACCAGCAGTCTTTGAATCTCCTAAGAACGGGTGTGCTTTTCACCCCAGATTGAAATTTTTTCCCATTTTCATGAAGTTGCTGGATACTTCTATGTAACTGAAAAGATTCCTTTTTGTTCCTTATCATTTATATAGTTCCTTTGAAAATAAATATATAGGCATTTTGTAATCTTTTATTAATTAGAATATGTTTAGGTATTTAAGACATTTTGTATTGCATTTTCTATTGTACTTTGTATTGTATTGTATGCCATTTTGTAAAGTTTTTTTTAAATTCTATTTCTTTTGAGAGTTTTAAAATGTTGTAAGGGTTTTTTGTAAAAACCTAATACAAATAAATAAATATATAAATAATATTTAACTTCCAGAAATGTTCACTGCCTATAACGTTTCTTCCCAATGGGTGGGTCAGAGTCCCCCCTTCCACTACCCTGCTCCTTTTCTTTGTGACTGGAGACCTGGCCGCATTCCTCTGCAAAGCTTAATTTTGTACAGGCAGCGTTTTATTTCCCACAAAGCAGAGGGTAAAAGTGCAGAGAAAATGCGATTTCGCTTCGATGTGCGCGTTCAAACTCCACTTTGTAAGTAATGCAAATTCCACGTGGGAGACCTAACGTTGGGGTCACCTGCCTGCACTTTGCATTGTTTATAAAATTGCCACCCTAAGAATCAAAGTTTCCCACCTAGCACATACGCGGTGAATTAAAAATAAAAATAATGAGGGCGTCAAATGAAATAGGACACTTGTGCCTCTGACAATGAAGTTACAAATGCAGAATGCGGGTGGGTGACGGCAGACATGGCGTGTGTCCAGTGGGGGTGGGGGGGACGATTATGTTTGTCAGCTCGCATTAGGAGGAAAGAGAAGTACAGGAGACATGCAGCGTGTCTGAAATGTCTCTCGAATGACTTGTGCTTGTCATCTCACTCCTTTATTGGGCTGTAATATAATCCTGGTATCCCCAGAATCTCCCCTGGAGGGGTATTCGTTCAGCCACTCGCAAAACAGTTTGCATTATTACTTTGACAATTAGTGTCGCGCCACAATGAGGATCTCAGCCTCATGTTGATTTAAACAATCTCTCCCCCTGAGGTCACTCTCCAGGTGTCCGGGCTCGGCCTTCCCGCGGGATTCCTCGGGACAGAGCAAGCACAGGTGCTGCCGATGACAAGCCGCGCTGACGCCCTGCGTAGCCCTGCACCGAAGGGAGTGTTAAAGCCGACCCCTTTCAATAGGTTTACGCACTTATTTTAATGAACTCGCTAAATCGGCACCCGAAGCAAGCAAGCCCCTTTTAAATCTGTACTTGCCCCAAGTGGTGTCCTCCTTTTACAATGGCTCGTTCACGTCTGTAAATGACCTCCACACGATTATATTTAATTGCCTTTTAACCGTGGGTGGTATTGGGCAGAGGGCCTTTAGTTGCAGTCGCAAACCTACAGAATGAGAATCATAGCTAAGAAGGGGACCCGAGTCGTGCTTGACACCATCAGCTTGTGCTAACATTTCAGCCAATTACGTGGGCACACATTTAAACGTCGAAATGTTGAACGGCAACTCCCAAAATACAAAGGATTGTTGGCTGAAAAGGTGTCTGAATCATACGAGGCTTCACCAATAATTCACAGTGAACCCAAATATTTACTTTTCAAAAGCGATTTGAAAACAAGGTCAGGCGAATAGGGCTATAGTATTTAAGCGGCCTGATGGCGTAAACAGACTGTAGCCTGGTGTACCTGAATACCCGTACACAGGAAACAGATTTCAAATGTTGCGGCTAGGCTTACTACATCTTGCACGAGGGGCCACGTCTCCCCAACACTCAACATCGTCCAGTGGCCCCAAGGCTTCGACCGGCCCAACTTCAAGGCACCCGGCAATGTCCACCAGGACTTGCCCGGTCTGAGCCTGAACATTATACAAGCCAATCCCAAGTGCACCTGAAAGGTCAACATCAGCACACTGCCTGCCTTTTCCTTACTTTCCCTCAAAGAATGCTCACAGTGACCTCCTCGTCCTGTCCAGACTGGACTACGCTATGACCACTGTATAGGCATCGACAATACCTTAAAGGTCTACACAGAATACAAAATGCAGCAACCAGACTACTGCTGCAACTAGACCAGAGTGTTCACATCAAGCCAGCAGTATGCATGTCAACGTTATCGGTTTCATCCAGGGACACACAAGTGCATGCCTGGTTTTAAAGTTGCACCCTGGGAATTGTAGCTCTAGTTTTATATGGTGAAATCCAGAACCACAAGTACCAGAATGCAAAGTTAAAACTGGACAACTCTCTCACAAATGAGAGATGTCAACCTCTATCAATCTTACATATCTGTGAATTAATGTGCAGAACCACAAACTCAAAGCGTAATTGCACTTATGTTTTAAACAATATGATTGGGCCCGTTCTTGATAACCTGTGTCATTCTCACTCATCTGGGAATTAATGCGTAGAACTGCAATCCCAGAGCCTAACAGCACTTATGTTCAAACTTTACGACTGGGCCAGATCATATCATCCATGGGTATACAAGATGGTCTCTGATCAAGCCAGGTTACCCTGATCAGCCTAGGAACAGATGCAATTAACTTCTTCACCAGGGGGCGCAGTGTCGGCTACAATTCATTAGACTTGCTCAAGTCCCCTGCAGATATGCACTATGCCCTCCGATCCGAGGAGCTCTCTGGCACTCTTAGCTCTCGGAAGGGACAATAATGCAATACAATTTCTCTCGGAGAACCAATGTTCCTCTAGAATAGACACGGTCAGCTCAGTGAGCATTGGAAGGAAATCAGGAACCAATATGCTCACTCGCTCCTCTACACCAACAAACAATAGAATGCAGCTACACCCCTCTATCATTTCAGCCTAGCTGCACATATAACTACTCATCTCCATGAACACCTCAACAGTCTTTAGAACGCAGATATACCCTACGGAAAAAATCGGCCTAGCTGCACACATAATCTCATACACAAGTGTCACCACGGCAAGAATGCAGACCCAGAGGTCAATGGGCTTGCTGCACACATTCTACTGACCTCACACAGCCACCGCACCACACTTAGCATTAGAATACAGCTACACACTGCACTTGCTGCACACATACTTAATGCACCTAAGCACTATATACTACCCTACTTCCTCCACTGATCTGGACTACGGTCCCGAGGCCGTTCAACCCACTGGGCTTTGAGATCATACCAATGGTATTTAAGGCACTATACAAATGCACACTAACATAATGTTGACATGTATGCAGTAATGCAGGCTTTAAACAGACGCCCTCTTAGGGACAGGATGCAGTGCAAGGGCTCTGGCTCGCCCTCTAGGGGGATGTTATTCAAAATCAGACCACACCATATCCATCAGTGCAGCTCTCTTGAAGGTCCTGAAAGTGCCTCAAGGTGCCACCCTTTCAAACAAAATGGCAGTTCTGGCAACCAGAACATTGAATTCTAAATCCAATGAACTTCGCACAAAACAGAGCCATGTCGAATTTTCTGAAAGAACTTAAGACCTTGCTTGTCCTCCGACCCCCAAGTAAAGTTCAGGTTTCAATCCGATCATACAGGCTGGAAAAGCAAACATAATAATAATATAGCCTTAGAGACGGAGGGAGTGGTCATTATCGCCAGAGGTCTAGAAGGCTGGTAGCACATCATTTCGGCAGAAATACAAGTTTTGGAGGATTGGTGCTGGGGTAAAAAAGGTTAGTTAAATAATGAGAAAGTAAATCGACAAACTGCATCAGTAAATTAAATGTAGTATATTTTATGGTACTCAAATGACAAGCTTATCTTCCGAAATTAAGCATGTCAGTTGCAAACTGTATCAAACTGGAATGTATTTAACATGAGTAGAAGAAAGTGAAAACATTTTCCCCACGTTTTTGCTTTTTTGTTGGCATGCAAAGTAGGATGTTGCAGGGATAAATCTTGTAGAAAGACATCTTGCATGGAAATGGAGTTATTGTTTTCCTGTCTACTTTTGAAGTCAGAATGCAGTCAATACCAGTAGTTTTTGCCTGCACTCTGACCATTCTGATTGGCTGAGAGGAAATAAATAATGATTTGCATTTGCTAAAAAGATTTATATAGTGCTGTATAGCGAAATGTTCAGATTAAGAGTGCCTTTTAACAGATGTTAGTAATTACTGATATTACTACCCACATTTTTGACACTCAGTTTGCCAGAAAGCTGAAGACATGAGTCAGCTCGGAACAGTATTGAACCCTTGTCCAGGGGCAGCTTTCCTCCTCAGAGAAGTGTGCACCATGTGTGGAGATATGAGCTACTCCAGCATAACACAAACCAACTGCACCACCAATCCTTCACAGCTGAAAACAACCAAAATGAAGCAAGGGTTATTAGACAACAGGAGGCACAACCTGCACCCATACACACACCACAGAGGTGCCCAGATGCTCATCTAGGACTTGACTGTTTGACGCAATACTAATATCCAGTCATCAGCATCAAACGCTAACTGATGCCAATGTTTTCTCTACACTAGCACCATGCAGGGAACATTCATCTCCAGGAACCCCTCCACCCACACCACTCCATACCCAAAACACATTACCCCACAAACACCAATCACCCTTAGTCTCTCCTTAACCTTTCACTCTACACTTGCCACCTCTCTCCACAACAAATGGTGCTATTCTGTCAAGCAACTTTCCTGACACCAAATCGTCAATTCAAATTTTGCATATCTCCTGCCTCCTCTTTGGAGTCTATGGCCCCAGCCCTCTCATACAGCCAGGAAGAACTATATATTTAGATGAGCACCCCAAAGCGGTGCCTAAGTTGTTTGCAGGAACGAGAGAGCAGACATCTCTCCCCCATGTTTTGTTAATTTCACAGTGGCCATCTTGGATTGGAAATGACATCACTGTCACAAATCTGCTCTGCTGTCTAACGACTAATCTAGGAATATGCATCTGGCAACCTCTGGAGTCAGGTACACCTTTCCAAACAGCCAGGAAGAACTATATGTTTAAAGGCACTGGTAATGGGATGTTATTTTTGTATTATGCATATGCATAATGTGAAAACCATACCAAACGCCTCACCACTGGAAGTGTCCACAAAAGGAATAACGAGTAGAGCCACTTCAGCTGCTCACAGATTGTTTATTCAGGACACACACATGGCAACACAGTCCAAGGTATCAAGGGTCAAGTAGTTCCATCTACATCAAGAGTTGCGTCCTTTTCAGGCACAGTTGGTAGATACATATGTGGGTGCTGTCTCCATTACACTATTGCACATGAGAGAAAAGAGTGTCAGAGAACACCATTTCCACCAGTAAGAGCCCTTTATATATCTCTTCACCCTCTCTGTCATGAGAAAGAGACTTCTCACCCCCCTGCTGCGGGAAGGTGGTGAACAGTGTGCATTCAGGAACTTCTACTAAAGACCCCCCTTGCCACACTTCTCTTTAGGAATTAGAACCCTCTCTTGAGCCTCCCTATTTTCCCACTCTGGCATGTGTGTGCAGGTTGCCTGGAGGCAGCAGTTCTGCCTTCTTTGTCTCATTCCGGTAATGTGGCCTCCTTCCAAGCTAAGTCCTGTATATTGCTCCCTAGCAATTATGTGTCCATTCTCATGGAGAAACAAGAACTGACCATCATAGCGGTCATGTCATTGTTGTGCACATTCTTAGGTGACATAGCAGCCTTTCATGTTCCAGTGGTGGCCATAATTCCCAAACTCACTGGCACTTGTCTACCAGCTTCAGATCTCAACTGTGCTCGTGACTCAAATTTGGTAAATGGACTCAGTGTTCCTGCCACTGCATGACTTCAAATGCCGTCCCCCTAATGATGTTCAGCCCTGGGAATAAAACTAGAAGGGCCTTTGGACGGGAGAGAAGATCCCCACTGTACCGGAGACACCCATCATGATGGGAGCTGAAGAAATAGACTGGGTGGAGAGGGACAACAAAGGACCACAGTGTTTGTGTCCTTATGGGCAATGAGCCCCATCACTGATGCATGATCAGTCACAAATGCGAAAGGTCAGCCATGCAAGTAGTACCTCAAGTACTTCGCAGCCCACTTACAAGCAAGGATCTCTTTCTCGATTATGAAATGGCCGCTCATGAGGCAGCAGTTTGCATTTAATATACAGCACCAGCTGTTCTGACACATCCTATCCTTCGGAAAGAAGAGCCACTAAGCCTCGGTCTGAAACAACGTTCAGAGAATAAAGGATTGGTCAAAATCCACAGATTCCTAAGAGGTATAAAGTACCTGTTTGAAATCCTCAAAACATTTCTGAGTGTACTATAACCAAAGCACTTTGATAGATTTCCGATTTTGTAGGCGTGCCTTAGTAAAAAACCCGTTTGTGGAATTTAAAAGATGTGTTTGTAATTTTCGACAATTGTGCATCAAACACAATTTAAGTCAATGGATGCTTGCACTAAAATGACAAACTGGACTTAAAATCTGGTGTACACTGCAGATAGAGCAAGTGGCAGAATATCATCTGGTTGAGCTTTCACAGAATAAAGGATATTTGCAAGGAAGTTTAAAAGAACCCATGTCTAGTAACACATATTTTCAGATGAATCGTAGTTCGAGGTATTTATAGGTTTTTTGGCACCTAGGAATTATCCTACAGACCTGTTTTGGGCAAGGAATCTCAGCACAGACTGCTTACTTGTAACATTAACTGTTTAAAAAACCTTCAAAAGTTAGTGGGCGTAAGCCTGTGATTCGAATTGCAGTGTTCTGCAACATGTGGCTGTCCAGATATTTTGCACTGGAACTCCCATGATCCCTCACCATTGACTAAACTGGCCCGGCCTGATGGGAGCCATAGTCCAAAACGTCTGGAAAGTCAAAGGTTGCAGACCCACGAAATACAGCAATGTTGAAGTGACTGAACAATACGAGCAACGTTTCAGGCAATTCAGTTTTGTGGACCCCATTTACATATAATCTGGAATTATAAATATACATTTCTTTAACACAAAGCTTTGGTTCAATAATGTCCCGTGACGTGCGTATTAGAACGAGCTTGCAAGTTAATGTCATTCCACAGCTAATGTGTAATCTGCTTCCCTGTCTCACTCATCTTTCTCTAGCATTTTACATATTTTCTTGGTCAATACAAAAACTAATATCCATGTTTTCCTAGTACAGGAAATTCATTAAATTTTTTCTGTTAATTCCTTTTTATCTTTAATCTTCTCAGTTTAATGCCGCATAAAGTATTACTGCGTGTGTTTGTTTAGTGATAAAGGAATAATTCACATTTAGGTAAAGAACCCTTTATAGAGAATCCATCCAATTACATTACTAAAATGTATACCTTTCATTACAATGTTCCAGAGAATCGCTTCACAATGCCATTCCCTTTAAATTAATTAATTTGTGGCTCAAAACCCTCCCCTACATAAGGATATTTAAACAAGAGTATGCAGAAGGAGCAAAGGAAGTGTTTGTTTTTTGCAATAGAAGCACACAATACAAGATGTCAGAAAATCTTTTCTTCATTACACACTGTGTAAAAGAGAAACGGTAAGGATGTAGTTTGGATGAAACTGCTACAAGCGTATGTATGTATGGATATAAGAATGTGTGGGTTTTACAAAGCACACACCAAGCTGGGAAGCAACAGAGCACTGTACAAAGGGAAAACACCAGGGGAGTTACAAGGGGCAGCAGAGGAACTGGGATGGGTAGTGGGAGCAGTGGGGCTCCTGAGGGGGAGAATAAGGGTGAGTCGAGTGACCAGTGATTGGTGAGATGTCCTTTGAAAAGCAGGGTCTTCATGTCCTTTATGAAGTGTATGATATAGGGGCCAGTCATACCTGCATTGGCAGCTTGTCCTAGAGACAGGCTGCAGAGCATGAACAAAGGCATGTTCCCTGCTTTATTTCTTAGTGTAGTTCTTTGTCTCTAGGCTGCAGATGTGGCTTCTAGTGGTGTGCTGGCCTCTGCAGATGGCCACGTAGAGTGGTATTTTAGTTGCGACTGCTTTGTAGGCCATGCAGGACATCTTGAACATGATGTGTGAAGGGGAAGCTCATTGAGGATAGGAGTGATGTGGTCAAATTTACGTATTCTTGTGATGAGGCATACTGCAGCATGCACAATGGCTTCAGAGTGGCCAAGGTGGTAGTTGGGACTCCTGTGAATAGGGTGTTGACACCATCGAGGTGGGAGATTACCAGGGCTTGGACAACTGTTCTGAAACACAACACAGGGATGGAAGGCTTGACCTTACAGAGGAGTTCAGGCTGGTATCATGCTACTTGGGTCTTCTTGGCAATGTGGATTTTGAATGAGAGTTCACAGTCAATACTAGAGACGAGAGACTTTACACTGGGTGAGGATTGAGGTGTGTATCTGTTGGCCTCACCTCATTCAGCCAATTCTGTGCTTTGGCATGTTTGGTGTGATTTCATAGGATAAATAATTTGGTCTTTGTTGGGTAGTGCTTCAGGTAGGTGGTTGATATCCAGGTTTGGATGAGGGACAGATAGTGCGTGAGTCGATTGATGTCATTGATACAATTAATCTTTAAGTAAAGCTGTGTGTCATCTGCATATTGGCATATTTAGATGTTGGTTTTGATGAGGCATTCCCCAAGTTGAGGTTGAAGATAGAGGACATGATGGAGACTTCGTAACTAGGAAGGTTAATGGATGATCCTCAGATCTGTTGGTTCCCATCTAAACAACTTGGAGATTGATTTACAAAGTTTTTTTCAATGAGGGTTTCACATTGAAAACAACTTTTGTAAATCAGGCCCTTGGTCTCTGTTGCAGAGGTCTGAGGCAAGCCATTGCAAGACTATTCTCTGGAAGCCCATGAGCGTGGTGAGGGTGTTGAGGAGAGCATTATAGTTTACAGTATGCAAAACAGTAGAAACGTTGGGGAGAGTGAGTAAAAATGGGCCCCCTTTGTCTGGGATGTTTAGAGCATCGTAGACAGAAAGGGGCATAAAGAAAGGGAGCCATTCCATCAGGGACCATCACATCATGGCACACATACATACGCAGTCCCAAGTATGCAAGTAACAGAACATGGGACACAATCAGACATAGAGGAGAGTATGTACTTGATCAACTGGGTGTGTATAAAGGAAAGAGGACACCTTTGTCTCTTGAGAAGGCTAGGGAGAAGCACATGGCATTTATATTATAACCAACGCAAGTCTCTCAATGTGAGAATGTTAGGTCTAGTGAAGTGTGCCATAGATTAGGACCAATGATGGCAAGTATTTTTCAATGACATGACCTTGAGAAATGTGCTTATGTGAGCTTACTACTGAAGGTATATCATCTACTATATTTAAATGCTTGCAGGTCAGACTTTGTAATGTGATCCAAGCAGGATAGCTAAATCTGGGGCCTCCTTCTGGATACACCCGGCGCATCACTGTCTCCTTTTGTCTGTGGCACTTGTACGCTCTTTCTCCTAATCTTTTCTTCAGCCTGAGCCTTTTCCTCTTGTAGTCGTACACTGAATAGCTCTGGCGGTGGGCACAATGCACCAACTCTTGGACAAGTGTAGGTCCTCAGGAACTATTATGGTGGTGATTTGGCTCAGTGTAAAAAAGTATCAACATAGCAAAACATAAATAACCCACGTGCCCTACCAGCACACAGCACAATATACTCAACAGTAACACCATTTTGTACTGTTCCTTCCACTCCTGGTAAGTTCCAAAGAGCTAAGAGCAATTGAAAATGGGAGCAATGTGTTATAAAAAAACAATGAAATAACGTTACAATTAAATGCTAAGGGTCATGCCAGGCCCGCGAGGATAGCTTAGGGGCAACACAGAGCAATACAGGTTCGAATCCCGTCCCGCTTGGAGGCTGTTCTCCGTTTTGAAGTGCGTTATAAAAGATTAATTAATCCCAAACCAGAAACTAAAAATAACTCTGGAGGTATTGTACAGAACCAATGTTCTTTGTTCTTGTAAATACCTAACCTATTCAGTGTTTGCAAAAGCAGCCTTTTCGCATCGGCCAGAGATAGTATCATGAACATTATAACACCGGAAGATGACAATCTTTGCAAAAGGAATGTAGATTGTAGATACACAATATATATTTAAAGATGTCAAGCTCAACATTGATCAAATTCTGCAATTAAAAACATGTTAAAAAACGTTGACAGGCTAGATATACACGTATGTGAACATTTTCAAATAAGGCAGAGACACGTGATTGAATTACGATCACACTATTCTCAGCTCCTGCTTTGATTGAAATATAACATCTTGTGGACACCTGATATTTAACCGGTAGTGGGCTTGCTGGTGCAAATGGATCTAGGTCATAGGACATCTGCCCCCAACCCACCTGATAATCACTGCTAATATTTGGTGCCCTTTTTGGTGCATTTTCTTAGCTGCCCCCTTTTCCCCTTCTTAAGCTGACTTCCAGCTTCATTTCTTCCGAAGATGGTCAGCTAGTAGATTGATGTCACTTGACCTCTGCCCTCTACCTGATAATCTGTTGTTGCCCTTATTTGTGCTCTTTTTCTTGGCCCCACCCCTTTCTTTTCCTTTTTAAGCTGCCTTTGACCCTTATGCGCCGCCTTTACGCCAAAACTATTGAATTAGTGGAAAGCTAGGGAGAAATGGCATATGAGGAGGGACCCAAATCTTCTAGGTGTTGTTTGGTTTTTTACCCAACCATTGACTGCCCATGGCCATTTTAATACCAATGGCCATTCCACCCACTTCCTGCCCATCTCTGCCCAAAACACACCATCCTGCAATCTCTTTGAGTGAACTTTATCAAGCCTTACCATGAAACTTTGTACTTGAACCGCCTGACAGTGTTTTTTTCAAAGCAGTGTACCCAGAATAAATGACTTAATTGGGGCTCTAAACAGGCTGCTGGTGTAATAAAAATTCCTTAACTAGGTCTGCCTTCAGCCACTCGATTTATAAGCACTATGCATGTCCTTTACTGAAGTCCTGTTAAAAAGAAACGTTGGCAAAGCCAACAGTTTGGCTTGTGTATGAATATTACACATTTGCCAGGCACTGATATTATATCCCCAAATACAATTTTGCAGCTGCTACCATCGATGGATTTTAATACCACAACGGCAGTGCATGGTAGATTTCTTTCCCATGCCTACACAAAAGCCAAAACTGTTGCCCTTGCCGATGCTTGTTTCTTGTGCATTTGGTCAGCTGGTGCAAGTGGATCACTTTCTCAACACAGTGATTGAGAAGACCACTGCCATCAAATCGCACAAACAAATCACATATCACAATCTCCTACGGTAGTGCCAATCTGGTTTCTATCTATGATGCAGCAGAGATACACCCCTTTTGGGGCTAGGGAGGTAAGATCACTTCACTTAACACCTCCTAAGGGATATGGTAAGTGGGATACCTATGCTGGTGACTCCCCCTTAATGTATAGGAAGACCCCAGAGAGGGGTACAACTCACCGTCCATCTCCCACCTCAGGTATGGCATGGTATTGCAAGTATGACAGTGACACAAGAGATACAAGTTTAAAAACCTTGATTCTATTTTCGGCGTTTGGAAAAGCTCCTGCTTTGCCCTATAGCTATGATGGGAATAGTCTCTACAATCAAATAATACACACAGTCCTAATCAGTGTTTGTGAAATCAAAATGGTTTATACTAACAAAACCTAATGTTAGTCTCGGGAGGATAGCTCAGCGGCAACATGCTGACCTTGGAAGCAAGACGACATGGAGCAACACAGGTTCGATCCCCGGGTCCGCGCTTAGAAACCTCTGGGTATTAAGCACGTTATAAATAACCTATATATCATCTCACAATGCCTGCCCTATCTCTTATACAAAAAGTGTGTAAAGAGGAATATGTATGCAAAGGAATATCAGTGTTATAACATAAAGCATCAAGATGGCAGAGTCAGCTCTACTCCCCACGTTGGACAGCTCAGAGTAAGGCAGCCCCCGTAGACTGGATGACACACTCTGGCTCAGGTTCTCAAAACAAAGGCAGTTCAAAATGTGGATCGAGGCCTGCCTGGCCTTACACGTTTAAGTCACTTATTCCTGCATTCCAAAAGTTCTTTCACAGTTCAACAAAAAGTTCACGTAGGTTTCCCTCTGTCGGGCTGGACCTGTCAAAGCTTTAACAGTTCACATAGGTCTCCCTCAACTGGGCTCGGACCTCTTAATCAACAAGTACCTGATTCAATGCAGATCTCTCTCAGTCGGGCTCGGACCTCAGCCCTTTCAGGGGTTCCCTTCCCCTAGCTTAAGTTACATTAGTTTAGGGATTCCCTTCCCCTAACTTATCACACTTCTGGTCTCCCTCAGTCTGGCTCGGACCTTTCACTGATGTCGAAGACTTTCAAATGTGCAAGGCTTTTACTATAGAGCCCCGCAGGACTACTTTTTCTTCAGCTCACACTCTTATGTTATTTGCCCCAGTGTCTCTTGGACTTGGTAGTTCAGTACCATAAGCAAAAACAGTTCAAAGAAATCTTTCTCTTCAAGCATTCATCTTTTCATTTCCCCTTTTGCCAGGGTTAATCTTGACCATCACTCGTTTCAGAGTTTGTTCACTTTGCCACTTTATAACAAAATATTTCACATTTTGTGGGGACTTTCGAGTGGGCTACTTCCTTTCACCAGACCACTCCACTACTCTGTATCACTGGGTTCATAGTTATCAGACACTTAAAAGTTCATCAATGGTTAGCTTTCTTTCGCGTCCCAACAACATGTGTGCAACCTTCATTTGTGAGATATACTGCTGCGACTTCAATCTTTCTTTGACACAAACCTGATTTTAATGTTTTGCACTAACTCACCGGTTGTGCGCGTTCCTTTCTTGTCTCTGCAACTTTGATTCACGAGTCAAGATTAATACTGCCGGTTTGGCCTCACCTCCCCAACTCTGTCATTCACCCGGGAGGGTCGCTTGAGTCCTTGAAACACAATGCAGGTTTCTTCTTGTCTGCGATTTGGCTTTCTATGCGTCTCCTTCA
Organism: Ambystoma mexicanum; assembly: GCF_040938575.1. Classification (NCBI taxonomy): domain Eukaryota; kingdom Metazoa; phylum Chordata; class Amphibia; order Caudata; family Ambystomatidae; genus Ambystoma; species Ambystoma mexicanum. The sequence continues at coordinate 884,525,484 of NC_090928.1, read as the reverse complement.
TGGTTTCCCGGAAGCAACAACCTTCTGCAGGAATCTTCAGGGTTTCCTTACCCTTTGCTCTAGTCCATCGATCGGTTGTCCTGCTCCAGTAGGTTTGCCTTTGCCCCGGAAGATCTGCTTCCTCTCCTGTTCCACTTTGCTCATACTGTGTCTCTATATTCCGCCTTTTATCTGTGCATGGAGAGCTAATGGGTATCAGATGTATGCGATTAAAGTCAAGTGCCTGACTTTGCTTGACCCGATTAGCGGGACATGTCCAATGAGATATGTAAGTGTTAGCCTCTTTACTCTCAGTCGCCCTCTTCCTCGGCCCAGTGTTTGTGTAGAAAGGGGGGGTTGGGACATTGAAGAATCCTATAAAATAGGACTAGGCATAGGAAAAGGGGGAATACCTTGTCGCACCATTGGTTGTCTCACCTTAAAATACAGTCCTCCCAGTCCCCGTTTTCTTGATTTATTTGCTGAAAGTATGGCTGATCTTCAACTCCACCAACATGTTGATAACCATACCTATAAATTGGGCAACATATTGGATCTGGTATTCGTGCATAAATCCCTTCTCATACTTCAGTTCATTGAGCCTATCTCCAGGTCTGATCATTTCCTGGTCTCTTGCAGACTGGAAATCATTGGCAAGCCTGGCAGCGTTCTTGGCGCGCTGTGGACACCTCAGGTCTGGCCACTTTGATTTAAGCCAAATGTGGCCGTGAGTCAGTGGTGTCAATGTCCTCTTTGGTTGAAGCTGCTGACATGGTTGCCCCTCTTTGGTTGATTCAGCCCCGTAGATTGCCCCCTGAACCATGGTTCACTAATCTTCTGAAAGAAGAAAGCCTCAAACTACGCCAGTCAGAATGTAAATGGCGTAGATCAAATGATCCTGCTCTTAAAACCCAATATAAAATACTTTCCACTGCTTACTCAGCTAAAATTAAAGCCGCCAAAATGGCACACTTTACTACTAACATTGAGTCTTCTCTTTCTCAGCCAAGGGCCCTTTTCGCTGCGGTCAAGGATCTCACCTCTGTGGAGAGGCTCACCCCTATTGTCACACCTTTTCAGGAGCTTTGTGAAGCTCTATCTCACTTTTTTATCTCAAAGACTGACATTATCAGACAGACCATTGCTCAGGCAGCAACACGGGCCAGACCTATTGATAAACCCCTCCCACTCCCCGTTGTTTCCGATCCCATCATTGTTCATTCTTGGTCCATCTTTCCGACTTATACCGAGGAAACCATCCTTACGGCTATTGAAAAAATCAAATCATGCTCCCCCTCGGATGCTATTCCTCTTCGGGTCATGAAAGACATTGGGCCTCATTAGGACCCTGGCGGTAAGGGGTTTGCGCCAGCGTTAGCTGCGCCGACCCCTTACCGCCAACTACGAGTTTCCAGAGCGCCATGGACACTTTTCCGCCCGCTTTTTGCGGGCGGAAAAATCCATGGCGCTCTGGGACCTTGGTGTTAATTACGCCACCGTATTTTACGGTGGCGTAATTAACTCCTTCCCCACTCCCATTGAGCCCTATGGGGCCGAAATGGGAATGGGGAAGGGTAAATGGGACAATGGGGACTTACCGCCCCGCCGACCTCGGAATGGGGCGGTAAGTCCGCCATCCGCCATGGCGTAAAGGGACTTTGCGCCATGGCCGGAAAGTCCGTGGATGGCGGTAAAAATCCGCCAGGGTCCTAATGAGGGCCATTGACCCTGATTTGCTTTCAGAAATTACCAAAGCTATTAACAACTCCTTTCAAACTGTATCCGTCCCTCGGGAGTTGGAATCTGCCAGGGTGATCCCTCTTCCGAAAAAGCCTACCTTGGACCCTGCTATTCTATCTGACCTCCGGCCTATCTCGCTCCTCCCTTTTTTGGCTAAACTTTTAGAGTCACTGGTGACCCCCCCCTTCTATCTACCTTTCTAGAATCTTCTAATTTCATGGACCCCGTTCAATCCAGGTTGCATCCTGGTCGGGGCACAGAGAGTGTTAGACCTATCAGCGGCATTTGACACTGTCGACCACTCCATCCTGCTATCTCGCCTCCCCCACTTTGGTATATCTGGACAGGTACTTGCCTGGTTCAGCTCGTTCCTTGCGGATCATACTCAGACCCTCTCGATGCCTCCTTTTCTTTCTGTCCCTCAGTTGTGGAGTGCCCCAAGGCTCCTCTCTGTCGCCTATTCTGTTTAACATCTATATATGGGCCCTTGTGAGTCTCATCCGCTCCTTCGGCATCAGATGCTACTCCTATGCCGAAGACACCCACTTACTGATCAGATTAGACCTTGATCAGGCTGATGTGTCGTCGTGCTTGCGGGGGTGCCTGACTACAGTGGAATACTTATAACTGGAGGGACAGCCCTAGAATCGGACAGGATATAGTGGGCTGAGAGATCAAAATATGTATACATTGGGTGGTCCTGTCCTCCCAAAATTTAGTGCTGCAAGTGATTTAGAGCAGTAAATGATTTAACCTTGCTGGGTGCCCCATGTAAAGGTACAAAGATCCATATCATGAGGTGAGAAAACAACCATTAACAATGTTTGGCTTTTATGGTAGCCCTTTTTATTTCTTATGTGGCTTTTTCTTATTGGTTTTGTTAAAACAAGCATTCTATTAGAATCAAATGTTTAGGTGAAAAGTGTCGGGGTGATTATCCCGGGGTTGGCTGAGCCGTCCGCGGACCTCCGGGCTGGGAGGCCCCAACTCCTCCCGTGTTCCCCAAAAATGAGTATGAGACACACACAAGAAGCAAGGCGGTTCTGCTGTTTATTAAAACAACGGCAGGGATGGGTCTAGGATCGTACGCGTCCGTCCAGACTCTCAAAATTCATGGGGCTCGCAGGCCCTTTTTGACACAGTATGACGTGCTACTTGCGTCACCTGGGAAAGTTAGCGAAAAACCTATTGCCACTCCGGATTGGTTCCTCGAGTGGTAGGGTTAGTATAGCATACATATAGAGAGCAATATTAGTGGTTGAGGATGAGTTGGTGGTATACTTGGGTTGTCCCTTCTATTAGATAGTTGAAAATTGTTACACGAAGACCCCTGATGATTGGCTAATGTTAGTGGCGTCAGTGATGAGTGCCCCCCATGTTCCTCCCGCGAGCCCCCCATTCTGGGACCATCGTTGTTCCCAGCTCGCGGTGTACCTGTCACTAGCAACAATGTGTAACTATGTGTTTGTGCAGACAATGTGCGGATTTGCTCATAGGCTTGAGAGCAGGCCATTCCCATTGCTGTAGGTGTCCATCTGGTTATTTCATTGTTGCAACCTGTGTCCCAGATGTGGGACCCAGGCGACTTCTTCCTCGTGGGTCTGGCACCTTGTCAGGTTGGCTTGGTCACGTGTGGATAGAGACCGTGGCTCGGGCGGAATTCTGCACATTTAAAGTTGTATTTTGCTTCTGTGTGCTTGGCTTTGCTTACAGGTGTGACCTTGGCGCCGGCTGGTAGCATACGAGTTGCAACATCGCCCCCTTGGCTGTGAGCTCTCGCTGGGCTTGTTCTGCGTGATCAGCACTTGTACTCTCGCTCATGCAGTGTTCATGGCGGTTCTTGCTTGTGGCCTACTTGGGCCTGGTTCATGGGTGGGGATGTGTAATGCACAGCACCTGTGTTGCGGTTTGACATGGCTTCATAGGCAGTATTACGTCTTCGTTATATTCTCATCACGATGCGAGGGGTGGGAGAAGCGTCAGCAAGCGTATACGCGAGTGCTTTATGCGTCTTGCGTTTCTGCATTACGGAAAAACCTATGTGAAAAATAATAAAGATGCACATCAGTGGGTGTATCCGTCACCTACGTCATAGCACTGAATATATTATTTGTGTGGGTTGGTGCGTGAGTGACCATTGTGCATGGTGGCACGTATGTTCTTGGCAGTTGGCTAGGTCGTTATGGCATCTCTAACGATGTGGGTTCTTGTTGTTGAGGTCTTAGTCGAGTTCATCCATGCCGCAGGTGTCGGCTTGAGTAGGGCAGGCTGGTGGGCATATCCTTATGTTCTTGAACCAGGGTATTTGTTCGTCTGCTAGATAGACAAATTCATCTTGTGGTGGGTGTCTGGGCCGCGATCCTCTAAACCATGGTCATGAGGAGATTGGGGGGAGCGTTTTCTCCCATTCTCCCACTTCAGTCCCCCCTCTGGTCGACTTGTCGACCACAAACATATCTTTTTCTTTATCTCCTCTTACTCTCCATATTTTGGTCACTCCTCCCAGGTGTCCATAGTGGTTGACATGGTCTTCAAATGACCAGTACATATATACACAGCTCCCTCCCGGTTTGCAGTATACCCATCTTCCGATATAGCTCCTCAGGTTTCTTGGGTTCTCAAGCTTTACGGATGGTGGGTCTAAGTGATTAGTGATGATCTGTTTGCGCAGTTTCTCTCTGTCCTTTATTATCACGTCGGTGTGCTGGTCATCATCAGTTGGCATCAAGAGGTCAAGAGGTGCATGCCAACCATTTTGATCATTTCGTCTGTAGTGCGTGCCTTCCTGGCCTTCCAAAACCTTATTACAATCAATACAGCTGCAGCCAGTATTATGCATCCAACTATTATCTTCAGCCCGTCCGACAGCCATGATGGCATCCATGACCATAACAATGAAAACCAGCTATCATCATTCTTTACTCCTTTACTTTCTTCCATCATCTTGGAGTGCATCTGGGCCAGTTGTGATACTGCTTCGGTAAGTGTACCATTATCTCCATCGTTAGCAGGAATAAATGTGCAGCATGATTGTCCTATTTTTGCACAACTCCTCCTTCCATTGCTGTGAGAAGATCCAGTACATATCTGTTCTGTAGTGCTACCATTCTTACCGCTCGCAGTTCCTCTTTTATGGCATTGAATCCGTTTACTGTTGAATTAATCGTCATCATTAGTTCCCATCGGGTGATCTGGAGCCATTTAGCGTTTGCATAAGCTTGCAGTCCAGGGTGTATTATTGACGAGAAGAACATTGCAGCCCTGCTGAATAATCTATGTTCTGGTGGAATAGAAGTGAGTGCTGTTTTCGACCTTCCCCACAGGTAGTTTCCTGTCAGGGGTTCTCCTTGTCTCTTTATCCTTGTTAGGACATTATTGTTGTTGTTCTCTCACCCCTGTGATTGTACAGATCTCCTCTTCCTCTTGTTCCCTTCATCCATTTTGGGGAAATTGGCCATGTTGACATGTTTTTGGGGCACCACTAGTGATGGTACGTTGATGTGTACCATTGTGCATATACCATTCCACAACGGGGGCAGGGTGTGATATGCCTTATCTCCGCAGGCCCAATAGTGATCCATTGTCACTGCCGTTCCAGCACCCCCCTCTGGTAATTCTAAAACACTTCCACAGTTGGTGTTATAACCCACCTCCACATCTCCTCTGTGTTGGTAGCATAACTTGGGTGTGGTCAGCGGTAGTATGCTTATTGGGTCTTCATCCTTCTCCATCCATGTCAGCATGGGTACATATTTCCCCCATGTCGTCCAACATCTGTCGTTGTGTTCCTGTATGGTGGTAATATTTTCTCTTGTTATCATGTTGCTACCGACCACTCCTATTTCCCATTCATTGTTCATGTATACCTTCCCTGTTATTGTTATCAGTGGCCTTTCCCAACATCCTTGTATACCAGGAACTTCAGTGGCGTACCAATCACATGGTAGGTATTTTAGTGTTATTTTCTTCATTTCTCCCTTTTCAAGGCCACTCGTCTTGTATCTGAACGCTTCAGAGTGTAAACTGCTCTTATGGTAACTCAAATATGACTTGAGGAAATTGTTTTCGTATGGGTATGTGTCTCTTGTTTCCCACTGCATTCTCACCACCGTTCCTTGAAATCGTCCTCTCGTTTGAAATAGTGCCAGATATACTATACATTGCGCCGTCTTTTCCTGTATTTCTGTGGCGACGAATGTTCGTGAAGCGCTCATGGCGCATGGGATCAATGAGCACACATAACAGCTATCTTCTGTTGTCTGCTTACCAATTTGGGTCATGTGCTGGTACCACATGTTGTTGGAGACGTGTGCTGAATCTGTTATGTAATTATCAATACCCTTGTTATCTGTATATGTGCTGCGTTTAACTCTACTTCCCTTATGCGTAGGGTTGCTAGTACCACCTGACGTCATACCTGTTGCAGCCGTGGGAGGGGGCATGTTAGTTTTGGGTGCAGCCATAATATTAATAGCATAACTTTTCTGCCATACAGAGGCAGCCAACAGACCAGTGATGACCAATACTCCTATCATTTTTATTACAAGAGCTGGTCTCACCGGCATTTTGCTCTTACCTTGCTGCAGTCCGGCAGCTTATTCTTGCGGCGTTAAAGGTGCCCGCCTGAAAATCCTCAATACGCTTATTATTATTGTTAGTCGTTGTTATTAAGCTCTCCCTATCAAGTAATCGTTCAGTGCTCAGGCGAAGAGCTGTTCCCACGCTAATCTTAGTGATCTATCTCTTAGAGCCGGTAAGTGCTCGTGAAAATGGGGAAATGATTGTTCTATGGCCAAAACAAATGCAGTGTAATATACGTGTACCCTCCTTCTTTTTAGGTACTTTGGTCTTCTTATATGATATACAAATTGGTGTGATAGGGCTTCAGGGGTGTTATCATCCGTGGGCAGCATCTACTCCTGGGCAGAGTACACTGTTAGTTACTTATTTTCTTAACAATACAATTATACACGGTACCTGCATGTGCGAGAGAAGAAAAAGAGAAAACATACAAGTGTTTTATATGTGTGTGTGTGTAATACCCAAGTTTGTTATACAACCTCCTTCAATCGGGGGTGACCTTAGAGGGGAGGGGGCTGGGGCTCAATTGGCGGAAGTTGTTTACTTTGTGATCTCGTGACCATGGGATGGGCTGTGGGCAAGCGTCCAATGTCTATCTCAGTAGTTGCCTCTGGGGAATCTGGGGGGTGATCAGGTGTAGCGACACTACTGTCATCAGCTATGGTCGATGTCTCCTTCTCTGTAGCCGATGCTGTTGATGTCATTGCTCTTCCAATAGCCCTGTCGTTGACGCTAGGGCGGGTCTGGAGTTTGTAGATCTTCACGTCGTGTAGGTGATTCCAGGCACGCTTATCCTGCAATTTCACAGCTCTGGTAGCTACCTCCTCTACCAAATGAGGACCAGTAAAGCGTGGGCTGTTCCACTTTCTATTAAAGTTGCGGAGTAGCACATGGTCACCTTTAACTATAGTGCATAGTCCTTCCTTTCCCAGTTCCTTGTTGGTGTTTTCTTGTTGAGAACTCTTTGACCCGTCCCACGTGCGCTCGAGCTGTTGAGATACAAACGCTACACTAGTAATCAAAGAAGACACCTATTGATACATTTCATCACCAAGAACAGTTGCAGTGTTTTCATGGTCTGTGAATGCTCTTGATGCAGGCGTTAGAGGAAGGCGCATTTGACGTCCTGTCACCACCTCGTGGGGAGTGAGGTGGTGATCAAACCCTGGCCTATTCCTTAGCTCAAATAGAGCTAGCGGAAGACAGTAAAACCAGCTCTTCTTGGTTGTCTGCTGAATTTTTTGTGATTTCTTCTTTCAATAGGCCATTCAGGCGTTCACATATACCGTTGGCCTGCGTGATATGCACATGCAAATTTATGCTTAATACCCAGCAAGGACGTGATGTGCTGAAACATTTCATTAGCAAAGTGTGGGCCGTTATCTGACCGCAGCACTTCGCACACACCCCACCTGGGGAACACCTCTCTCACTAAAAATTTAGCTGCTCTGAACGCATCCGCGTGTGAGCAGGGTCCGGCCTCGATCCACCTGGAGAATGGGCATACCACTACAATCATATACCTATGTCCTTGACATACATTGATCATATCAACGTAGTCAATATGAATGTGTAGGAAGGGTCCATTTATGGCCGGGATATAGTACCTTTTATCACTTGTAGCGTGTGACCGGCCGTAAACTGTTGCCATGTGAGGCAATTGCTGATGAAATTTGTTACATGAGAATTTAACTCTGGGCAGAACCAATCTTCCCTAATTCGTGCTGCAATTACTTCCTTTCCTGTATGTGCTGGGTGATAGAGCTTGGCCAGGGCGGTGTTCAACAGTGCCAACGGCATGACCACCTTTCCAGTGTTATTTTGACGCCACAGTGCGTCAGTTGGGGACATCGTACATCCTCTTTTTACCCATAGTTCCTTTTCTGCCATTGGTGCGGCTGCCTGTAATTCCATTATCTGTGTTGCGGGGAGATGGGTGTACCCTTCTTTCATCATCATCTGTTTTGCCATCCCCCTCCCTCCCCTTCTCTCTGGCTCTGGGGGGTTCCATGTTTCACCAAAGTATGCCGCATGCTTGGCATGTGCGTCTGCTGTTTCATTCCCTTTCGAGATATGATCGTCTCCATTAGTGTGTGCCGGGCATTTAACCAAAGCTATCTCTTGGGGATCATTAATTACTTCAATTAATTCTGCTAACAAGAGAGCATGTTGCACTGGGGTGCCATCAGCTCTCCTAAACCCTCTTCTTTGCCATTTTATCAGCCCCGAGTGGACGGTTGACGTGACATATGCGCTATCAGAATATATAGTAACTCTTTTGTCAACGCTTTCCTTCAACGCCAAGATCAGTGCAACCAATTCCGCAGCTTGAGCCGAATAATGCTGTGGTAACTGCACGCATTTCACCGGGACATACATCAGATCTTCTGTCATTTTTACAACTGCTGCCCCAGTTCTCCTTATCCCATCACTTTGGCCTATTGTTGATGACCCATCAATGTACAAAATCTCCCCACCCTTAAGTGCATCCTCTTCAACTTTTCTAGTACATGAGTACGTTTCGATAGTCTGTGTACAATCGTGAGCATAATCACCTTCCTCAATAACTTCCACTATAAATCTGGCTTGGTTAACTGTACTGCATCTGACAATGAACAGTTCGGGTCTAGACAAGATGATCTCATAACCTGACGCCCTCTGTGTGGTTAGTGTGGACTTAGGCTTATTCAATATTGCAAATAGCGCATGCTCCACAAATAGTGTGGTTGGGCACCCCATTGTAATCGATGATGATTTCTCTACCGCAAATGCAGCTGCGGCGAGACTCTGTTTGCAAGGGAAATGTCCTAGCATGACAGGGTCCAAGTGACCGCTGTAGAACGCTATTGGCTTGTGTCCCATGCTGGTTTTCTGAGTCAATACTGCTTTCATTACTGCTGAGTCGCAATGTGAAAAGATAAAGAACTGTTGTTCATAATCTGAGGTGGCTAGTACCGGAGCAGTGGATATGGCGTGCTTCAACTCGTCAAATGCCTCCTTCATTTCCCTTGTCCATCCCAATGTTTTTTCCCCTTTGTGTGCTTCTCTCAATGCCTCAAGTAGGGGTCCTATGTATGAGCTGTAGTCAAAAACCCATGCTCTACAGTAGTTGCATAATCCCAGGAACTGCTGCTGCTCCCACACCGTTTGAGGTAGTGGCGTGTTGGATATAGCTTGTGCTCTTTGTGGTGCAATCTTTCTTCCGTGTTGGGATATTAGTTGACCAATGTATAGTACCTGTTCCTGACAGTACTGTAACTTTTATTTGTCTACCTTGTAACCCTTTTCAGCCAACACTGTCAGGATTTTCATTGAGTCCTCCCTGCACCTTTTCTCGCTTGTGCTGCAAATTATTATATCGTCAACATATTGCAGCACCGTACTTTCTAATTCAATGTTTCCCAAGTCCATCTGTATTACTCTGTTGAAAATTGAGGGTGACCTGCAGTACCCTTGTGGTAACCTGGTGTGTTTCCATTTTGTGTTCCTGTATGTGAAGCTTGTCAAGTCTTGTGAATCTGGGTGCAGGGTTATTGAGAAAAAGGCATTTTTGAGGTCAATCATGGTGAACCGTGAGGCCTCTGCCGGAATTCCGCATAATATTGTGGCTGGGTTTGCTGCTATGGGGTATTAAAATGCCAAGACCCTCCTTTAGCTTTGCGCACTGGGTACACGGCCGTGTTACATCGTGATTCTGATGGTACCAATATGCCATTATTTATCAGGGCCGTTATGGTTTCGTATATGCCCTCATCTGCCTCTTTTGATAGTGGGTATTGTTTCACTCTAGGTAGTATTGCACCCTTCTTCAGCTTTATTCTTACTCCCCTGATACTCTTTATGCAGCCCACGTCATAGGTACTGGTGGTCCACAGTGATGCTGGAACTTTAGCCATATCTTCCTCGTAGAATGGAACTGGGGTAGATACGGGTGCCTCAAGTGCCATGGCCATTTTCTGTGCCACTTGCTTATATGTCACTATTAGCCATATATCTGCACTCATCATAAATACCATCTCACCTTCTTCCCTTTCTTCTGAAAAGAGCTCTTCATCGGACACCTGGGTGAGCCTGCATCCCTCAGCAAGGGCTATCACTGCCCTCCATGCTCTCCCTTCCCGGTCTTGGGCATGTATTGCGATATAATCAGCAGTTGCTATAATACTCTCGATGCTTACCGAAATCACCTTCCCTTCTGGTTCATTGGCTGGTGTCTCAGGCCTGAACAAATATGCTGCTGGCCTCCTCCAGATCTTTGCTTCTATTCCTGGCATCCAGGCGAGTGCCAGATCTGTTCCGTACTGGAACAGTTCGCCATCCACTAGCTCAGCCCAAGCTACTGTCTGGCCACAGTACGCTTGCAGTATTTGTCGTGCAGTAAGCATGTTTATTCCTGGTGTGGAGCAAATTATGCCATCCTCCGTGAAGGAGATTGTCATATTTAATCTGCTCATTATGTCCCTCCCAAGTATGTTCACTGGCGACTCCCTTGAATACAGGAGCGGGACAGACATGTCATAATCTCCAATAGATAAGGAGATGTTATCAGTAAAGGGAACCAACCCCCTAGCCCCAAAAAATCCTTGGGTGTTCATGGCCTCACCTGACATTTTAAATCTACCCTCCCTTATGCAAGACCTGATTGCCCCAGTGTCAACAAGGAATGATAATTTTTTGTCACCTATCGTTACCTCAATGCGTGGTTCCTCCGCACTATTAGGTGTTATCGACAGGATGGGACACACCAAGGACATCTGTGGGATGTCCTATTGTGGGTATAATGACTGACCACTTCCTGTGTAAGGGTTGTGTCCCAGGATAGTCACCCTTCCCAATTGTGTTTGTTGTAGCTGTGTATCGGTGGAAGTTAACTTATGGTCCTGTATTTGAGTGGGCTGCTGCACTGGCTGCACTTGGTGTTGTTGTGTTATTGCCACCTGTTGATGCGGTAGCGTATATATCTGCAGCTGTTGTTGTGTTGCTAATTGCTGCTGTGTGCTGCTCTGTTATAGCCCCTGTGGTTGTTGGTATCCCTGCTGCTCCCTCATAGGCCCTTGTTGTCCTTGTTCCCCCCATGTTAGTGGGGAGGGTCTCATTCTACACGTACGTGACATGTGTCCTAGCATCCCACAAACCCAACATACAGGTGGTTCCCTGGTCTGCCATGGGAAACCTCCTGCATTATCTTGGTATCCTAGTTGCCCAGTGGGGTAGAAGCTCTGGAATCCTCCACCTTGCTGTTGTGCAGGTTGGCCATATCCCCTCCCCCTCATCATTCCTCCCCTTCCCCTGAGATTATTATAATATCCATTTCCTGGTACCATGTACCCTCCTCCTAGGTTAGCCGTGTATGGTGGGGGTGGTGGCAGCTGTTGTGTTATAAGTCGTGGTGATTGTGGTAGTGGTGCTATTTGTAGTTGTGAGGGATCCTGTGCGGCCACTACTTGCGTGGGGTTTGGTGTCATTGTTGTTGGTGTAGTTATTAGTGCTCCTTCCATGGTGTATTTAGTCAGTTTTTTCTGCACTAATTTAGCCTCTTCCGCTTTTCTATCTTCTTCCTTTGTTTCATCTTTTCTTGCCACATCCTACAATGGTGTACTATTGTCAATTGTATTTCCGGCCAAGCCTTGGCTTCCATCCCCACTACTTTGTTCAATTGTTTTTGTACTGTCTCCGGAAGCCCTTGTATTAGTATGTGGTAAAATATTGCCGGTGTCTTGTCCCATTGCTCTCTAGTTTCCATACGCCACTTCTCCTGAATCTCCTGGATATAATCAACAGGATCTTCGTTCTCACGCATCTTGCGTGATGTAATTGCTCCTATATCTGAGGTGTCTGGGTATTGTACCCTCAGAGCTTGCCATAATGCATGCCTGCAATTCGCAAATGGCGCCCCGTAATGTGATGTGTTCGTTATTGTGACCCCGGGGAAACCCGCTCTCTTCCAGATGTCATCTGCCGCATCCCCTAATATTGATATTAATAGGCCCTTCACGTCTCCTACTGCTAGTTTCTGTCCTGCAGTGTGCTTTTCCATCTCTTATATCCATTTTCCCCGCTCCTCCACTTAGTGATGGGAGCCTACACTTTATATTTTCCTTATCGGCATGCTTCCAAGGAACGCATTGTGGTCTAACCCCCCCTCTCCAATAGCGGCATTAGATTATGTCCCATCTGTCCCCCCAGTTGTCACGGTGTGGAGTCCGTATACCCCTCTTCTTCTTCTGTGTCATCTAGATCATCTGTCACGTCCATATTACCGCTGCTCGTTGTAGCTTCCCCTTCATTTCTTCCCCTTCTCTTATTATTGTCTTTATTTAATGTGGGCGTGTGCGTCCGTTCTTCCTGCCTACGTCCGGGGAGATCTCTAAGCCTGCCGGCGTAGGGGGTGTGTTCAGGAGCGGGTGTGGTGGACATGTTGGGCGGAATGATGCGGGTGTAACTGCACGTATTTGCCTTCCCGCCACTTCTCGTTCTTTCTCCTCACTTCCCCCCACTTATTCCTTCCTTCTGCATGCCCATGGTAATTCCCGGTTGGTGCGGGTGATGTACAATTTGTCTAATGGGTGCACAACATATGGCCCGCGGGCCAGTTGCGGCCCGCCATGCCCTTTTGACCGGCCCGCGAGGCACAAAGACTTTCCTAATGGAGGGCGGCCCGCGGCCACCCTCCATTAGGAAAGTCTTTGTTGTCTTCCGGGTCGGTGAAAACACTGGCCCTCATTGGCTCAGCAGACACACGCATCACGTCGCTCCTACGAGCCACGTAATGCCTGTGTGCTGCACCAATGGAGGGCCAGCACTACGGCTGGCGTGGTCCATAAGGCTTGATGCCGGAAGGCATTTCAGCCTTGGACCACGCCAGCCGTAGTACGATTCCAGCGTTCCAGCTTACCTGCTGCTTACCTGCCTTCCAGCACATCTCCGGTAAGTGGTCTGTTTGTGTTTGTGTGTCGGGTTTGTTTTGCTTTATGTTTGTGTGTGTATGTTGGGGGGGTGTCGGATGTGTATGAATGTTTGTATTTGAATGTATTTTGTGTGTATGTTGAGATGCGGGGGTGGGGGGTGTCGGATGTGTATGAATGTTTGTATTTGAATGTATTTTGTGTGTATGTTGAGATGCGGGGGTGAGGGGGTGTGTCGGATGTGTATGAATGTTTGTATTTGAATGTATTTTGTGTATATGTTGAGATGCAGGGGTGGGGGGGTGTGTCGGATGTGTATGAATGTTTGTATTTGAATGTATTTTGTGTGTATGTTGAGATGCGGGGGTGGGGGGGTGTGTCGGATGTGTATGAATGTTTGTATTTGAATGTATTTTGTGTGTATGTTGAGATGCGGGGGTGGGGGGGTGTGTCGGATGTGTATGAATGTTTGTATTTGAATGTATTTTGTGTGTATGTTGAGATGCGGGGCTGGGGGGTGTGTCGGATGTGTATGAATGTTTGTATTTGAATGTATTTTGCGTGTATGTTGAGATGCGGGGGTGGGGGGTGTGTCGGATGTGTATGAATGTTTGTATTTGAATGTATTTTGCGTTTATGTTGAGATGCGGGGGTGGGGGGGTGTCGGATGTGTATGAATGTTTGTATTTGAATGTATTTTGTGTGTATGTTGAGATGCGGGGGTGGGGGTGTGTGTCGGATGTGTATGAATGTTTGTATTTGAATGTATTTTGTGTGTATGTTGAGATGTGGGGGGGTGTGTGAATGTTTGTATTTGAATGTATTTTGTGTGTATGTTGAGATGCTGGGGTGGGGGGGTGTCGGATGTGTGTCGGATGTATATGAATGTTTTCATTTGAATGTTTTTTGTGTTCTGAGTTGGGGGTGGGTGTTCGGGTCGGAATGGGTGCATGTTTGTGTGTGTGTGCTGAGTTGGGGGGTGGGGGTTCGGGTCTGTATAGGTGCTTGTTTGAGAGTTTGCTGATTTGGGGGGTGGGGGGTTCGGGTCTGTATGGGTGCATGTTTGTGTGTGTGCTGAGTTGGGGGGGTGGGGGGTTCGGGTCTGTATGGGTGCATGCTTGAGTGTGTGTGTGCTGAGTTGGGGGTGGGGGGTTTGGAGTTGGGGGGGTGGGGGGTTCAGGTCTTTATGGGTGCATGTTTGTGTGTGTGCTGATTTGGGGAGTGGGGGGTTCGGGTCTGTATGGGTGCATGTTTGTGTGTGTGCTGAGTTGGGGGGTGGGGGTTCGGGTCTGTATGGGTGCATGTTTGTGTGTGTGCTGAGTTGGGGGGTGGGGGGTTTGGGTCTGTATGGGTGCATGTTTGTGTGTGCTGAGTTGGGGGGTGGGGGTTCGGGTCTGTATGGGTGCATGCTTGAGAGTGTGTGTGCTGAGTTGGCGGGTGGGGGTTTGGAGTTGGGGGGTGGGGGTTCGGGTCTTTATGGGTGCATGTTTGTGTGTGTGCTGAGTTGGGGGGTTGGGGTTTGGGTCTGTATTGGTGCATGTTTGTGTGTGTGTGCTGAGTTGGGGGGTTTGGTTGGGGGTGAGGGGGCCATGGGGTGCGGGGTTTGGTTGGGGGTGAGGAGGCCATGGGGCATAGTGTTTGGTTGGGGGTGAGGAGGCCATGGGGCATAGTGTTTGGTTGGGGGTGAGGGGGACATGGGGCATAGTGTTTGGTTGGGGGTGAGGGGTCCATGGGGCATAGTGTTTGGTTGGGAGTGAGGGGGCCATGGGGCATAGTCTTTGGTTGGGGGTGAGGGGGCCATGGGGCATAGTGTTTGGTTGGGAGTGAGGGGGCCATGGGGCATAGTGTTTGGTTGGGGGTGAGGGGGACATGGGGTATAGTGTTTGGTTGGGGGTGAGGGGGCCATGGGGCATAGTGTTTGGTTGGGGGTAAGGGGGCCATGGGGCATAGTGTTTGGTTAGGGTAAGGGGGCCCTGGGGCATAGTGTTTGGTTGGGGGTGAGGGGGCCCTGGGGCATAGTGTTTGGTTGGGGGTGAGGGGGCCATGGGGCATAGTGTTTGGTTGGGGGTGAGGGGGCCATGGGGCATAGTGTTTGGTTGGGGGTGAGGGGGCCTTGGGGCATAGTGTTTGGTTGGGGGTGAGGGGGACATGGGGCATAGTGTTTGGTTGGGGGTCAGGGGGACATGGGGCATAGTGTTTGGTTGGGGGTGAGGGGGCCATGGGGCATAGTGTTTGGTTGGGGGTAAGGGGGCCATGGGGCATAGTGTTTGGTTGGGGGTGAGGGGGCCATGGGGCATAGTGTTTGGTTGGGGGTGAGGGGGCCATGGGGCATAGTGTTTGGTTGGGGGTAAGGGGGCCCTGGGGCATAGTGTTTGGTTGGGGGTGAGGGGGCCCTGGGGCATAGTGTTTGGTTGGGGGTGAGGGGGCCATGGGGCATAGTGTTTGGTTGGGGGTGAGGGGGCCATGGGGCATAGTGTTTGGTTGGGGGTAAAGGGGCCCTGGGGCATAGTGTTTGGTTGGGGGTGAGGGTGCCATGGGGCATAGTGTATCTAGGGTAAAAAAATATATATAAGTTAATTAAACAGGCGAGATACAATAACTAAATAGAAATAAATTATAACAATGGAAAATGTGTAGTACAAAATGTAAGTTTGAAATGCAAATAAAAATCGTTACCCCTCAAAAACATTCTTTTTCCATGTGTTTAGTACAAATTGGGGATTTAAAAAGCCTCCTGCCACGCCCCGCCTACCGCCCCGCCCACATTTACTTTTCGGCCCACTATAGCCCTCATGTAAGGTACTTTCGGCCCTCTGTCAAAATCAGTTGTGCACCCCTGGTCCAAGCTTTCCCTATCGCCACTTCTTCCTTCTCCCCCATTCCTTCTTCTTCGCTGCAAAATTCATCCAGGAGCGACAACCCCCAATCTGTCCTTTTCCCCCTAATCGTCACTGTTTTTAAGTCTATTAAATCCGTTCCTTCCTCTTCTCCTTTACCAATTGCTCCCCTTTGCGCTGATGTTGTGGCTACTTCTGCATCCCGACAAACATATGTCCTTACCCCACTCTCCCTTTTCCTCTCTCTTCTTTCCCCTTCTCTCTTCTCCACTATTTCACCACCTATTTCCTCTCTTTTCTTTTTCAATTCCTCCATCACCTCACTACTCACCTTCTCTAATATCCTTTCTTCCTCTCTCCTCCTTTCCCATCTCTCTCTCTCTCCCTTTCTAATATGCTTTCTCGTATTTCTTGGTGCTTTCTGATAGTATTTTCTTCTTCCATATTTCCATTTCCTTTTCTTTCTCTTCTTCCTCTCTTTTCCTGTCACGCTGTGCTGCTCGAGATACCCTTTCTGCTATCGCCTTCATCCTTTCAGCTTCCCTCTTCCGTTCTTCAGTTCATTCCCTCATTTTTTCTAACTCATCCTTACTTTCCTTCCTTTCCCTCCTTCTCCCTCGTTCCTCTTTCTCAAGCTGTTTGATCAGGGCGTTTTGCTCATTCCTTAATTCTGCCAATCGTTCCTCCAACATCTCCTCCTCTGCTCCTAACAGCTCCCCTTCTCTCCTTTTATCTTCCTCCCCTCTTATTTCACTGCTACCCTCATTGTCCTGGTTCAGTCTCCATACTACCTCTTTTTCTTCTCCCGTTAGTGTCCCTCGCAATTTTAACAGCACCTGCGCGGCTACCCACTCGTCGTGTCCTATGGTTGGGATTGGTTCTTCACTATTCTTCGCTTCCTTTGCGTGCATCTTCGTATAAATTGGGCCTATCGTACTTGTCACCTCCTCCCCCCCTGTGTAGCTACCTGTAGCTGTGTATGGTGGTGGGCTGTACGCGGGGTTCGAATATCCCTCAGCCGCCATTAGTTGTTGCCTTACCGCTTCTCGTAGTTCCGTCACAGGATATAACCCCCCTTCTTCCTTCTTCACTACTTTCGCTAAGGGCATGTCATCGGTCCTTTCCTTTTTTATTTCTATTTCATTTGCGATGCTAAGCTTTTCGTCCCCCTCTCGGTCTCTTCCTGTGCACTGTGCGCTGTCAACCTCCTTTTCCCCATTTCCCTCTTCCTCCTTAATCTTCTTCCCCTCCTTCGTTTCCTCCACAGTGAACATCCCGGTTGGTCCTGGTCGGGACCCCTGGAACATCCTCCATAAGTTAAACAACTCCACGTGATGCACCAACTTCTTCCCCTTGTATGTGTTATGTATATGTGTCAGTAGTGAGTGTTGGACGTACGGGTCAAAACTGCCGTTAGGCTGCCAGGGTGTCGTCATTTTGTTGTCTGTCCCTTGTGTCCATTCTATGCTGTATTTGATCAGTTTTTCCCTATGGGGCAATAGCATTTTACACATATGCCGGAGTGGGGTAGAGAGGGTATTCCCCCGCCCTCCTGATCCTAACCCATATGACATGGTTACACTGTGTTGTTAGCTCCTTTCAGTATAGTTGTTGTTACCTGGCCCCGTAGTTTGGGGACTTGCGACCATCCGCTAAAAAAACCAGTCAAATATAACAATTGCAAATATGTTACCTGGCCCCGTAGTTTGGGGACTTGCGACCGTCCGCTAAAAGAAAACCAGTCAAATATAACAATTGCAAATATGCTGTCTTTTCCTGTATTTGTTTTTCTTCCTTAATACCGTTACGGCCCCCTGCGGCCACGGTGCACGAAGCCCCCTGTGGCTGTGTGCCCTGTGTGACGTGCTTATACAGCCGTCCCACTTTTCTCCTCCCCTCCTCCTCCTACCTCACTCGGCGTGACCGGCGTTCTCCGTGCATGGTCACTTCCCCCTCTCCACCTGTCCCGTATTTGGGGTGGCCGACAACCTCTGTGCGCACCCCCTGCCCTCTACTCACTTCCCCGCCACCCTTCAACAATGCTGTGTGGTCAAGGTATCCTATGAAAGCCCTCCGGGTGACGTCACCGACCTCTTCCAAAAACTACCGGTAAGATCTTTTACACTTCAGAAGCTCGCAATAAGTTTTTACTGTTTGTCCCCGTTAACCCCACAGCTGTCCTCTTGTTACGCCTGGAACAAGGTAACCAACAATATAATCAGACTGCGCACGCTGCGTCGCCTCGCGTGTGATACGCCCCTTAACAGGAGGGCTTAACCAGCCAATTATCTTCCGTACTAGGCAACAAGTTAGCTACCACCTACAGGAAAACGTCATCTATCTATCGAGTTTCACTGCTCGATCTATAGGGATCCTCATCTACTCATTGATCAATAAGCGCCAATTCGTAGGAAGCCACACACACACCCCCTTACAGGTGGCCATGACCTAGGCCAATCAGTGTCTACGAGCAACCGCACGTGGTGCTTTCTTGCTCCACCCACCCTTCTCCGTGACGTGATAGCGGATGGCTCTCGTGCCTGTCCTGCTACAATTCACTTCACTATCAACACTAATTGATCAAATGTTCGCCGCACACCTTAGTAACACCTCCCACTGCCCTTATTGCACTCCTCCCCCCTCCCTCACAATCTCACATTGCTTGTTGGGTGTGACATACTCACCAAGTTCTCTTGATGCGGGACCGCTTGACTGCGTGCACCCCTCCAAGCGGCTCGTCACCTCCCCTCGTCTGGACCACGTCTGGACACTCGCCAACCGCGGGCGGGATACTTCTCAACCGGCTCCCGAGGGCCAATATCCGGATTGCACTGTCCGGTCTTCTCGCAGTTCCGCGATGGTCCTGTAGTCCTCAAAAAAGGGGCAGCGGCAGAGGGGGCCTGCGCCGCTGGGCCTCCTCGCAACGAGAGGCCTTGGAAAAAATGAAAAGGTAGATCGAAAACAGATCTCAGCAGTGCCTCCAACTTGTCGGAGTGATTATCCCGGGGTCGGCTGAGCCGTCCACGGACCTCCGGGCTGGGAGGCCCCAACTCCTCCTGTGTTCCCCAAAAATGAGTATGAGACACACACAAAAAGCAAGGCGGTTCTGCTGTTTATTAAAACAATGGCAGGGATGGGTCTAGGATCGTACGCGTCCGTCCAGACTCTCAAAATTCGTGGGGCTCGCTGGCCCTTTTTGCCACATTATGACGCGCTACTTGTGTCACCTTGGAAAGTTAGCGAAAAACCTATTGCCACTCCGGATTGGTTGCTCGAGTGGTAGGGTTAGTATAGCATACATATAGAGAACAATATTAGTGGTTGAGGATGAGTCAGGTGGTATACTTGGGTTGTCCCTTCTATTAGATAGTTGAAAATTGTTACACGAAGACCCCTGATGATTGGCTAATGTTAGTGGCGTCAGTGATGAGTGCCCCCCATGTTCTGATTGGTCCTCCCGCGAGCCCACCAGTCTGGGACCATCGTTGTTCCCAGCTCGCGGTGTACCTGTCACTAGCAACAATGTGTAACTATGTGTTCGTGCAGACAATGAGCGGATTTGCTCATAGGCTTGAGAGCAGGCCATTCCCATCGCTGTAGGTGTCCATCTGGTCATTTCATTGTTGCAACCTGTGTCCCAGACGTGGGACCCAGGCGACTTCTTCCTCGTGGGTCTGGCACCTTGTCAGGTTGGCTTGGTCACGTGTGGAGAGACGGTGGCTGGGGCAGAAGTCTAAAGTTGTATTTTGCTTCTGTGTGCTTGGCTTTGCTTACAGGTGTGACCTTGGCGCCGGCTGGTAGCATACGAGTTGCAACATCGCCCCCTTGGCTGTGAGCTCTCGCTGGGCTCGTTCTGCGTGATCAGCACTTGTACTCTCACTCATTCAGTGTTCATGGCGGTTCTTGCTTGCGGCCTACTTGGGCCTGGTTCATGGGTGGGGATGTGTAATTCACGGCACCTGTGTTGCGGTTTGACATGGCTTCATAGGCAGTATTACGTCTTCGTTATATTCTCATCACGATGTGAGGGGTGGGAGAAGCGTCAGCAAGCGTATACGCGAGTGCTTTATGCATCTTGCGTTTCTGCATTACAGAAAAACCTATGTGAAAAAGAATAAAGATGCGCGTCAGTGGGTGTATCCGTCACCTACGTCATAGCACTGAATATATTCTTTGTGTGGGTTGGTGCGTGAGTGACCAGTGTGCATGGTGGCACGTGTGTTCTTGGCAGTTGGCTAGGTCGTTATTGCATCTCTAATGATGTGGGTGCTTGTTTTTGAGGTCTTAGTCGAGTTCATCCATGCCGCAGGTGTTGGCTTGAGTAGGGCAGGCTGGTGGGCATATCCTTATGTTCTTGAACCAGGGTATTTGGTCGTCTGGTAGATAGACGAATTAATCTCGTGGTGAGTGTCGGGCCGCGATCCTCTAGGCCATGGTCGTGAGGAGATTGGGGGGAGCTTTTTCTCCCATTCTCCCACTTCAAAAGAAAAACATAGAGAACACAGTGCAGCACCATGATCTTTACCCATACATAATTGAGTCAAAAACTGGTCTAGAACTGTGTATATAAACACAAGAAGAGGTTAACAGTGTTCAGATTCAACTTTTCACATATCTGCATAAACAATGTGCAGAAACTCCTTTTGTTTGTAAAGGATGAACTAGAGGTGTGTACAATATTACTTCATACCAAACAAAACCTCTTAGTTACATTGCTGTAGAATATTTGTATTTGAAATCTGATTCTTTTCATACAGTCATGTGGACAAATGTTTGTCACTTCTGTGTTGAAGTCGTTGAAATAATAATGGCCAGCGGAGGCTGGTCCAAGACCGGGAGAGACTAGAGTTGGAGGCTGGATGAACCACAATGGGCTCAAATTGAATGGGGACAAGACTGAGGTGATGGTGGTGGGCTATCCCCCCGATTCTACACTTTGGGTCTCCTCCTTCTGGCCTTCCTCCCTGGGGCCCTTACCGATCCCAGTTAAGAAAGTGAAAAACTTGGGGGTAGTTTTATCCGCCTCCTTGCCTATGGACCAACAAGTCTCCGCGGTCTGTCAGGCTGGTCATTTTCAGTTGAACATTTTGAGACTAGAGTTGGAGGCTGGATGAACCACAATGGGCTCAAATTGAATGGGGACAAGACTGAGGTGATGGTGGTGGGCTATCCCCCCGAGTCTACACTTTGGGTCTCCTCCTTCTGGCCTTCCTCCCTGGGGCCCTTACCGATCCCAGTTAAGAAAGTGAAAAACCTGGGGGTAGTTTTATCCGCCTCCTTGTCTATGGACCAACAAGTCTCCGCGGTCTGTCAGGCTGGTCACCTGGGACCTCTGATCCCGGCCTCATTACACCCTCTCGTGGTGGCTGCTATGGTTCTATCACGTATAGACTATTGCCACTCTCTGTATCTGGCCCAACCCAAGGGCCTGATTAAACGGTTGCAGTGGCTGCAAAATATCACCACAAGGGTAGCCACTGGCTCCCCTTTTGGAGCGCACATCTCCCTCGTATTACGGCACCTGCACTAGCTCCCTGTGGCTCAGAGGGTTGAATTCAAGACCTTGTGCATTGTACACCGGGCCATCCATGGTCAGTGTGCAGAATACCTTCAAGCTAAGTTCATGCGCTCCTGTCCTACTCGTCACCTTCACTCAGCCACCTCTGAACAACTGGTTGTTTAAAAGCACAACAGAGACCGGGTTGGCGCCCGGGCCTTCTCTATTGCTGCAGCAGTTCTGTGGAATAATCATCCACTCATCATAAAGAAAACTCCTAACTATCTGGAGTTTCGAAGGTGGGTTAAAATATTTCTATTCTAAATATCTTGGGGCTGTCTCCTTCTCTCCCAGCACCATGATTTCTTCGGGCGACCGTGTGCTTTACAAGAATCAATATCATAACATAACAAAGGCGATGGATGTGCCCTGCCGACCTGAGAGAGAGAGATCCCCGGGGACTAGTAGGTGAGACACTGTTTGATTTCTCACACCACTCCGTCAGTCTGTAAGAGAGACAGCGATCCACTTTTTGTTGCTTTGCCCTAGGTATAATAATCTAAGGAGATTTTATTTATTTAAGCAAACTGACAAGGTGGCCTTTAATTTTGCAGTGATCTCCTATCTTTACAGGACATGGTTACTTAGAAAGAAACGGCTGTGATTAATACTGCTAACTTTAAACCTCCAAGTACCTGATGTAAATATTATTGTCGGCGCGAATCTATCACTAGCATTGCCTGGCATTTTACTGTATAAATGTGCATATTGCAGTTTACATTGCAAATATATTTATATCAGAAGCATTTTTATTACAAATTTTGGGACATTTAGCTACAATATTTTATGGTTGATATTTCCATTCGCTTAACTTTTTTGTGGGATGATGTTTTAAACTGTTTATTTATGTATGTTCATTTTTTGTATAATTAGGTTACCTGAGACTGTTGGAACTACGTACTTTCAACAATGTAATAGGTGTTTTTATACGCACTTTTAGGCTGTTGAAAACATGTACCCCATCTAATACGGGAATGGATTTAGATGTATGTTATATTATCTTTCAAACTATGCAAATGATTATTGTGTATATTTTGATATGCTCACCTTTATGGCAATTTGATGCAATAATGTTATTGATTGACTGGTTGATTGAAGTTGTGCTTTAGCACCTTGAAGTGTTTCATGTGATAGATGGAATTACCAATAATGATCTTGGACCCAAATAACCGGACAGACTCAAAGAATATGGCAACATACTGCTGTATTATCAGTTCATAATAAAGTAGGTCAATCTGGCGAACAACGAACTGTAGTCCTCACAATTAAATTTTTATTACATAAAGGCTTTATACCTCGATATGTGTCATCATGACATCATCCCATGTGGCAAACTGTAAAACCTATTGAAGGGAGGGATTGGTTAAGGGTACATATGTGCTGCCTATATATCATATAAGAATTAGTAATAATAGTGGATGCCCCTTATCTGGTAGGCACGCCTTGAATCCACTCTAAATGTGGATAATCCAGATAATAGCACTGCTGAAGCACATTCAAATCGTCTTTTACAGTTGAATAAAGTACACAGGACAATTGAATATTTGCCAATAGAACATAGTTTCCTATTGCACTAATTATAAAACGTACCCCGGAAATGTACACACCTTTTACACATAGGAATCCTGACAAAACATATTCTGTATAGTAGGATGTCAATATGAGACATAACTTTTCACTGCTTTACGATAAGCAATTTTTGTGATTTTGTGGCTAAGGTTCTTGGCTTACAACCGCATGCAACCCTGAATCCTCCCAGTGGCACTGTGGCTGCCCACTTCATGCTTACATGCCTGGGAACGTTTCATTTTCACTTGTGAACAAGCTGTCCAACATAGGCATCTCCAGCAATTTCACCGGTATGAAAATTCGTGCCGGTGCAAATGCTGGAGCATTCGTAAGTTGGAGACGAAGGAAGTGGCAGAAACGCAAGTTGCATTCCGCCCCTCCTCTCCACCATACAAATGATTTAAAATGGGGGTGACATTAATGCAAAGTGTAAAAGCCTTATGCAAGGTTTTTACACGTCTCATTAACGATACGCCCCCCATTGAACATGAGCCCTGTCATGTTTACACTTTTGAGTAAACAGGTCCTTGACACATCATTTTCCACATTTGCATGGTGGAGTGCAAAATGAAACAACACAAAGGTACGTACACACTTGCATGCCACCCTTTTGCACTCCACTGTGCAAAATGAGCATTCTCAGCCGTCATGTTTACAATGGATTCCCGTGGAGTCTGCCTGCTTTATGCTGGTGTAATTGCAGGCGGACTCCATAGGAAACCAAAATATTTGCATCAGCATGAAAATACATGCTGGTGAAAATGCATGAAGTATTTGTATGGGGAGAGGAAGAGGCAGGCGAAATTTGCCTCCTCTCTGCCATAAAAAGTTATAAAAATCCATCGTAAAGTAAACGAAATGCATAAAGCATAACGCATTAGCGCCTACGTGTTTGCAAAAAAGAATTTATCACAAAAGGGCGTGATGAAGTTATCTTTCATTTTCTCATTAAAGACGTATATATATCTCTGGATTGCATTTCCACTGCATAATAGCACATGTTGTGGAAGTTATTTCAGAGGTCGGCGACTGCTTTTCCAACAGCACCCATGGTACTTGAACTTTGCACATGTCACGTGGGGTGGCATTACAGAAAGTTCGCACCAATTTCCGAGATGCAAAAAACATGATCTGTCAATGCATTGTTCACGAGGGCAATGTTTTACCTACTTCTAGGACTAGTATGAAGTGCAAAAAAGCATTGTAAAAATGTGTTTTTAGCTGTATTGCACACGTGCACCAGTGCAAAGTTTCTTCAATATGGCCCATTGAGTGCTATTTTGCAGCGTTTTCCGAAAGCAAATCTATGTTATCAACACACATTTTCACTGGGCCAGTTTAATGCCGGTACAACTCTTGATAAAGAATTGGACTGCAATTTCAAAGCATATTCATTCCACTGTCGGAAGTTCCATACGGCCAGTTATTACAAATAGCAACTGGAACCTTTAGACCCAAAACACCGGTTCCCAGAAGCAATGCAATTTGTCTCCATAACAGGTAAGTCTTTATGCAAAAATACAACTGTCAGCTCCTAGACCCAGTCTAAACCATTTGTAACTGGTCAATTGGAATTTTCATCATGGTCCATACATACCTATTGAAAGATGTCACAAAATGCTGTGATTGCGTGCCTTTCCATACAGTGCATTTGCCCCAACCTTCCTTCTGTAGGAAATGTTTTCTGTGGGCCTGATTATGAGTTGTGCGGTAACAGTAAAACCGGTGATATTCTCACAATACCCCCACCTAATCTGCACAATTATGCCCCAAAAACTGAAAAAGCGCCTGCCGTAATATACAGCCATGAAAAGCAGCACTAAAGGGCTAGGTGGAATTAACAACTGATCATTCTGCCTGTCCTCTTTGGTGTCATAATGGGGAATAAGATACACCTAAATTATTCTTACTGCATGCAGTTTTGGTAATTTAGTTTCGGGGTATTAATAGAGCTAAAACTGCCAAACCTGTACTGAGATCTTCTGTTTTGCTGCTCACATTCGTGGGGTAACTTCCCTGGGCGGAGGACCATGGCTCCGAGCTAAGGGTTTGTCTACACCTACCAGGTGCACCTGAAAGAAAATCCACTCTAAACTTGCTCCTGTGGGTTTTCGGTTCTACTTTTGATCGATAAATGTAATTTACAGTGATACATTTCACTTAGCAGATGTGAGGACACCCAAGAGTGCCCTACCCAAAGTGTGTGCATGATGTCAGTGTGAACTTTTTTGTAGTTCACGTTTTGATGTTCAAGAAAACACATAATAAATGGGCACTACACAGTTGAGGGGCTGATTTTGCAGTGCTCCTCTCTATGATTATTATTAACCTCTAGAACATTTAATAGAATTTCTATTTCAGCTGTGCAAAAAGAGATTGACCTTTTAGGCCTGTTTGAAAGGGTATGAATGATGGGTGCTTCTGGAGTGCGTTCACTACCAGAAGGTTTCTCTGTTGTTACAGTCATAATGTGTCCAGCCTTGGCCTCACACTTACATTTTCACTTACAAAAAATATGAGGCCATTTTAAAATTACACCGGGGTCTTAGTTGATCCCCTGATGTTTTTCTCCTCTGCATATGTCGAATATTAATCGTCACTGGGAAACTGCACATTTTGTTCGTTCACGTTCATGAAATCACATCTGTTGAAGAATTAACATGGAATCTTAATTTTGCAATCAAAATCCCTTATTTCTATGTCCGGGAATTTCTTGAAAGGTGATGTGATGGTTCAGCGCCAGTCTGTGTTTGTTTCCAGTGTTACCTATGTGTTGAAAGTCTGCTATAAGTGCACTTCGGCATATGGGTGAACACATTGGTGTTTGTTTTACAACACATAATAGGGTGCTTTTCCATCCTTAATATTGAAGTTTGTGGGTAGGAGAAGAGCATAGACCATATGATTGATACAATTGCTTTTTTAGAGTGGGGGATTGGTCAGACTTGTAAATTAGCTAAAAACGAACCAAACACTGTATCCACGTTCAGTGTGTAGTTTTAGCTCATACATTGCACCTTATCTTTAGATGGTGTGCACAAAAAGCAAATGATAAGAGTATGGTTGGTGTGGTGAATGGGCATGTAAGATGGCCTACTATGCTGAAAAATGCAGGAAAACCTGACGCTCTGGCCCAGGGTATTACCATACCAATGTGTACTGAAACATTATCCAGAGGACTCTATTCAGTTATACCGTATCAAAAATATTTATTTCACTTGATACAAAATGTGCAAAAATGAATTCATCATGTATGAATCACCACTCAAAATCTCACTTAGGTTGCAAGAAAAACAAAATTTAAAACATTGCATATAACCAAGCTCATTTCTGCAATGAACAATACAATTGTTCATCAACACACATTCTCATACACACTTCTACATACAAAAATACATTCCCAAAACATTTTTAGTTTATGTGTAAAAAGACATTCAAATAGCAACATGACGATAATTTCATAATATTTCAACAATTTAAGAACATGTCGTCAAATGTGTGAAGGGATCTTAAAAATGATTTTTGCAATTTATTTGATCACATCTCCAACAGTCTTCGTTATCCGACCGGTTTCGACGTGTTGGAATTATTAAATCCACGTCTTCATCAGGGAATCCAAATTTGTGTACTAAAGCAAGATATACACAAATTGACATTAATACAAAAATTAATAAACAGTGAAAAATAATACATTTAGTACAGAAAATTCTTTGTTAAAAACACCCAAAACCCTTTACACCAATATACCACAAGATAAAGCGGTACAAAGCTTAGAGATCATGCTAGATAGGTGAACCTTACCGCATGATGTTCGTACAGAATTCTTGAGTATGTGTGTCAAATTGGTACTCTTCAACAGTTTTTTCAAGTTTAAGGAGACTTTTTTCTTGCAAATGAAAAGGACTGCGATGGGCTGTACTTTTGTGCCCAATATGGCCATCATTTATATGGCTCTAATAGAAGAGAAATGTGTCCTTAGTAACATCAACCGTTTCCTTAAGAAGATTAAATTATATCGTCGCTACATCGATGACATATTTTTTTATCTGGGAGGGCAGTGTAGAAACACTGATATCTTTTGTGGACTGGCTTAATCAGGTGGACTCCAATCTACACTTTACATTCAATCATTCTACTATTAGAATTCCATTTTTGGATCTGTCGATCTTCAATGAGTCGGGTCTTTTACACACAGAACTTTATTGGAAACCGACTGAAAGAAACACCACTTTACAATCCGTATTGTTCGATGGCAAGTTGAAAGTGTTCTAAGAACTGTCTCTGTGTCCTGAAATGTTTGCAAATAAACAAAATGGGGGTTTGTTCTAAGAAAACACGCGTTGTCCTGAAATGTTCGTAGGGGGTGTCCTGAGGACGCTGTTCATATTGTTCGTTGTCGAGTTGAAAGTGTTCTAAGAACTCTCGTGTTGTCCTGAAATGTTCACAAATAAACAAAATGGGGGTGTTCTGAGGACACTGTCCTTATTGTTCAATGGCAAGTTGAAAGTGTTCTAAGAACTCTCGCGTTGTCCTGAAATGTTCATAGGTGGTGTCCTGAAGACGCTGTCCGTATTGTTCAATGGCAAGTTGAAAGTGTTCTAAGAACTCTCGCGTTGTCCTGAAATGTTCGTAGGGGGTGTTCTGAAGACGCTGTCCGTATTGTTTGTTGTCAAGTTGAAAGTGTTCTAAGAACTCTCGCATTGTCCTGAAATGTTCGCACATAAACAAAATGGGGGTGTGTTCTAAGAACACACACGTTGTCCTGAAGTGTTCTAAGAACTCATGCGTTGTCCTGAAAAGTTCGCAGGGGGTGTCCTGAAGACGCTGTCCGTATTGTTCGATGGCAAGTTGAAAGTGTTCTAAGAACTGTCTCGGTGTCCTGAAATGTTCGCAAATAAACAAAATGGGGGTGTGTTCTAAGAACACATGCGTTGTCCTGAAATTTTCGTAGGGAGTGTCCTGAGGATGCTCTCCGTATTGTTCGTTGTCGAGTTGAAAGTGTTCTAAGAACTCTCGTGGTGTCCTGAAATGTTCGCAGGGGGTGTCCTGAAGACGCTGTCCGTATTGTTCGATGGAAAGTTGAAAGTGTTGTAAGAACACTCGGGGTATCCTGAAATGTTCGCAAATAAACAAAATGGGGGTGTTCTGAGGACGCTGTCCTTATTGTTCATTGTCAAGTTGAAAGTGTTCTAAGAACTCTCGCGTTGTCCTGAAATGTTCGCACATAAACAAAATGGGGGTGTGTTCTAAGAACACACGCGTTGTCCTGAAATGTTTGTAGGGTGTGTCCTGTCTGTATTGTTCGTTGTCGAGTTGAAAGTGTTCTAAGAACTCTCGTGGTGTCCTGAAATGTTCGTAGGGGGTGTCCTGAAGACGCTGTCCGTATTGTTCGATGGCAAGTTGAAAGTGTTCTAAGAACTCTCGCCTTGTCCTGAAATGTTCGTAGGGGGTGTTCTGAAGACGCTGTCCGTATTGTTCGCTGGCAAATTGAAAGTCTTCTAAGAACACTGGTAACGTCCGTGGACATTAAAAGTTTCCATAGGCCATAGTTGAAATGTTTTACTCTATGGGTGTGACATGCTGCGGTGGTTGTGGCCAGGGCATAGAGTGTTGGGTGCATGGCCAAATGCATAGAGTGTTGGGTGCATGGCCAAATGGCCATTTGGGAAAGTAATCGGAGTCAACAGCTACCCTAGTCATTGACGCTTTCAGTAGGAAAAAGATCACAGTGGAGCTAACTTAGCACATATCAGTTAGCTCATAACATAAACATTAATAATAAATCGCATTCTTTAATGTTTGAAAAAGATATCCTTATCTTTTGGTGTTTATGTTATGAGCTAACTGATATGTGCTAAGTTAGCTCCACTGTGATCTTTTTCCTACTGAAAGCGTCAATGACTAGGGTAGCTGTTGACTCCGATTACTTTCCTAATTGTTGCCTTACCCTCTGGAGTCAAGCCCCCTTAGAAAAAAAGAGGGTTCCCTGCCTTATCTTATACACAAATGGCCATTTGGCCATGCACCCACCACTCTATGCCCTGGCCACAACCACCACAGCATATCACATTTATAGTTGCTTATAACTTTGGGTCAAAAACAAATTTATAAGGAACAAAGTTATAAGATACTATGGGTGTGATATGCTGCAATGGTTGTGGCCAGGGCATGGAGTGTATAATATACTTACCGTTTGGTTTAGTAACTGCAGTACATGTATTTCTTGTTAATTTCTGTGATAAAAGAAAATAGCATGTTAGTATTAGTATTTTGTAATGACTTTTTACATTCTATAATCAACATTTTTTTTGGACCCTCATATTTAGTAGATTACAAACCAGAGTACTGTGCAATTTGCTCAGTTTCTGTGTTCGTTGCTAAAATCATTGGGTCTGTGGGAGAAAAAAAATCCATGTTGGATTGAAAAAAAAAACCTTTTTCTGTTATGCTACAGTTTATTTGTTTGTTTGTTTTCAGTGTTCATTTGTTGTTTCTGGCTAATACTTTATACATTGGGTTGTTGCATTTGTTTTGGAGAAGTAACATATTATTTATTTGTTTGGATATTATGAAATTTTGGAGCAGTTAGATACCATTAGGCGTATTCTAACTGTCTATTTTGGATATTGTTAAATTTTGGGACAGTTAGATACCAATTGGCATATTCTAACTGTCTATTTTTTTATATATTTTAGTGGTATTGATTTATCTGTTTGGATATTGTTAAATTTTGGGACAGTGAGATACCAATTGGCGTATTCTAACTGTCTATTTTTTGCTCTAATTTAGTGGTATTCATTTATGTGATTAATTGTTGTAGAATGTTTGGGCAGTTAGATAGCTTTTGGAATATTCTAACAGTTTATATTTTTTACTACAAATTTACTTGAGGTTTAAGTACAGTTTAGTTATCAAATTTTGGTTTTAAGAACATTAAATAAGCGTTTGTAAGATTTGCTGGTAATCTCTGCTTTAGAGTAATGGTACTATCATTACATTCAAACCATCCACATTTCTTTTTTTATATATGCAGTGTAGTGCCCTGAATTGGTTGTGGCTCCTGCGGGGTAGATTATACCTATTGTTGTGAAGGTTTTCTTACCAAGTGAAATTTGACCATGTGTGAATCCAGTCAGCTTGCAGTTGTTTTTGGTACCATCTGCATTGTAACGTAGAAGCATTAGTAGCATGTGTTTGTATTACTTACGTGGAGCGATTATCTGAATTGCATGTAGAACATAATCTACCATGGTTTGCATTTTGTAAAAGTTACTGAAATGGAATGGATTCACAATTAGGTATTGATATATATGTATACGAAGCGTTCATTGGGGATTTCTTCTTATGTCACATTGTTGCAGAGAGTGCCTGCATGTTTCCACATGTATGAAATCTGGAACATTTCATTTATAGGTATGTTTTTGTTTTCCAGTACTTGTAGTAAGTACATTAGAAATTCTTGTGGATCTTCCTGTGAGTTTATAGTGAATTTCACAATTCCAGCACAATAGTCCAATTGTTGTCTTATTCCATAAACACTATACCTGTTGTCAGGATTGTTTGCTGCATTTCTGTGAAGTACTAACATTTGCATACACAATGGGTCTGTACTGTGTAAATAAATGTTGCCAACAATTGGTGGTAATTTAAATAGAATATTCATTGCTACATTTGCGTAGCAACTTACACCAACTATATTTGAGAGTTTAAATGGACCAGGTAGTTCTGTATCTGACTGCTTTTTTTGGAGTTTGTCTTCCTTCTTTGAAGAAGTACCTGGTTTACTTTCCCTAATTGATTCTTTTTTGTTTGTGGTACTTGATGAAGTACTTCTTTCTTTTACTCTCTTTGGAGGATTTGCAGTGACATCCTGTTGCTTTTCTGTTTGATTTATTTTTCTTTTTTAACATTTTACTTTTTGTGGAACAGAATATGTGTTTAGATGGGGAGTGTATAGTGAGCGAAGACTATTGTATTCTAAAATGCAAGGAATATCAGCGTTTATTTTACTTGCATCAAAGTTGATTAGGAATAGACCCTCAAGTGTATGTAAGCGTGATAGTGCTATGTAGCTCATGCCTTCTTTAAAGACTGTGTTACCAATATCTATCATTGCTTTGTCTAGGGTAAGACCTTGTGATGTATGAATCGTGACTGCGTATGCAAGAGTTAGAGAAAACTTTTCTCTGCATACATACATGTCTTTGAAGAGAAGGAATCGAGCTGTTGAGCGTCCTATCCTTTTAACTTCTGAAAGTTTGTCAAAGAGTATATTGACAAACTGAATTTTGTTGTCACGTGGGTATGTTTGAAAGCCAACAACTGTACCCAGTGCTCCATTAACTAGTCCTTGGTCCACGTCAAGGTTACGTTTAAGGATTACTCTGCAATTTAAGGATAATTTTAATATCTTTTTTAAGCCTGCTGTGTTTGAGATTGATTTTTCTAAACTATTTAGTCTTGTTGTGGCTTGGTCACACATAGGTAGTGTCATACCATGTACATCTATTTTGTCTGTGGCGCTAATTTCCATTATTGGTTGCATTTCTTTATTTAACATTATTTCATTGAATTTGAAACAGCTTGCAAGAGTTGGCATTAAGGCCAGACAATTGACATTTTTGTGGGCTAATTGTTCCATAACATCTGTAGCACATGCATTATCGCCATAAAGTGCATTCATTTGCCGGTTTTTCAATATTGTTTCTGCTTCTTTAGAGAGTATACCAACTCTGATAGTTTTTAATATGTTGGCATAAGTGATATCTGCAGATTGCTGCATGTTTTCTGTTAATTCTCTGTATTGGAAATGTTGCCAAAGGTGTCCTAATGTTTTAAAAATAGGCTCACCTTTTACTTGTGTCAATTGAAGAAGATCTCCGAAAACAATAATGTTTTTTCCTGCAAAGAGCTCTTCATAGTTTGTTTTCAGTACTTCTTGTAATCTGAGGTGAATCAAAGCCAACATTAGGTTGGAGACCATGCTCACTTCATCTATTAGTAGCATTTTCATTTGTTTCAATACTCTGCGTAGTTCCATTGCAGCTTCTGCAGAAAGTTTGTAATAGTCTAATTTGCTCTGGTGTTCTATTGGCAATAGTATTAATCGATGTAAAGTGACACCACCTATGTTGTAGGCAGCTAAACCTGTGGGGGCAGTGACAAGAGCTGACAGTTTGTTGTTTGTCAATTGTTGAAGGAATTTACTGATGATTTTGATTAGGAATGTTTTGTCAGAACCAGCTTCACCACTGACGTACAGTAGCATAGGTTTATAATTATGGCAGGAACATTCTTTATTTTCATGTTGTACACCATGTGCAATTTGTTTTGTTACTTCTTCAAAAATGCTACGTTGTTCGTGGTTTAGTTTTGATTGTAGTATAGTTAGGCCTTCTTTATTTTCATACTGACACATGGTGTTTTCTACTTCTATCATAGCTAATTCTGCCTCATTTATTATTAGTGGTTCTCCAAGTGGTTCTTGGCTTCCTGTTACAGAAGGTTGACTACTGTCAGGAGTGTCTTTATCTAGTTGGGCCTCAAGTCCTTCTTCATGTTGCTGTTCATTGTGCAACATTGTTTTGTATTGTGTAAAGTTTACATCAGTTATAGTACTTTCATTTGCTTTGAAAGCATCTTCATATGAGTCATAGTTTTCTAGTATTTCTTCTTCTTTTCTCCATGGTTTAAAGAGTTGTAGCAGGGACATGTAATATATTTCTTTATGTTGAGGAGTCTTCAATGACAATTTTATCGATTAATTAAATTTGGTTTAGTGAATTTAACTAAGCTGCCTTCACAGTTTGTCACTCTGTATTTACCTTTTTTTTCATCAGGTTTTATATTATATTTGTATGTGTAGTTTTGGGCTATGTGGTATAGACACATGGTTTCCAAAGTATTACTTCTGTTTGGGTAGTATGTGTCCAATACATTGTTTTTTAAAATGTCTTGGCTGTTGGGATCATGTTTGGCTATTGGTTCTATATCTTCGTATATTTTTAGAACTCTTTTTCTAGATTTAGCTGGACCAAGACTTAGCCATACTATATTTTCAGATTTACCATACAATGCAGTACCAGTTAAATGATCATCTGCTTCATATGATCCACAATTTCTATGGGAGAGCATATTTATGCCCAAGATGTATAATTTATGAGACACTGTTTCATCTGATTACAGATCATTCCAGAGGTCTTGGAGCTCTGTCTTTTCTGCTTTGGTTAAGTATGCTGTGACTTATCGTGCAACTGCAATAGAATTGTCTGCAATGTACTGCAAATCTATGTTTGCATTCCATAAGTAGGCAATGATTGCATTATAATCATTGATATATTTTCCTTCTTCTTTTCTTTTTATGTAATATGTATTTTTAGGTGACTTACCTTTAACACTATGTCTAACTGAAGACATGAGGTTGTTCACTTGACTTGTATTTGTAACTGGTCTAGGGAAACCAAATCGGCATTTGGTGTAGTATTTCCCTTTGTTTTTGTATTTGCAACGACAATATTTGCCACATTTATGTCTTTGAAATTGTAAAATTTGTGCATGAAGATCACTATTTGTGGATTCTGATGGAATTTCACAAGTGACATATTTTTCAATAAACTGTAAAACAGTGGCATCACTGTCTTGACCAAATTTAGGAGCATCTTTAATCTATAAAAGTATGTGGATATGTGGTGTTCTTCTGGCTTGGTATTCTTTTCTCCAAAAGAAGTGTTGCACTTCTCCAAGGGGAGGAACAGTTTTATTACAAATAAAATGTAGCATAGCAATGAAGCGATGGTGAAAATATCTTGAAACATTAACAGGATCCAAAGAACAAAGTTCTCCTGGTGTTAGTATATCTATGTCTGTTTTGTTTTTATTTGATATGCGTGGGAAATCATGCAAATCTTGCCATGCATATTCTGCACAACTTAATGTAACAAACCAAGTGGTTGGGCCAAGGTTTATGATCATACAACGTACATCTCCATGACGTTGAAACCAGTACTCTTTAGTACCACGCATATTTGCTAATAGATTTGTAATATTTGATTGTAAAACCTCATCCTTTTGTTGAACTTTTTGGATTAATTGTGTAGCTGTCATATTTTGAAAGTGTGATCCTGATTTTAATATGTGTGCAACTCCGTAACATAAAGTTGCTGGTTCACTTTCAAAGAGTAGGTGGAATATGTATTCCACATTTTGTCTAAATCTGGGATCTTCAGAATACATCCGTAATGAGCGGTATTCTGAAGCTGATATTTGAATACGTCTATCATCGTACCTTCCTCCTTTGCCAGTAGGAAAGAGTAGAGGAAAAGCACATGCTTCTATACTTTTTTTCCCATATGCTGATTGGTGATCCTTTTGTTTGACGCATTTGGTATGTTTCCAGTGCATCTTCTATGGTGTCATTAGAGTGCAAAGGATGAATTGTATAATGGTCTAAAGTATTTGATATTGTAGCAGGATCTAGTAGCTCAAATTGACCAGCTTCTTGTGTTTCTTGAATTATTTCAGTTGTATCTTTCAAGTTTTCTTCAATATTAATTTCTTTGTAATATTCATTATTCTCTTTAAGATATTGTAAGGCTTGTCTAACTTTATGTAAATCTACCAGCTGTTGCCATATTTTTTTGTCTTTTGTAGGTACTCCATTTACTAAGATAATTAAAGATTGGTGCATTGGACATTGCACTCCTAGAGTATGCACATTTTCTTTTAGATCTAATGGTAAATAAACTACTTTTCCACAAATGCCTTTTACCAATTCAGAGAGAGGTAATTTTGCTGTTTTTGGTTGAAGGTGTATTATTGCTTGAAATGCTTGTACTGTTTGAATTATGATGCTCTCATGTAAATTAAGTTGTTGTAGGGGTTTGGTAGTGGGTATAATTCCAAATTATTTGTGATAGCATGTGAAGGAGTTTGGTTGTTGTCAAGTTTTGTAGTGCAGTAACTGCAAAGTATTAAGGGGTCACTTATTTCGTATTTGTTTTCTGCTACACGGTAGAGAGCTAATTCAAACCATTTAGAATCTTCATTGTCTTCTATTTTATATTATAGGTCTACAGTTTTTGTGTTACTTTTATAAAAAGTTCTGCGGCAACATACACATACATGGTTTGGTACTTCAGCTGATGTACTTTTAAATTTTAGTATTTCTTTTTTATATGTGTTTAGCAAAAGGTTGCCATGTGTAGAATTGTTGCTAATTTGGTTTAAAGCTATTTCATTCTGTAAATGGCTTTCACTTCCAAAATATTTTTTCTGGATATAGTCAATTTCTTGAAGTAGGTCTTTCGCTGTACCATGTAGAAGAATGTTATTTAAATTTGCTAGTGCTAAAACAGGACTTTTAGCATAGTACAGTTTATAGACTAGATTTCATATAGTTGAATGATGTGTTGATATTCTTTCTATATCATGGAAGGTGGTTTTACAAGTAGGTCCTGTAATGCAGACCAATGAATGTCCTTGTAGTCCTGTGTATTTGCGCACTGGAAAGGTATCCATATTTTGCAGTAGTTTAATTTTGATTTTGTCTTTGCTTTTTACATATTGATTGAGGAATTGGCGTAAAGACTTGAAAAATTGTTTAGGAATGTTACATATTGACGTGCATGGCCATTTGTACACTAGACGTTCTGATTCAGTTGAATGGATGGGTAATTCTAAATTTTCAGGGCATATTTTTGTAAGGAGTACTTGTTCCATTATGGTATTATTAACTTTTTCATAACCTGGACCACTGCTATGTATGGCAATTGTATTTGTTTGCATTTGTTTGTACGCTTCTTCATTAAAGAATGGTTCTGTGCTCGTAGTGTGACTCCATTCACCTCCGCAGATACTTAAGAAGTTCTTACTGTTGACATTTTGTTTATTGAGAAGTCTTTTTTGTAATTTAGTTATTAGTTTTGTTAGTGGTTTCATTTTGTTTAACACTAAAATAAATAACTATCAACGCTTCTGAAGGAAAGACGATTTTGAAGGACTTTGTGACGGAACATTTTGGCTAAAATACTTTTCTTGGTATGCTTACTTTGCACTATATTAAAATGTAAAGAAGCAGTTTCAACCGTAGTGATAGCTGATTTTCTGTTTTTCTGTTTGATTTTCTGTTAATTGTTTTTTGGTTTGTTTTACATTTTGATAGAGGAGACAAAGTTTTTGTACTTGGAACTTCTTGTGTTTCACTAAATGACTGTATTAGCTGTTTTGTTTTAAACTTTTTTTTTACAAATTCTGCTAGAGATGGATGCTTATATTGGGCACTTTTATTTTCATTTGCTCTACTTCTGCATTGCTTTCTACGGACTTGACTTTTGGTAGGCATTCTTTAGGGTCTGTTGAAAAAAATAAAGAAGGTATGGGTTGGGGTGTTCTGCAATGTATGTGTGCTGTGTGCATGAGTGTTTGAGTAGGATGATGTATGTAATGGTGCCTGATTGTGCATTGGGAACTACAACTAGTAGGGATGTGTATTCTTCAATTAATATGTTACTAAACTCAGGTTCAGATGTCAGAAAAAAATAAGCTATTGGTGTGGAGAAGTACAAATAGTAAATCTAATGTATACAATAAAAACAGTTGTTTGTTCTATAATATGAAAATTCTAGCTGTTGAGTTGGGTAATTTGTGAGTCCAAAAGTAGGAATTTGTGTGCCATTCTGGCTGTAAATCGCTGTTTAAGACATGGGGATTTCTGGACAGAATGGTGCACAATCTCTATTTTTAGGCACACAAATAGCATGAATTAACAGTATGTTTGAGTAATAATACAAATATTATGGTGATATTCTACTTACTTTTTTTCTAATATGAACAGTTTAATTCTTAGTTCTTCTTTGTTCTTCAGATTCGGCTGCTTCTTTTCAGGAGAATGGTCTTCACTGCAATTGTAAAAGAAACAGATTAGTAATTTTGTTTGTATATAGCATTGTTTTTAATTTAGATATTGATTTTATTAATTGAAATCCTCAGCGCCTTCCTTAAAACCATTAAAACTATCTTATTCACATAAGATACGTCACACCAGTTCAATACATATGATGTGTTCTTAATGAACAAATTGTATTGCAATGAGTCACTGTAACAAACAAAATATCTTTAGTATGTCTTGTGAAATTCATAATGTACCACTGAATACCACTATTTCTGTAACTAAGCTGTTCTAGGTAATAGTGCCTTATTGTCATGCTTAAATTAAAGTAATCAAATAAATAAATAAATGTAATTGTATAAGTATTATTCTTTGAGATTTGAACATGCATGCAATCTTGTTTGAATATATGTAGTCTATAAATTTCATTTCAAAATTGTTAGTTTAACATGATTTGATAGTGTTTGTATAAAGAAAGAAAATAGTATAAAGGTTTATAAGTGATAGTTGATTTTAGGAAATCGGAAAAAGACAGTAGATTCATTTCACAGATTACACAAGCTAAAAGTCAGTTTCAAAATGTGTTCATGTACTGTACAGAAAATATGCATACCTGTAGTTTGTGTTCATGCATATGGATATGGATGGAGCTGCAAGTAGAAATCTTGGAGACTTGTACAGTATTTCTTGTAGATGGTGCTTGCCAATGATATGACACTTGTACTCAGAGAGATTCACAGTACATTTGCAGTGCTGATCTATGATGATGCAGTTATATGTAGAGGTCTTGAATGTGATTGGTGCATGGTCATGTGATTTCTTAGCTACATCCAATGAGGGAATGGCACAGAGAGTGAAGTGGAAATGGTAGAAGGGCTGTTCATGTTACGATATGTCCGCGGACATGGCGGTAGTTCGCGAACATCGGGAGTTACATACGGGGATTTTTGGGTTCAGAAGTCATGCAAATGAGAATGAGCACTGAAAGGGATTGGTCAGGAAAGTTTAGTGGGTGTGTTGTGCCAGGAGAGAGTTTCTCGGATACTCTTTTTGCTGAGAGAACAACAGATAGCCATCGCTGTGTGTTTCAGAAAACAGATTATTTGGATTCTGGGAGATTCGTGGATACATTGGTTGAAAGTGCATGCAGAAAGCTGTGGAGTAGCTGTAGATCTTGGATTTCCACGTGTGAAAGTACACTGGCATGGAGTACGTGGAATGAAGTAGTTGGACCTCCTACCTCTCTGTGCTACTTTGGAAACAGAGCAACATCCAGACATAATTGTAATTCATTGTGGAGGGAACAGTTTAGGACATGTGTCTGGAATTTCTTTGCAATTTGCTATGAAAGAAGGACTTGGGAAAGCGATGGACATGTTTCCTAATTCTCAAGTAATATTTTCATGGATTGCGCAGAGACAAATGTGATTTTGTTCTTCTTTATTTGGTCCACAAATGGAAAAAGCAAGGCGCAATGTTAATAAGGCTGTTTGTGCCTTTCTAAGAGATTTTGGCATGTCCTATTTTCATAATGAAAATATTATGTTTCGTAGTACATACATTTTTCGCAGACGAGGAGTCCATCTAACTTAGGCTGGCAATCAAATTTTTTTGACAAACATACAAAATGCATTACGACCTTTTATAGATTTACAGCATCTATTTTGAAGTAGGTGTTAAGTATTTATATTTTTTGACATACAAACACCTCCCAAAGGCTCTTTTCAGAGCCACCACTTCCTCCCAGAGAAAAATGCAATGGTTACAATAGGGTAGCACCCCAATTTTTTTAATGTTCACGAACTGCCCGCGGACTTTTAAGAAATACAAAGGGCCCTGCTTTATTTATGTTCACTTTTATTTGTTAACTGTGAAAGGCGGCTCTGAAAAGAGCCTTATTTTTTTTGATTTTTGTATTTTTTTTGTTTTTTTAGACACAACACACTAAGAGAGGAGGGGAAAGGAGCGTAAAGGGGGGGACACCAACCACAGGGATAAGAAAGGGCGAGCTGAGAGAGGAAGATGTAGAGTGGGTTTTATTTGGGTAGTGAGCAGGTCTTCTCGTGCTCTGAGACGAAAGTCTCAAAAGCACTCCGAAGTCGCTCCCCCCTGCAGAGTACTGTGTCACAGTACATACATACAACTGTGACCCTCGAAAGGTAAGGGTCATCAGAATTCTGTATGGCCTGTGAGGCAGCTTGAGGAAGACGCTGTGCCACTGAGGTGGTCCTTGTGGTGACAGGATCAGAAACGGAGGATGAAGTAGAGGAAATCAACCAACTACGTTCTTCGCAAGGTACAACCTTGCGAATAGCCCCAGAGTGAAATGACCTCAGGTGTCGCTTCATGGTCGTGGTCCCAAAGCTGTACGAACCGTGCTTCCCACGACAGAGTATCATTTTGCACTCATTGCAGATAACACGGGTCGTGCGAGCCTTAGGACCATTCCCATAAATGGAAAATAACCGCCACACCCAAGACTCACGTCTAGTGCGGGTAGTAGGGATTTCCTCTACCTCATTCTCGTCATCCTCTTCTTCATCCTCTGCATCCTCACTCCTGTTCCCCTCTTCAGGCCCTTGGAAAGGTGGTGGTGGTGGAGGGGGTGGGGGCGGTGCTGAAGCAGGTGCAGCACCAGGTGGCAGTTCTGCAGCCAGGGATGCCAACTCGATGGTGTAATCAGCAAGTTGCTGGAGAAATAGCTGTGCTCTGAAGAATAGCCAGAAACACAATGAGAATAAGCACTAGGGCGTGGTCTTTTATAGGGGTGCTTGTACGCGGTTCGCGGACATGCGCGCTGTCCGTGGGGAGATCAAACACAAAAAAGGGTTGAAAAAGTTTCAAAAGATATGTAGAAACTCAGGATTACTATGTGGGACTTGTGCCATGATGAGTTTTTATGGAAAAATATTATGGATTACTCGAAAATGTACTTTTAAATTGTTCTGGGACACGAACAGTGTCCGCATTCAGAACACGCGATCAGCATGGGCGGGGTCACATGATCCCTTCGCGAACTTGTCCGCGAAGGAAGCTCCTGTCCGCAGGACACCAAATGCACGGACATTGGTTTGCGGATGCGCGTTGATGTTCTACAGACAGTGTTCGGGTCCTGAATTAATTAAAAGTGCATCACACATCAAACAAACATTTCTGGACATCGCGTGTGTTCTAGAACAGTTTAAACTTGCTAGCGAACACTACGGACAGATATAGTGTTCTTTAGGACACTTCCATTTTCGTTTGATTACGAACTTTTCAGGACATCAATTGTGTTCTTAGAACAGTTTAACTTGCTAGCGAACATTACGGACAGGTATAGTGTTCTTTAGGACACCTCCATTTTCATTTAATTACGAACATTTCAGGACACCAATTGGGTTTTTAGAACAGTTTGAACTTGCTAGCGAACAGTACGGACAGGTATAGTGTTCTTTAGGACACCTCAATTTTCGTTTAATTACAAACATTTCAGGACACCATGTGTGTTCTTAGAACAGTTTCAACTTGCTAGCAAACAGTACGGACAGGTATAGTGTTCTTTAGGACACCTTCATTTTCATTTAATTACGAACATTTCAGGACACCAATTGGGTTCTTAGAACAGTTTCAACTTGCTAGTGAAGAATACGGACAGATATAGTGTTCTTCAGGACACCTCCATTTTCGTTTATTTACGAACATTTCAGAACACCCGCACTGTCCGCGGACATCTACATTGTTTAAAAAAAAAAATGGGAAGTAATTACAACACAATATAAAAATGTAACTTTATTTCACATATATTAATAATTTATGACAGAGAAGGTGAGGCAGAAACAAAAACAGGAGAATTAGTGGTTTCAACATGATTGGTATCAGGTGAAGAAGGGATGGAAGTCTCATCAAAACGTTTTGGATTATGGAGAGGGTTTGGGGATAATTGACTGGGATATGGTGAGGGGGGACAAGTACATGTGGGACAATGGCATGAGGTTTTTGTTTTAAAATGATCCTCAACAAAAGTTTTCAAATTTTTAAAATTGCTCAATAATAAATCCATTTTTTCTTTTAAGCTGTCAAGCGTGTTTTCCATAAGAGTTTCTTCAGACATATTTTCTATTTTGGTATGCTCTGTACAAAAAGAAATATATATGTTAAATATATATAAAATAATAACAATGAAATGGTTTATATTGTAAAGTGTGTACCATTAGCTTCACTATTTTCTGACATTTTGTTATGTGGGAAGTGCTCCTCTAGCCATTCCAGAGTACTAGACATTTCGGTGAGAAAAAAAAATA
Organism: Ambystoma mexicanum; assembly: GCF_040938575.1. Taxonomy (NCBI): domain Eukaryota; kingdom Metazoa; phylum Chordata; class Amphibia; order Caudata; family Ambystomatidae; genus Ambystoma; species Ambystoma mexicanum. The sequence continues at coordinate 884,484,148 of NC_090928.1, read as the reverse complement.
TATAATATTTTTTTTAATCTAATACAGAAAGTTTATTAAGATATGAGTAAAATGATGTACACTTACTATTTCAGGTAAGATATGTTCTGAGTACACTGTAGGTCTGGTCTTGGTCTTAGTTGTGGAGTGTCTGTGAGGTAATTATGTTGGAAGCCAATTTATCTTCTCTTGGTATATTCCATTTTAGAACATTTTGTATTTAAATGAATGGTTAGTGCGGTACATATATGGGTTACATTTCTTATGTATTACTACATATAATATGCATGTGTACTACTTTGTGAATTTTTTAAATGTTATCATGTTGTAATATAACAATTAAACATACCACCCCCCAGACTTTTTAGGTAGTGGTACTGTTGTCCGAATATGTCCGCGGACATCAAAAATGTTCGCGGACATTACATTCAGTAGAAGTGGTTCAGTATGTTCCATATTACATGTACATAAAGTCAAAGTTACTATTGTTAAACTTTGCTACTAAAAACCTATGAAATTCAGTGAAAAAACATTGTTAAAGGGACGTTATGGTTAAGTAGTGCTACTAAAAACCTATGAAATTCAGTGAAAAAACTTTGTTAAAGGTACGTTATGGTTAAGTTGTGCTACTAAAAACCTATGAAATTCAGTGAAAAAACTTTGTTAAAGGGATGTTATGGTTCCAAATAAAACCGAAAAACCCTTGAAATTCGCTAGTTATGGTAAGCTAAGCAACCATAACTCACGCCACCACAGTGCACTGCTAAGACTAACACCCAGGACATCAAAGATGACATCACAGATGTCATTGATGACATCACTGATGACATCATATGTGCATTTATCTTTCATGAAAAGTCTCTACAAGGTTTTCTTATTGTAATGTTAATTAAAAAAGTGTCAAGGATCATTGGAATAAATATCAAGTGCTAATTCGTCCATCCAGTATACTAAGGTGCTCATGTAGAAAAATAGGCATTGTGTGCAGTATACATTATGGAGGTGCAATATTCATAAACTTGCCATGTTGAATAGTGAAATGATAACTGTTTTCTTATTAGACTTTTGCATACTGTGAAACATGTGATAAGTAGACAATAAAACCCACTTACTACATAATTGCATTATTATAGACAAAACACAAAGAGATAACACTACATACACATATGAGTATATACAAGGAAATTGAAGTAAGAAAAAAAATAGCAGTAGTAGCAAAAAGTGTTCATAACCTAACTGATTACCTTTATGCAGATAAATGATTGCTCTGTTTCAAACCTGTTACTTACCCTATGTATATATATATATCGCATGATGTGCCTGAACTCTAAGGAAACTAGTGTGAATACAAGATATACAAATAGGAACATATACAGGGAAAGTACAGTAATAAAAAACAACAGAACTATCAGAAAGTGCTGACAACTCTACTGATTATTTTAATGCACAGAAATGATTGCTGTCTTTCAAGCTTGTGTCTTCCCCTATGTATATGTTTCATATGATATGACTGGACCCTAAGAGAATTATTGTAAGAATATATTTGAAAGATAAGTCTACAAATATACTACCTTTTCCACTTTTAATTCCTGACTGTTACTGAAGAAAACTATGTGGCCTAGATATGTCAGTAAAGGAAAAAAGGAGGAGCCAGACATGTGATGTCATCAGTGATGTCATCAATGACATTTGTGATGTCATCTTTGATGTCCTGGGTGTTAGTCTTAGCAGTGCACGGTGGTGGTGCGAGTTATGGTTGCTTAGCTTACCATAACTGGCGAATTTCAAGGGTTTTTCGGTTTTACTTGGAACCATAACGTCCCTTTAACAAAGTTTTTTCACTGAATTTCATAGGTTTTTAGTAGCACAATTTAACCATAACGTCCCTTTAAATTCTCTTTTGTAACCACTCTAGCAAATGCCATGCAGTGCAGCATGTAGCACCTGCTCACATGAAGCAGCAAATCATTACAATGCTCTTCGTTTACAAAAGCTTATTTTTAAGAGCAATTTCATGAAAGTAAAAAAAAATAAATGCATATGTGCATTTACAGCAGTATTCATTCCAATCAGTAGGTGATTATCAAGTCTTAATTCTTCCCTTTGCATTCTGTGACTTGCAATTCCACTTCTTCGATTATAACATTCAAACTACAAGTCCCAAAATGCAAAGAAAAAAACAGGACTGGACTTCAAAATTCGAAACTGTGACATTTATATTGAAAGAAACATATATAATGCTGTGCGTTTCAAATAGTTTCTTTTTAAAAGCATTTTGATAAAGTTACAAAAATGCATGTGTGCATTTATAACAGCACTATGTCATTTTCTTCGTAAAAGAGAGGAAAAGCAAATAGAATAGATTTGTAGACCATTTTTGAATGGCAGTGTATGCAAGTTTAATATGTTGGCAGTACATGACCCCAGTCTGTAGGTGCGAATCCAGTCTTGATTCTTTTTCTACAATCTGGGACTTCTACTCCAACTGTGATATTTGTGAAAAGTGGAACCACAAATCCCAGAACACAAAAAATCTAGGACTACATAAACACCTACAGATTAGAATGCATCATGTTGGCAAGTATGCATATACTCCTAACATATTAAAATTCCCAACCCCAACTGCCATTTAAAAGTGTACTACAAATCTTTTCCCTCAATGGTTCTTATCTTTTACAATTTAACCATAACGTCCCTTTAACAAAGTTTTTTCACTGAATATATATATATATATATATATATAGAGAGAGAGAGAGAGAGAGAGAGAGAGAGAATGTTCCTGCTACATACCCTGTAATAAGCTTGTCAATAAGCATATTCTCTTTTGTAACCACTCTAGCAAATTCCATGCAGTGCAGCATGTAGCACCTGCTCACATGAAGCAGCAAATCATTACAATGCTCTTCGTTTACAAAAGCTTATTTTTAAGAGCAATTTCATGAAAGTAAAAAAAAATAAATGCATATGTGCATTTACAGCAGTATTCATTCCAATCAGTAGGTGATTATCAAGTCTTAATTCTTTCCTTTGCATTCTGTGACTTGCAATTCCACTTCTTCGATTATAACATTCAAACTACAAGTCCCAAAATGCAAAGAAAAAAACAGGACTGGACTTCAAAATTCGAAACTGTGACATTTATATTGAAAGAAACATATATAATGCTGTGCGTTTCAAATAGTTTCTTTTTAAAAGCATTTTGATAAAGTTACAAAAATGCATGTGTGCATTTATAACAGCACTATGTCATTTTCTTCGTAAAAGAGAGGAAAAGCAAATAGAATAGATTTGTAGACCATTTTTGAATGGCAGTGTATGCAAGTTTAATATGTTGGCAGTACATGACCCCAGTCTGTGGGTGCGAATCCAGTCTTGATTCTTTTTCTACAATCTGGGACTTCTACTCCAACTGTGATATTTGTGAAAAGTGGAACTACAAATCCCAGAACACAAAAAATCTAGGACTACATAAACACCTACAGATTAGAATGCATCATGTTGGCAAGTATGCATATACTCCTAACATATTAAACTTCCCAACCCCAACTGCCATTTAAAAGTGTACTACAAATCTTTTCCCTCAATGGTTCTTATCTTTTACAAAAGTCACACACAGCTTCTATAAATGCAAATACACATTTCTTTAACTTTCATGAAAATGCTCCTGAAAACAAACATTTTTAAATGTCCAGCAATTTCATTTACTGTTTTTGCCAACAGCTCCTCCTACCTTCATAAATAACAACCTTGCTTACTAAAGGTACTTCACCATTACCACATATCCCCACGAGGTTTATTTTACAATTACAGGAAAGAAGCACATTACCGAAGACAAGAACTGAAAAAAGAATACCTGTCACGTCCTAGAAAGTAAGTACATTATTGTAACATGTACATGTATGTCATTACAGCAGCACAGTTCCACTATTTATTACTCCAGACTACTTGTTTGGAACCAACATTTATTTCATTCTAACTTATTACACTGCACCATTCACACTCTTCCTATTGCCATCTAAACACCACCATTGCAACACCCACTGTTTTCCTGAAAACAGCACAATGTCCCTACTGATTCAATCACACCACAACTCCCTTACTCACTAACTCAACACCATCACACCTCTACAGACTCTTACTCTCGCAACCTTCCCAACCACACCTCATATGCCACCTCAGAATCAAACAACACTGCATCAAACTCTCCATTCACACCCACAAACCCATTCAAAATACATGAATATACATTGCACAATGTTCAGACCCAAACTTTCTCTTTTCCCAACATAAGAAACTCCATAGAAAAGAAAGGTAAAATAGAGCAGATAAGAATAAAACCAAACCATATAGTCATCCATGTCTAAAACAATGTATAGAAAACATTAAAACGATGTATAGAAAACATTAAAACAAAAGAGCTAGTAACCTCACTCAACAAAACGAAACTAGCCATTACTAAAACAGGTAAGGCCCCTCTTGCAAAAACTAAAAGTAAAAATATATCTACAAAGAAAAGCCGATCTACTAACAAACATAGCACTGTATATACCAGTGTTAACATTGTCACGGTAAAGCAATCCAAAAAAGTGTATGTTACAAAAAATATTCCACCATAGAGTTCTTCACGATCTTATAAAAACCGCTGAAAAGTCACAATTTACCCTTAAAAAATACTGCAGGAGACTAATCTCCAATGCTCTAATTGACAGCGCTTTTCTACTAAAGAGACCATTTTAATATGGATTTAAACAGAATGAAACCATTAGCTAAATAAATCAATAAATTAAAAAAAATACTCCTAAATATGTGCAGTGTCAATATAGACACCTTTTCAAACGTCTGTGATAGTGAATGGATTCACACAAGCAGCACAGAACCATATTTTAATGAAGAAGCTTTTAAACAAGAACAACAAAAACAATAGCCATAGACAATAATGGTTGAGGGTATGAAATGGTAGAAGATAACATTATGGCAAAAGAAACCATTATAGAAAAAACATCCCCAACAAACTTTCAACCAAATGCTCCTTTCACCCAAACAAACCGTCCAGTGTACAAATGGACATGCAGCTCAATGTGTAACATAAACCAATAATCCTTTAAATCTTAACAATTCCTCAATCATCATGTGAAACTAAAAGACAAAAATAGAATTAAAACTTTACAAACCACGGATCCTGTCCAGTGTGATGCTACACTGCTCTGCGAGGACATTAATTAGCCTGCATTTGGGGAACTGCTTGCAAAAGCACCTACCGCCACATCAAAATGTTAGCAACACACCATTCTGCTATATGTAATCTTGTGCATAGACTATACTATACATAAGGTCCTGCTATAGAACTGCTAAATATTAATAACATTCTCCTACAGGGAACAGCCCAAGAACGGCTTCAAGAACTAGAACACATCCAAAGTAAATACTTTGGACCTGAAGTTAACTTTGAAAATTCTGTAACTTCAGAAAATATTACTGAAAACCTCATAAACACCAAGTCCTAACAAAGACATAAGAAATACGTGACCAAGTATTTGTCTACTGACGCAGCACCTTTTATAAAAACACCACAAAAATAGTAGATATAGCCTACAAAATAGAGGAATCCCAATGGTTCCAATTAGCTTTATATCTAACAGCTGAAACTAAATACAAAATAACAGACCCCTTAATAGTTTGCACATACTGCAAGCCAAAGCTTGACAATAACCAAATGCCATCACGTGCTATCACTAATAACTCTGAAATATTCCCACTTCTGTAAGCTCTCCAACAGCCTAACTTGTATGAGAGCATTATAACCCAAACAGTACACCCATTTCAAGCTATAATACGCCTTCAACTGATATCAGCCAAGTTACCTCCATCCGAGTTACAAAAGGGCATTCCGTGGCAAAGTGGTATGTTTGCCATTAGATCTCAGAGAAAATGTAGAAACTCTACAGCGATGATTGAACTAGTTAATGGTGTACCAACAATCGACAAATAAATGTGGCAACAACTAGTCGACTTAAACAGAGTTAGACAAGCCCTCCAATATCTAAAACAAAACAATGAATACTACAAAGATATAAACATAAAGGAGAACTTAAGAGAAACCACCAAAATAATTCAAGACTCACTAGCAACTGGCCAATTTGAACGTTTCAATCCTGTTACTGCAGCCAACATTTTAGACAATTCACCCACTACACTCCAAAGACGCCATTGACAATGCATTAGAAGCATATCAAATGTCCACGGATACAACAGGGCATGTGTTTCAGAAAATATGACCCACTTTGTGTTTTTTATTGAGCAACCAGTGGGCATGTCCAATGTCTGCAGGCATTACAATGTCTTCTGAACCAATCGGAGGCTGGTCCGCGGACCGAACATGGAATTGAATCCACAAACTGAACCCAGATATCACAAATTATGTTGTACCTACTTTTTGGCTATTTAAAAAAAAAACTACTGGACGGATTTATCCCAAATTTCCAAAAGCATGCTATTGGGACCAAGCCGCCATGCCTGTCACACATTTTGTGAAAATCCATCCAGCGGTTTGGGCTGTTCCATTGCGTCCATGGGAAAGACCACACATTTTGGGACTCTTGCCTATAACTTTGCCCCCCCTCCCCTGCACAAATCTTTGCAGAATCAATCTGACAGGCCATATACTTTTTTTGCAAAGTTTCATGAGGATTTCTCGAGGGGCCTAAAGTTATAAGCTTCCCAAAAAGTGCTCTTCCTATGGGTTGGGCAACTTAACCATAACTGTACGCCTGCTATCGCAGGCTGTGTAAAATATATATAGTACACTTCATGATTAGTTCATGAAATATAAAATGAAAATATATTTGCATTTACATGTGCAAATGCATTTTAATGTAAATGTACCTTGGTTATGTTCTAACTGGAATACATCCCCTAATTTCATTGTAAAACATCTGTACCCATGAAAACAAGTAACATAAACAAAACACCATGTTAAAATGTATACCTTCTCATCTACCAATTGTCTGACATTGGTAGTGTCCCAGCAGGGATGGCACAGTTCCTTCCTGAAGTAAATGGGTTGACACGTTGTCATACTGATGGTGCAGCACAGCCGGTTGCTTTGTTACTCTCCGGCCCTGATTTTGAGGTCTGTGTAAACTAACAAAAGTGTCAATCCATGATGAAACAACACTTTTCATATTTACTCCATATTCGGTTTCAATTACACGGCCACATTAGTGGCCGTGTAGTTATGGTTAAGTTGCTGTTTGCATAGGAAGAGCACTTTTTGGGCTGCCTATAACTCTGCTCCCCCTGGACGAATCCTCACCAAACTTTGCAAAAAAAGTATATGGGCCACTCTGAATTTTTCCACAAAGTTTGGTGATGTTTGGTGCAGG